>NC_142540.1:17626875-18232500 GCF_056151865.1 Erythranthe guttata
AATATTAGGTTCATTTTATAAATTTTCGAAAATATAAAATACAACATAATAAATTATTTAATCAACAAATGCCATTGTAGTATTTTACCCTCAATTATTTGATTTTCGGACAAAAAAAGGCTCCGGCCAGACAAAGTTGAATAATAAAGAGCATAAACCAAAATATTGCGACAATGACAAATTAAAGCAAAATGACAGAAAAGCCCTTCAAACTATTCTATCGGTTGTAGCAAAATTACAGAAAAGCCCTCCACTATTCTATCTCCTCCGACCTCAGTAGGACCTATGACTCCTCTCTCTCTCTCTCTTCTCTCTCTTCTTTCTCTCTCTAGGTTTGTTTAATGTAAAAATCCTGCACGTTTTTCTGTGTGCAGGTTTTGCTCTCCCCTCTCTCATCTTCGATTTGATCTCCTGCTCTGATTGCAAATTAATAATACTGTATTAATTAGTATTCAACAGCTAATCAGATTTTGTATTTTTCCTTTTTTTTTTTTTTTTTAATTAACGAAGAAAGGGGAAAAAGGAGAGGGGGGAGGGATTAGCTATACCTAGCTGAGCTGCGATGGCGAGAATTTTACTCGGCTTTCCGGCGACTGACGGAGGAGCCGGAGTACTGTCGGCCGGCTGGTGGGACGAGGTTAACGACTCCGTTAAATGGCAAGACGGAATATTCTTCTCTCTCTGCGCCGTTTACGCCCTCGTTTCCTCCGTCGCCCTTGTGAGTTCGATTATCAAAACACCTTTCGATTTTATTGTACTCTCGATTTGATTTTAGTATGCATCTCTGAGTTATCTACTTATTATGAGCTGGGCAACTGATTTTTTATTATTTTTAATGTTTAATTTAATTTTTTTGACTCAGTGAGTTAGAGAATTGTTATTACTGATTTATATATGTGAATATTCTTAACAATAGAATCATATACTGGAAAATTTGATTAGAGATATGCTCTCTGTGAATTAGATATTCAGCTGTGTGTTTTTTTTTTCAATTAGATAATTAAACTCGCGTCTCGTGTTTAACTCCGTTTTTTGATGATGTTATTACATCGTCGAACCGAATAGTTTTTGAGAACTTGTTTATTTCCTGCAGATTCAATTGATACGTATTGAACTGAGGGTGCCCGAGTATGGATGGACTACTCAGAAAGTCTTCCACCTGATGAACTTCGTTGTGAATGGAGGTTCCTATAAGAACTTCTTGACTATTAAATATTTATATTTCTAATTTCCATCCATTGCATTAATCGTTAAGCTACTCAATTGCAGTGCGTGCCGTTTTGTTTGGATTTCATATGCACGTATTTCTCTTCCATCCTAAGGTAAGAGTCACCTTGCCAACTGTGTATTCTAATTAATAGATTAAGGCCTCGTTTGGTTGGGGAGATTAGCCATGATTAACTAAATAATAGGACTTTGTTTGATGTTTCGTAAACTACTAAACCCAATAACTTCCCGGGTCGACCCGAAAAATATTATGTTATCATGCCTTTTAGGGATCATTTTGGGTTTTGATTAGATTATTTCATCTTTATCTTGGCTAATCCTATATTGGCAACCAAACGAGGCCTAAATTCACTCTTTGTCTCTTTGTTCTTTATTTCCCTTGCCGCTTTTTTCTCGTACGCTCTAGTAGGTTTGGGCTTGCACGAATCTTGATGTTGAAGAATATTTGTTCTAAGAAGCCTCTTTGAGTTGTGTATATAAGCGGAAAGAGACTTAATTTAGAAATTATGTTTTCCCGTGTTTTTTTTTTAATTATTATTTAAACTATATTCTTTATCTTTCAATAACCAGGCCCTGACGTTGGTACTTCTGGATCTTCCGGGCCTGCTGTTCTTTTCTACGTACACACTTCTTGTCCTTTTCTGGGCCGAAATATATCACCAGGTATAATCAGATATTTAAAAAGAAAATAATCGTCTAACCGAAATGTAACAGCTGTCATTTCCAACAAACGTCTATTTCATATAACGAATCACTGAGTTTTCATTCTATTCGTTGATCAGGCTAGAAGTTTGCCGACCGATAAACTGAGAATATTCTACATTGCTGTCAATGCTGTAGTTTACTTCATACAGGTTCGTTTCTAATATATTTCCTTATATTCATATATACCTTTTGAGTTGTATTTCTTTTGGCCCATATATAAGTACTCATTTCTTCCTGTAAAAAGTTGTGTAGGATCGTTATCTAAATATTAGTGGCGCGTTTTTTTTGTTGGTTAAATTTAACGAGAAAAGATGTGTTCACATTAGGTCTGCATCTGGGTGTACCTCTGGGTAAACGATAACAGTGTTGCTGAATTTGTCGGAAAGATATTTATTGCAGGTAAATATCTCTCCACTTTGTATTCATTTTAAATTTACCTTCACTCAAAGAATTCAGCCTTCGTTATTTTTTTTTTCTCCGCAGTTGTATCCTTCGTAGCTGCATTAGGGTTTTTGCTATATGGAGGAAGGTAAGCATTTGATCATTTCGAGCAATATTAATAATACAATTATAATAAATTAAAGCAATATTAATTTTATTTTCTTTCTTCTTTCGTCCAGATTGTTTTTCATGCTGAGACGCTTCCCCATTGAATCTAAAGGGAGGAGAAAGAAACTTCACGAGGTTTTCTCCGATTTATCGTTTTATTTGTTTCCTAAATTTATCCATATCGACTAACGAGATTTCGTTCACAGGTTGGATCTGTGACAGCTATATGCTTCACCTGTTTTCTTATAAGGTGCTTCGTGGTAAGGTTTTAATTAAAATTGTCCTTGGATTTTATTTTATTTTTCTTCGCTATTTTAATTTTCTTACAATAGTGTATTAACTTGCGTCGTTCCATTCCATGCGTAATAATCGTCATTTTACTACAGGTCGGGCTGTCAGCTTTTGATTCAGATGCATCACTGTACGTAATTGACCACCCGGTTTTGAACTTC
This sequence comes from Erythranthe guttata, assembly GCF_056151865.1. Taxonomy (NCBI): domain Eukaryota; kingdom Viridiplantae; phylum Streptophyta; class Magnoliopsida; order Lamiales; family Phrymaceae; genus Erythranthe; species Erythranthe guttata. The sequence goes on from NC_142540.1 coordinate 17,629,809, forward strand.
ATCTACTACACGGTAATCATCAACATCTCTGTCTTTAAGCATGTGTCGGTTTTGTGTTACTTATTAGTTATTACATATCCGCCCGAGTTCTAATATATATTTTAATTTGAAATAAAACAGCTGGTCGAGATTCTTCCTTCAGCTCTCGTCTTGTACATTTTGCGGAAGCTGCCGCCTAGAAGAGTGTCTGCCCAGTACCACCCCATCCGCTAGTCACCGGAAAAGCCCACAACCACCACCACCACCAATTACACGCAATGTATATTTGATCGGTGGTGGCGATCAAATTCTAGAGTATTTCTCACGGCTCCAGCTTTTTTGAAATTACTGGACTAGGAGATATGAAATTCAGTCATCGCAGAAAAAAAAATATCCCGATTTTATTTATGGATTCTGGGATCAAACGTTTCGCAAAAACTTTCTTTAATTTCCATCATTCCATGTATTTTTATTCAGTGTTGTGTCATATATATAAATCGATTTTCGCAGAAAATCACGAGTTTCTTATTCGTCTTATTGGAAATGCCAAATCAAAACAACACTTTATACAAGTAGTAATCGACGGAGTTTACGTTGTATCATCATCATGATTCATGAAGAGGCTTCTTGATCTTGACTTGTATAGGCAACCCATGATGGAAAATTGGCATGGGGAATCTCCCGAAGAGATTCTCCTTTAAAGAGAGCTTCCACTGAAACCGAGTAACCATGTAATGAACCATGGTTAGGGTTTCGATTCTTGCCAACTCGTATCCAGGGCACAGTCTTGGCCCGCCCCCAAACGCTATGTAGCTAAAAGGCGGTGTCGCTCCTTGTTTGTTGTCAAACCGGGTCGGGTTGAAAGTTGTTGGATCCGGATATATGGATTCATCCATATGCGTTATGAATGATGCCCAAACAATCTGCTCGAAAAACAAGATTTAGATATCAATCTTGTTTGGTTAATTTATTTATCAGTGAATAAATTACAATTTTATCGATCAAATAAATCACCTGCCATCCCTTGAGAATGATATATCCTCCGAGTTCGAAATCTTGAAGAACCTTCTTGAAGGCACAAAATACCGGTGGATACATCCTCAATGCCTCTGTTGCCACCTTCCATGTGTACTTCATCTTCGACAGATCATCCCACGTGAGAGGCTCGTCGTGGGTCCCACTCTTCCCCTTTGCTATCTCTTCTTGTTCTACATGGAAAAAAAACAATTTAATTAGCCGATTGCAAGTTACTCAAAAGTCTTGGAACAGTTTAATTATCTTTTCAGACAGGAGTTTGACCAAGAAAGTAAGGAGGACCGAAGATGTGTCGTGCCCGGCAACCATTGCAACGATGCAGTTATCCACTATCTCGTCGTCGGACAACATAGGTGATGATGATGTACTATCCTCCTCGTTTTTCATGCTTACAAATTTAGTGATGAGATCTTGATATTGATGGTGATTATTAATTATCTAGGGTTTTTCGTTTCTCCATTTCTTGCCTCTTTTCTCGTATGAGTTCCATTACAATGTCTCTAACCTCCGACCTTGCACGCACGCCTTTGTTGAAGAGCGTGAAAGGCAAGTTTATCGGCAATGCGGACATTCCATTCATCACTTGTTGGAATAGACGTACTAGCCGTCGTCTTCTTGATCCCCTTTCGATTCCGAATATGAGTGTGGATATCACATCGAACGTCAATGTCTTCATAAGAGGCATCACCTTCCAAAAACACAAGTCATGATGAACCAAAAAAATATCAATACCGGGAATAGGAATCTAATATGTATTTCTATTCCGTTGGAAGAAAAATCTCGAAAATTTGAACTTTCAGAACTAGGGTTGAAAAAACTTTGTTCCAAAATCGGAAAATTTTACACCAGAATTGACGGAATTTGAAATTTCTTGTTCCAATTTCCACCCATAATAATATTTATGGCAAATTACGACCACCCCTGAAGTAAGGTCAAATTACGAAACACCCTTCATGTTTGCATAATTACAAGCACTCCCCTCAACTATGTATTATTTTACGAAAAAACCTCTCTAGTTGATAAATTTAGGTACATTCATTCGGTAAAATTATACATAAATTACAGTACGCCAAAGTTTCATACTGTGTAGCATTTGGTTCGATAAATAACTGAATTACCAAAATTTTATTAAACATACTTAATTTTTTTTCCCCTACAGATAAATCCCTAATTCAAAACTCAACACACAGATCAGTCCCTAGGTAGTTTCCCCAAGCAATTCAGTCCCTATTCACGCGTCTGACATGCAGTTCAGTCCCTAATGTGAATTTTATATATTTTATTATATTCTCTCTCTTCTTTTTCACTCTCACCCTTTTCTCTCTCTTCTTTTTCTCTCTCTTCATCTTCTCTTTCTTTCTTCTATTTCTTCTCTGTTTCTACTGCTCTCTTTCTTCTCTATTTCTTCTCTCTTTCTCTCCTCTGATTCCCTCTTTTTCCGACGAAAAAATCACTGTAAAACCCACCCACCCCACAATGGTTTCGAATCCCGGAAGGTTATTTTACTGTTGCCCACACCATGGCTACTCCCATTGGTGTGAACCATTTGAAGTTGGGCAAACTTTTTCCAACTCAAATCGTGAAGAAAATGAAGCTACAAGTGCGTCGATGAACCAAGTCCATCAAGAAAGTGAAGTGAAAATTGCAATTCTGAAGGTGGAGTAGTTCATAGTTTGATAGTGTTGAATCTAGTAATATTTGCAGTCTACATGCTATGTAAAACCTATGTACTGTTGTTTAATTAGTGAACATAAGAGTACAATGTATAAGCTGGTAAAGTTCGGGTTATTCGTGAATATAGTACGCTTTGTCCACCAAATAAGTACAATGTATAAGCTGGTAAAGTTCGGGTTATTCGTGAATATAGTACGCTTTGTTCACCAAATAAGTACAATGTATAAGCTGGTAAAGTTTGGGTTATTCGTGAATATAGTACGCTTTGTTCATCAACTAAGTACAATGAATACACATGTGAAGTACAAGTGATTTGTGACTATAGTACGATTTGTTCACTGATAAAGTATATGTTTGCCATTTATATAGTATTGTTACAGTCTATATATTATTGTCGGTCCAATGCATCCATATGATCGCATTTTAAGACACAACTCTTCATTTTAAGACTATTAAGAATGAATGGAGACAATGTGGGAGTTGATCAATATCGATTATGGTAACAATTGAAGAAAATATTAGTTTTACACTTGAGCATTGTAGACATGTATGAAATTCAACATATTTATGGGATCTTGTATTCCAAACGCAACAATAATTCTCACCTACCTTAAAATAACCATCGAAAACATAATTTATGCATCTCCCGTACTTATTGATCATTAAAGCGTCAATGAAATTGGTACAATTCAATTCATCAAAAAATATGGTACGCTTTGTTCATCACGTAAGTACAATGAATACACTTGTGAAGTACAAGTGATTCGTGACTATAGTACGCTTTGTTCACTGATAAAGTATATGTTTGTCATTCATATAGTATTGTTACACTCTATTTATTATTGTCGGGCCAATGCATCCATATGATCGCATTTTAAGACACAACTCTTCAGTTTAAGACTATTAAGAATGAATGGAGACAATGTGGGAGTTGATCAATATCGATTATGGTAACAATTGAAGAAAATATTAGTTTTACACTTGAGCATTGTAGACTTGTATGAATATATTGTATAGTATATGAGTATCATGTATGAAATTCAACATATTTATGGGATCTTGTATTCCAAACGCAACAATAATTCTCACCTACCTTAAATAACCATCTAAAACATAATTTATGCATCTCCAGTACTTATTGATCATTAAAGCGTCAATGAAATTGGTACAATTCAATTCATCAAAAAATATGGTACGCTTTGTTCATCAAGTAAGTACAATGAATACACTTGTGAAGTACAAGTGATTCGTGACTATAGTACGATTTTTTCACTGATAAAGTATATGTTTGCCATTCATATAGTATTGTTACACTCTATTTATTATTGTCGGGCCAATGCATCCATATGATCGCATTTTAAGACACAACTCTTCAGTTTAAGACAATTAAGAATGAATGGAGACAATGTGGGAGTTGATCAATATCGATTATGGTAACAATTGAAGAAAATATTAGTTTTACACTTGAGCATTGTAGACTTGTATGAATATATTGTATAGTATATGAGTATCATGTATGAAATTCAACATATTTATGGGATCTTGTATTCCAAACGCAACAATAATTCTCACATACCTTAAAATAACCATCTAAAACATAATTTATGCATCTCCCGTACTTATTGATCATTAAAGCGTCAATGAAATTGGTACAATTCAATTCATCAAAAAATATGGTACGCTTTGTTCATCAAGTAAGTACAATGAATACACTTGTGAAGTACAAGTGATTCGTGACTATAGTACGATTTGTTCACTGATAAAGTATATGTTTGCCATTCATATAGTATTGTTACAGTCTATATATTATTGTCGGGCCAATGCATCCATATGATCGCATTTTAAGACACAACTCTTCATTTTAAGACTATTAAGAATGAATGGAGACAATGTGGGAGTTGATCAATATCGATTATGGTAACAATTGAAGAAAATATTAGTTTTACACTTGAGCATTGTAGACTTGTATGAATATATTGTATAGTATATGAGTATCATGTATGAAATTCAACATATTTATGGGATCTTGTATTCCAAACGCAACAATAATTCTCACCTACCTTAAAATAACCATCGAAAACATAATTTATGCATCTCCCGTACTTATTGATCATTAAAGCGTCAATGAAATTGGTACAATTCAATTCATCAAAAAATATGGTACGCTTTGATCATTGACTGCAATCTTCTTTTACATCAATTCCTGCAATTACATACACATAAAACTACAATTATAACAAATACAACGTACTATAAAGTTCCACATGTCAATACCATCCAAAGTTACTAGTAATACCATTCAAAGGCACTAGTAATACTATTATGGCATATGACTTATACTACAGGACCATCAAACATTATACTTCTAGTACCATATGTCAATACCATCCAAAGTCACTAGTAATACCATTCAAAGGCACTAGTAATACTATTATGGAATATGACTTATACTACAGAAGCATCAAACATTATACTTCTAGTACCATATGTCAATACCATCTAAATGCTTTCGGGACAGTACTTCGAGTACCCTGTGTCAATACCATCTAAATGCATTATTAATACCATTACTGTCCATGACACATACTATAGAACCAGTACGAAAAATACAATAAGCCTCTTTCACATATCCTATATGAAACCCTTGTTAAACCCTTTGGGGACATGCTAATGTCACCGAAGAATAATACCCATGAGGAAACTGTTACAAAATCATGAAATTCGACAACAAATAAATGATCTTTGCAAACCCAAACAACAAAAAAACAGATATTGGAACCGATTTAATGATTAGGGAAAACACCGAATATAGTCGAGGCATAATACCCATGAGAGGATATGTTCAAAATCATGCAATTCTACAACAAATAAACCTTTTTGCAAGCTTAAACAACACCCAAATGGGTCTGTTTCCAAGAAAATGAAAGAAAAAAAAAATCAAACCTTGTTGTTTACCCTGCTTCACCATTGTCGAGAAATGGGTTTGTTAATTTTTATTTTTCCTTTCGTTGTATAATTTTTCTGCGTTTTGTTGATTCTTCGTGCTTCGTTGTTTCTTCATTCTTTGAAATGTAACGGGCAAAGAGCGTGTAACACAAACGGCGCGTTGGAGGTTGGAAATAAGTTATGTAAAATTAGTATAAAGTAAAGGGTATTTTAGTATTTGCACATTTTATTAGGGACTGAACTGCATGTTAGGCGCGTGAGTAGGGACTGAATTGCTTGGGGAAACTACCTAGGGACTGATTTGTGTGTTGAGTTTTGGATTAGGGATTTATCTGTAGTTTCCCCATTTTTTTTTTAATTTTAGTTATATATATATATATATATATATATATATATATATATATATAAACTGAGTAATTGGAGTTTTACGAATTTTCGTTCAGTTCGATTACCGAGGTAAATTTAATATCTAGAAAAAGGGGGAATATACCAAAATCTGGTGATTATCGCCGCCATGCCAATATTCCTCGAGATGGATCCTTATCTCTTCATCCATTTTGGCAACGGACTGTTTCAGCACATCAGGTTTGAGAAATAACAACATTGCCCCTCTCACGCGCTTGTGATCCTCGCCGCTCAATTCCAGAATATTCCTCTCCCCCAGCATCTTCCTCACCGACGCCGGCTTCTTATTCGACAGAACCCTTTCGTCGCACGTGTAAACGAACTTGTTCGCTTCCGGCCCGCAGATCAGCACGCTCGGGGTTCCGAACACGTTCATCTTCGAAACGGCGCCGTATTTCCCGATCCGATCTCTGATCCAATCTTCGGCTCTGTTGTCTCTCATCGCTCGGAATAGCTGGAGGCTCTGTCCGATTAGCGGCGGCCCTAATGAACCAGGTGGTAGCCGCCGCCTTCGAGAATTGTTCCCCCCTCTGGTTATTAGCAGCAGTAATGCAATTGCTGGAGCAATTAGTGCGATAATCGCGAGGTAATTATCGTATAATTCCATTTGCTAATTTTTTTTATATATATATTTGATGATGTGAATTTCTAGAGAAATTAGTGTACTTTTATAATGGTGGTTTTGGTTGAATTTGTGTATGAATTAAACATCTGCAGACTGCCCTGAAGGGCAAACTACAACATTTAATTCCAGTTTGGTTATGGTGTTTGTAATGCATTTTCTAGAAGAATCTCTCCTAGTGAAACTAGGTTCTTGGAAAATTTGGTTTTTAGGTTTTAATTACCCCAAATTAGTAGTCTCTAGATCTTAAATTTCAAGAGTAATAAGTTGTTTGCCCCCTAGACTGGTTTCAAAATGGTGGATTTGAGTGTGGAAATGGCAGATAAGCCCTTCTTTTCTTTTCTTTGTTTTTTTTTATGAAGGTAAGTGAATAGACGTTTTTGCGCCTGTAAAACTCACGTGAGAAGTACGTGTGTAAGATTCCGGTCTAAATGGCCTGGAAATCCGATTTTTGAGGCACCGTGCAAAAAAAAAAAAAAATTTAGAGTTCAGGTAAGAACGTGCAAAAAAAATTTTGTTTAGGGGGCAAAGTGCAAAACGAGCATTAGTTTAGGGGGGGCAAACTGTTTTTTACTCTATTTTTAATTGCTATTGGTCAACTACAGAAATGCATTCTCTGTTCGCAATTATCTTCATTTTACACGGTTTCTTGATGATCTAGATTGGTATCAACGGTTCTCCTTGGAGATGCAGATATATAGGTAGCTTTTTTAATGCTACTGGACTTAGGAGATATGAAATCAAGTAAGATCCCGATTTTATTTATGATTCTTCATTTATTTAAATTTCCCAGTCGTGCGTGTCGTACACGACAGAGTTTACATTATTACATCATCATTATCATCATGAAGAGGCTTCTTGATCTTGACTTGTATAGGCAACCCTTGATGGAAAAATGGCAAAGGAGCTCTACCGAATAGATTCTCTTCTAAAGAGAGCTTCCACTGAAATCGAGTAACCAAGTAATGAACCATGGTTAGGGTTTCGATTCTCGCAAATTCGTATCCCGGGCACATTCTCGGCCCTCCACCGAACGCCATGAAGCTATAAGGCGGCGCTGCTCCTTGGTTGTCGAACCGGGCCGGGTTGAAAGTTGATGGATCCGGATATATGGATTCGTCCATGTGAGTCATGAATGCTGTCCAAAAAACCTGTTTCGAGAAAAGCAAGATCTTTATATATACGAATCTTGTTTGTTTAATTTATTTATTAGCGAATAAATTTTGAATAAAATTCAATCACCTGCCATCCCTTGGGAATTGTGTATCCTCCTAGTTCGAAATCCTGAACAACTCTTCTAAAAGAACAAAATATCGGTGGATTCATTCGCAGTGTCTCGGTTGCTACCTTCCATGTGTACTTCATCTTCGCTAGATCTTCCCACGTGAGAGGCTCGTCAAGAGATCCCTTCCTATTTGCAATCTCCTCTTGTTCTACACACCAAATAAATAAATTATAAAAAAAAAAAGACAATTTTGCCCATTGCAAGATCGATTTTTCGGGATGACCTACCATTAAGGACAGTTTGGTAAACATGTGGATGTTCAGAAAGGAGTTTGATCAAGAAAGTAAGGAGGACCGAAGTCGTGTCATGCCCTGCAATCATTGCGATGGTACAATTGTCCACAATCTCGTCGTCAGACAGCAGAGGCGACGGATTCGCCACGTCATCATCGGTCATGCTTAGAAATCTAGTGATGAGATCTTGGTGATTGTCTAGGGTTTCTTGTTTCTCCATCTGTTGCCTCTTTTCTCGTATAAGTTCCAAGATGATGTTTCCGATCTCCGACCTCGCACGGAGGCTTCTATTGAACCGCGTGAAAGGCAGGTTAATCGGCAATGCCAACATTCCGTCGATCAATAGCTCGAATAAGTACACTAGCCTCTCTCTCCTAATTCCCCTCTCGATTCCGAATATGAGTGAGCATATCACATTGAAGGTCAAGGTTTTCATAAGAGGCATTACCTTGAAAAAAAAAAATCAAGAATGTTATGTTTTAAGAGGGGTAATTAATGACTTTTTTAGGGGGTAACATGGTAATAAATTGAATCATAGGGGGGTGTTTTGGAAATATTTAAAACATACCAAAATTTCGTGTTTGCCATGCCAATGATGCTTGAGGTGGAATCTTATCTCTTGATCCATTCTCCCAACAGACTGTCGTAAAGCTTCCGGTTTCAAGAATGACAACATTGCCCCTCTCACGCGCTTATGATCTTCGCCGTTCAATTCGAGTAAATTCCTCTCTCCCATCAGCCGCCTCACCGACGCCGGCTGCTGATTAGACAGCACCTTCTCGTCGCACGTGTATATGAACTTGTTCGCCGCAGGCCCGTGGAGCAACACACTGCGGCTTCCGAAAACGTTCAGTTTCGAAACGGCCCCGTATTTTCGGATTCTTTCTCTAATCCAATCTTCACCTCTGTTTGCCCTCATGGCTCGGAAAATTTGGAGGCTTTGCCCGATTATCGGTAACCCTAAAGAACCGGGCGGTAGTGGAAGCCTTTTCTGCGTAGAGTTGTTCCTCTTTCGCAACAAAAACACGAGCGTTGGGATAATTAGTACGAGGAAAGTAGCGTAAATTGGATATAACTCCATGGTTATTTGAACAAGGTTTTTCCTTCTTGATGATCTAGATGATGATATTGATTATATCATACATGAATGTCTCAGTATATATATATATATATATATATATATATATATATATATATATATATATATATATATATATATATATATATATATTATCCCATTTTATATTAGTGGTACTGGTTGGTTCTTGTGGTAACTTCTGCATACAGACAAGAGGGTTGTATTTTTCTTTTCAATAATTGTGGGCTGCAAGTTTGTACGAATTTTCCACATTGAAAAGTGTGTTCGGACAGTTTTATAGTTAAATCATTATCAGTGTGTTATTGACTGTGATCGATCAGTCCCGAAAGCTGAACTGGACAACTTGTAAGGACTGGAGTTTGGCTTTTGAAAGGGACAATTATTGAAAAATATGGGGCAAATTACGGTTATTTATCCCCTGATGTAAGGTCAAATTATGAGAAAAAGGAAAAAAAAAAAAAAAAAAAAAAAAAAAAACCCTTTTTTTTCGATAATTACAACCACTACCCTCAACTATGTATTGTCTTACACGTTCACTTTTACTGTGTCAAATTTACTTACTGAATAAGGGTATTTTTCGTAAGATAATACATAGTTTATGGGTGGTTGTAATTATGCAAACATGAGGGAGTTTTCGGTAATTTGACCTTATCTTAGGGTTGTGGCTGTAATTTGCCCACAAAATATGGTTGACTGTTGTTCTGTTTCTAATGACTTCCACGTTGCAAAGGACAACAGTAATTTTTTTAAGTTTTAGATTGAAATTAGTTTGTATTTGAAATTTTAGATGTTTTTTTTTTATTATTATTATTAATTGAGTTCGTGAATTAAGTGTGATGTAAATAATTGTCAATAGTAATTATTTAATTTATACAACTAAATTTTAAGGGAAAAAAAGTAGAATTCATAAACAATAAATTAAATTAAAGGAATTCTACTAAATAAAAGAGATAATAATAAATGTCCATCATGCCACATACACATATAGAATATAGGGTAAACTTCATTTTACCTACCTGAACTATACCCAACGTATAAAATGCCCCCCTGAACTACAAAATGAATCAAAATGGTCCCTCCAGATTTTGGGTCAACGTTAAATTCAATTAAAATAGTAACTCCGTTAGTTTTTATGTCTTATTACCTTTTTGCCCTCCAACCTTTTCTTCTTCGTCCAATTCTTTCTTCTTCTTCGTCCCTTTCATTTATATTTTTATTTTCTTTCTTGCTGAATTTTTTTAGCATAAACCCATGAATTTACATTTCAAATTCCAGGAATCCAAGAATTATGCTTTTGTGAGAAATCACCAAAGAATTATGTATCACCCAACCCAAATCCGAACCCCCATCAATCGAAATCCCCAAAACTCACTAAAAGTCACAAATTCAAGAACAACCCAGATGAGGATTCCAGCCCAAACCACACCCCCACAGCAAAATTACACGAAGGTGGATATGGGTTATGAGTTCGCCAAATTTTAGGAAACCGTCGAGCTTCTCAACAACCTTGTCGGCGGGAGAAAGATTCAACCCAAAGTTTCTTTTAGCGAGAGTGATTGGGGAAATTGCTAAAACATTTTTTTCTGGGTTTTGATGGGACCAAGTTGGATTTTGACAATTTCTTGAATGTGGGCTATTATTGGATTGAATTCAATTGTTATACTTAACAAATTCCAGAATTTTTTTTTCTTTTTGTGTGAAGGGAAGTGCTGAAATTGTGTTATCTCTTCATCTCTTTGGATTATTTTACGAAGTTTAATGGTTTTAGAAACCAGTTGTTCATAAGCCGCCAGTTTTCCTTCAAGCTTGCGGGTTCCGGCGAAGGTTGCGAGTTCCGGTGGAGACACTGTATATTCGATGAGAATTTTTATTTTTATTTTTTATAAGATATTCGGTGGGAATTAATATATAAACATATAATTATATATATATATATATATATATATATATATATATATATATATATATATATATATATATATATATATATATATATATATATATACACACACACATATAGCTATAATAGTATTCGGGGCAAAAATGTCAAAACACATGCAACAATTATTTAAAATAACTATTAATGCAAAAGTCAAAATGCCACATCATCAGGAGCAGACGGATCTTAAACGGAGGGGCTATTTTGATTCATTTTGAAGTTCAGGGGGGTATTTTATACGTTGGGTATAGTTCAGGTAGGTAAAATGAAGTTTACCCTAGAATATATACGGCTCATTCGACCCTACATCCGGTGATAAACACCGGGTGGGTCTTTTGCTGTCACGTATCATTTTTTGTATTTTTCTATAACCTTTACAGGTTAACCCGATTGGGGGAATATATTATAAAATGCAAAAAAGACACGTGCTAGCAGAAGACTCACATAGTGTTTTTCACTGGGTGTAGAGTCGAAGAAGTCAACATATTCTTATGCGTACAATTAATGACGAATTAATTACATTATATTGCATCATATATCACAAGGCTTTCTTGATCTCTATTTTTATAGGTAGCCCTTCAATGAAAACTGGCATGGGATCTCTCTTAAAGAGGTTCTCTTCTAAAGAGAGCTTCCACTTGAATCGGGTAACCAAATAATGAACCATGGTTAGGGTTTCAATTCTCGCAAATTCGTATCCGGGGCACATTCTTGGCCCGCCTCCAAAGGCTATGTAGCTAAAAGACGGTGTTGCCCCTTGATTCTCGAACCGCAATGGATTGAAAGTTAACGGGTCAGGATATATGGTTTCATCCATATGTGTCATCAATGATGTCCAGAAAACCTACTCGATAAAAGCATCTAGATATATATGAATCTCGTCTATTTATTTATCGGTGAATAAATTGTAATTCTATCGATCAATAAATTTACCTGCCACCCCTTGGGGATTATATATCCTCCTAGTTCAATATCCTGAAGAACCTTCCGGAAGGAGCAAAATACCGGTGGATACATTCTCAACGTCTCAGTTGCTACCCTCCAGGTGTACTTCATCTTAGCTAGATCGTCCCATGTGAGTGGCTCGTCGTGGGACCCACTTTTCCCCTTTGCAATATCCTCTTGTTCTACGCGAGAACAAAAAAAAAAAGAAAAAAAACCCGACAATTTAATTAGGCATTCTTAAGTAATTCAAAAGTCTTGAAATTATTTACTAGTGTAAATCACCCAACCTTTAAGGACAGTTTGATAAACGTGTGGATTTTCTGACAGGAGTTTGATAAAGAAAGCGAGGAGTATAGAAGTTGTGTCGTGCCCTGCAGTCATTGCAACAATACAATTATCCACTATTTCCTCATCGGAGAGCAGAGGCGACGAATTAGCTTGATCGACGTCACTCATGCTTAGAAATCTAGTGATGAGATCTTGATGATGATTATCTAGGGTTTCTTGATTTTCCAATTTGTCCCTCTTTTCACGTATAAGTTCCAAAACGATGTCTCTAATCTCGGACCTTGCACGTAGGCTTCTGTTGAAGCGCGTGAAGGGCAAGTTTATTGGCAGTGCCAAAGTTCCATCAATCACGTGTTCGAATAGTTTTACTAGTCGATTTCTTCTTGCCCCCCTTTCGATTCCGAATATGAGTGTGCATATGACATTGAAGGTCAATGTTTTCATAAGAGGCATCACCTTCAAAAAAAAATAACAAATATTATGTTTAATCAAGAGGGCTAATGACATTTTTTCCTCAAAAAGTTGTACTGATTAATATTTTAATGTATTGCATTCAGCACCCCTGTATTATGTCAAATTGCTAAAAAATATGTAAAAATTCCCCTATAATGCATTTTTTAGCAGACGACACCATGAATAGTGCAATTTTAGGGGTAGTATGCTAATAAAATTGAATCATATGGTGAGTTTTTCAACAAGAATAAACACACGGGTGCTTAATGCAATTAACCCGCAAATATTTTTGTACAAAAACATACCAAAATTTCGTGATTGCCACGCCAATGCTCCTTGAGGTGGATTCTTATCTCTTGATCCATTTTCCCGACGGATTGTTTCAACGCTTCCGGTTTCAAGAATGACAACATTGCCCCTCTCACGCGCTTATGATCTTCCCCATTTAATTCCAGTATATTCTTCTCTCCCATTAGCCTCCGTATCGAAGCTGGCTGCTGATTGGCAAGCACCTTTTCGTCACACGTGTATATGAACTTGTTCGCCGCGGGACCGTGGAGCAATACACTTCGATTCCCGAAAACGTTGAGTTTCGAAACGGGCCCGTATTTTCGGATTCTTTCTTTGATCCAATCTTCACCTTTGTTGTCTCTCATTGCTTGCAAGAGTTGGAGGCTTTGTCCGATTATCGGTATACCGAAAGAACCGGGTGGAAGTCTTTTTAGAGACTTTTTCTTCTTGCTAATAATAATTAGCAACAAGAACAAAAGAGAGAGAAACACAAGAAAGATGGTAGTGTATACAGCAGATTCCATGATTATAATCATAGATAAAAATGAAGATGTATATATATATATATATATATATATATATATATATATATATATATATATATATACATACGTATATATATTGTTCTTTGGATGCATACTTTTGTCTTTTTGCATGTGGACAAAAAAACATATTTGTTTCAAGTAATTGGCCGGCAATGTTGGAATCTCCAGTATGCTCCAATGGGGTTGATCCACGTAGGAAATTACTATTATTATTATTATTATTATTATTATTATTATTTATTATATTATAATCATAGAGTATACCCTCAACAGGTGGAGGCATTTGATTGGGCTTCAGATTTAAACGCAATTCTTTAAATTGTAGACAAAGTATTATTTGGGCCTACATGACTGGTCCAAGTAAATTATTATTATAGGCCTATTTAAAGGCCCAAATATTTATATACATATATATGTATATACATGGTAAATTACAAAACCCTCCTAAACTTAGATTAAATTATAAAAACCACCTCCACTTATTATTAATTACCAAAAAACCCCTGAGGTTTGTTTCCGACCTACACCAACCCCTCACAGTGTGAATTTTCACGGATTTTTTTTTTAAATTCCAGGGAATAGACTTTACAAAATTTCCTTACAAACTGCGCACATTATATACACTCTATAAATACACACTTCGCACATATTATATATATCTCCGTACAAACAAAATCTAATATATCTTCTTGAAAAAAAAATCAAAATATATAATTTTCGCAAAAGATGAAACTTTTCTCTTTAATCTTCTTCTTCCTTCTTCTGATCTGCGTAGTTTCTTGCTCGGAAAAAGAAACTCTTTCCGTCGGGAAATTGATTCCGAGGAGCCTTTTGCTGGATTCAGTTCCGCCTAGTTGCGTACATAAGTGCCGGAAATGCAAGCCATGTAAGAGGGTTCAGGTAGCGGTGCCGCCATCAATGGTGGCGGCGTTTACTTCCGGTGCGGCCACCCAAGATTACTACGGCGTCGTGTGGAAGTGCATGTGCCGTGGCAAATTATATAAACCCTAATTTAGTGAATATGTAATTCTCTTATGCATGCATGGATCATCTACGTACGTACTTATTACACACACACACATATTTTTCTTTGAAATGATGAAGGATGACATTTAATTTTATTGTTAATGATCCGTTTTGCCTTTTATTTTAGTCTTATTTGTTCATCATTCTTATTATTTTAATTTTCTCAAGGTATTTAATTCGTTCCTGTAAAAATGGTGGAACAATTAAATGAAGAAGAATATTAATTTTTTTGTTATGTATTACATCTAATCTAATTAATCACTACAATTAAGGCTTGATTAAATGATTAAATCTAATCAAATCATCTAATTAGGGCTTAATTAAATCCGAAAATTGCGTACATTGAATATGTAGTATAAATATGTAATTGATACGTATATTACATAATAAATAAAATTATTTCCTCTAACAGTTCCCTATTCCTTGACTTTCTAGTCAACTAATTTGTGTGTAGATGAACATAAAAACCGAGAAATAAAAAAAATACAGAAATTTTATTTTTCAAAATAAGCTCGAGTTCAAGTCAACATTATAATACAGAACTTTAATCGAGCTGGATATGATCGAATCGATCTCGAGTAACTTGATTGACGTACATAGTTTATCGTTTTTCTTCTAGTCTGTAGCTCAAGCCGAGTTGTATATCGTCCTATGATAGCAAATTGAGCTCAAATGAGCTTTTAATTAACGAATGATATCAGATTGAATGTCGAGTAGTTTGGTGTGACTTTCAGCCAGTTTTATATTTGAATCTTGAAATTTTCTTAAATACTTAGTGTGGTTGAATTTGTGTATGAATTAAACATCTGCAGACTGCCCTGAAGGGCAAACTACAAGTTCTTCGTGCATTTAATTCCAGTTTGGTTATGGTGTTTGTAATGCATTTTCTAGAAGAATCTCTTCTAGTAAACTAGGTTCTTGGAAAAACTGGTTTTAGGTTTTAATTACCCAAATTAGTAGTCTCTAGATCTTATTAGATCTTAAATTTAAGATCTAATAAGTTGTTTGCCCCCTAAACTAATGCCTAAACGGGTGCACGTTCTTACCCGAACTCCGTTTTTTGTTGGACGGTGACTGAAAAATGGGATTTTCAGACCATTTTGATCGGAATCTTTACACACGTGAGTTTTACAGGGGCAAAAACGTCTATTCAGCCCAAGCCCGAGGGCTCTTTTCTAATGTGACGCCATCCTTGCATTAGCCACCGTACTGTGCGGCGGAAGCATATATGCCATGCCACCCAACTCCGACGGTGTTCTCTAGAGAGAGAATCAGCGAACGGGAGGAGAAACTGATTTCGAGAGGGGAGAGGGGGTCTCGTCCGCGCCGCCTCGGCTGATCTGGATGAAGAAGAAACTGGTTTCGAAATGGTGTGGATCAACCCTTTCTTTTTTTTCTAATTTATGAAGAATCTAAGTGAATTGACGTTATTGCCCCTTTAAAACTCACGTGAAAAGCACGCGTGTAAGATTCCGATCAAAATGGCCTTAAAATCCTATTTTTGAGGCACCATGCAACAAAAAATGGAGTTCGTGTAAGAACATGCAAATTTTTTTTTTTTTTTGTTTAGGGTGCTAAGTGCAAAACGAGCATTAGTTTAGGGGGGGTTTCGGGTTTCGGGGGGCAAAGTGTTCTCTACTCTATTTTTAATTGCTATTAGTCAACTACAATAATTCATTCTCTGTTCACAATTATCTTCGTTTTACACGGTTTCTTGATGATCTTGATTGGTATCGACGGTTCTCCTTGGAGATGTAGATATACAGGTAAAAACTACTGGACTAGGAGATACGAAATCAAGAAAGATCCCGATTTTATTTATGATTCTTTATTTATTTAAAATTTCCCAGTCGTACGTGTCGTACACGACAGAGTTTACATTATTACATCATCATCATCAAGAGGCTTCTTGAACTTGACTTGTATAGGCAACCCTTGATGGAAAAACGGCAAAGGAGCTCTACCGAATAGATTCTCTTCTAAAGAGAGCTTCCACCGAAATCGAGTAACCAAGTAATGGACCATGGTTAGTGTTTCGATTCTCGCAAATTCATATCCCGGGCACATTCTCGGCCCTCCACCGAACGCCATGAAGCTATAAGGTGGCGTTGCTCCTTGGTTGTCGAACCGGGCCGGGTTGAAAGTTGATGGATCCGGGTATATGGATTCATCCATATGCGTCATGAATGCTGTCCAAAAAACCTGTTTCGTGCAGAACAAGATCTATATATATAAGAATTCTTGTTTGTTTAATTTATTTATCAGTGAATAAATTCAATCACCTGCCATCCCTTGGGAATTGTGTATCCTCCTATTTCGAAATCCTGAACGACTCTCCTGAAAGAACAAAATAGCGGTGGATTCATTCGCAGTGTCTCGGTTGCTACCTTCCATGTGTACTTCATCTTCGCTAGATCTTCCCACGTGAGAGGCTCTTCGAGAGATCCCTTCCTATTTGCAATCTCCTCTTGTTCTACACCGAAAAAAAAATATTAATAATTATTATTATTAAAAAAAAAGACAATTTTGCCCATTGCAAGATCGATTTTTACTGGATGACGACCTACCGTTAAGGACAGTCTGGTAAACATGTGGATGTTCCGACAGGAGTTTGATCAAGAAAGTAAGGAGGACCGAAGTTGTGTCGTGCCCTGCAATCATTACGATGCTACAATTGTCCACAATCTCCTCGTCAGACAGTAGAGGCGACGGATTCGCCACGTCATCATCGGTCATGCTTAGAAATCTAGTGATGAGATCTTGGTGATTGTCTAGGGTTTCTTGTTTCTCCATCTGCTGCCTCTTTTCTCGTATAAGTTCCAAGATGATGTCTCCGATCTCCGACCTCGCACGGAGGCTTCTGCTGAACCGCGTGAAAGGCAAGTTTATCGGCAATGCCAACATTCCGTCGATCAATAGTTCGAATAAGTACACTAGCCGCTCTCTCCTAATTCCCCTCTCGATTCCGAATATGAGTGAGCATATCACATTGAAGGTCAAGGTCTTCATAAGAGGCATTACCTTATAAAAAAAAAAAAAAAAAATCAAGAATGTAATGTTTTAACTTTTAAGAGGGCTAAGTCAACGACATTTTTTTAGGGGGTAATATGGTAATAAATTGAATCATAGGAGGCTGTTTTGGAAATATTTAAAACATACCAAAATTTCGTGTTTGCCATGCCAATGATGCTTGAGGTGGAATCTTATCTCTTGATCCATTCTCCCAACGGACTGTCGTAAAGCTTCCGGTTTCAAGAATGACAACATTGCCCCTCTCACGCGCTTATGATCTTCGCCGTTCAATTCGAGTAAATTCCTCTCTCCCATCAGCCGCCTCACCGATGCCGGCTGCTGATTGGACAGCACCTTCTCGTCGCACGTGTATATGAACTTGTTCGCCGCGGGCCCGTGGAGCAACACACTGCGGCTTCCGAAAACGTTCAGTTTCGAAACGGCCCCGTATTTTCGGATTCTTTCTCTAATCCAATCTTCACCTCTGTTTGCCCTCATGGCTCGGAAAATTTGGAGGCTTTGCCCGATTATCGGTAACCCTAAAGAACCGGGCGGTAGTGGAAGCCTTTTCTGCATAGAGTTGTTCCTCTTCAGCAACAAAAACACGAGCGTTGGGATAATTAGTAGGAGGAAAGTAGCGTAAATTGGATATAACTCCATGGTTATTTGAACAAGGTTTTTCCTTCTTGATGATCTAGATGAAATATATATATATATATATATATATATATATATATATATATATATATATACTAGGGATGGGTGCACCGCGGAATGCGCGGTGCTACTTGCCCATTATATAAGTTCCTTATTTTTTTGTATACTTTTGTCTTTTTTGCATGTGGGCAGAAAGGCACTTGTTTCAAGTAATTGGCTGGCAATGATTTGTTCGATGCTACACCCGGTGAAAAACACCGGGTGGGTCTTCTGCTGCCACATGTCTCTTTTTTTGTATTTTATAATAGATTCCCCGCTAGGGTTTACCTTTAGGGGTTTTAGAAAAATAAAAAAAAAACACGTGGCAGCAGAAGACCCACCCGGTGTTTTTCACCGGGTGTAGCATCGAAGGAACCGGCTGGCAATGTTGGAATCTCCAGTATGCTCCAATGGGGTTGATTCACGTAGGAAATTATTATTATTGTTATTATTATTTATTTATTATATTATAATAATAGAGTATATGGGCCAACAGGTGGAGGCATTTGATTGGGTTTCAGCTTTAAAAGCAGTTCTTTAAATTGTAGACAAAGTGTTATTTGAGCCTACATGACTGGTCCAAGTAAATATTAATATACATATATATATATATATATGGTAAATTACAAAATCCTCTAAACTTAGATTAAATTACAAAAACCACATTCACCTATGCGTAATTACCAAAAAATCTCTGAGAGTTTCCGTATTACACCAACCCCAGTGTGAATTTTCACGGATTTTTTTTTTAAATTCCAGGGAATAGACTTTACTCAATTTCCTTACAAACTGCGCACGTTATATATATACTCTATAAATACGCAGTGCGCACATTATATATATATATATATATATATATATATATATATATATATATATATATATATATATATATATATCCTTACAAACAAAATCTAATATATCTTCTTGACGAAAAACAATCAAAATATATTTAATTACACAAAAGATGAGGCTTTTCTCTTTAATCTTCTTCTTCCTTCTTCTGATCTGCGTAGTTTCTTGCTCGGAAAAAGAAACTCTTTCCGTCGGGAAATTGATTCCGTGGAGCCTTTTGCTGGATTCAGTTCCGCCTAGTTGCGTACATAAGTGCCGGAAATGCAAGCCATGTAAGAGGGTTCAGGTGGCGGTGCCGCCATCAATGGTGGCGGCGTTTACTTCCGGTGCGGCCACCCAAGATTACTATGGTGTCGTGTGGAAGTGCATGTGCCGTGGCAAATTATATAAACCCTAATTTAGTGAATATGTAATTCTCTTCTGCATGTATGGATACTTATCTCTCTCTCTCTCTCACACACACACACACATATATATATATATATGTGTGTGTGTGTGTGTGTGTGAATGGTTTTCTTTGAAATGATGAAGGATGACATTTAATTTTATTGTTAATGATCCGTTTTGCCTATTATTTTAGTCTTATTTGTTCATCATTCTTATTATTTGTTTTCTCAAAGGTATTTAATTCGTTCCTGAAAAAATGGTGGAACAATATTAAATGAAGCACAATATGAATTTTTTGTTATGTATTACATCTAATCGAATTAATCACTACAATTAAGGCTTGATTAAATCTAATAAAATCATCTAATTAAGGGTTAATTAAATCCGAAAATTGCATACATTGAATATGTAATATAAATATATGCATATTACATAAATAAAATTATTTCCTCTAACAGTTCCCTATTCATTAACTTCCTACAGTGCCAGTCAACTTATTTGTGTGCAGATGAACATAAAGGCCGAAAAATAAAAAAAAAAAAAAGTACAGATATTTTATTTTTCAAAACAAGCTCGAGTTCAAGTCAAACATTATAAATTATCGGACGAAAACCAGGTCATATTTGGTTCGCTATTTTAACAAATATGATACGGGCTCAATTGCCCTAAGAACCCAAGTAACAAAGCCCGCGTACTCTCACATGGCCCACTAACATTTTATAAATCCTGCAGTTAACTCCACGTGGGGATAAGCGTACATCACTTCCCCATATACCGACTAATTTGATCGTCGGAACGCTAACCGAGACCCCCGACACTCCCTTGCGATTAAGCCATTTAGCCGGCATCAAAATCGATCTTGAATCTAGCATTGAGTAATTTTCTTTTATTTTCGATATTACGATTATACCCTTATGCATATATAATTGCATGAGACAATTAAATAAAAATAAAATAAAATAAACCAATGGTTGAGAGGAGTGGTGACCTCAATTAAATGGAGTTATTCATCATATATCATTTTCATAAAAAAGGTAAGCAAAAATGTATCCACTAGATTTCAATTATGGGAATCTCTCCACTTGCCCATTTCTGCTCCCACTCCTATCTCTCACTTTCCAATTAAAGTTCCTTGTTTATATCTTCCCAATTGGGCCCCACTCTATTTTTTTTCTAAGTGCTTCGTTCGAAGGGTTGTTCAAGTTTGTTTAATTATTTATCGAGTTTTTACTGTTACATTTGAACTTTGTTTGATAAACAGTTGATTCGAACTTTAATCGAACAGAATATGAATCGATCTCGAGTAACTTGATTGACGTAAATATATAGTTTATCGTTTTTCTTCTAGTCTATAGCTCAAGGCGAGTTGTATATCGTCTTATGATAGCAAATTGAGCTCAAATGAGCTTTTAACGAATGATATCAGATTGAATGTCGAGTAGTTTGGTTTGAGTTTCAGCCATAGTTTTATATTTGAATCTTGAAATTTTGTTAAATACTTATTTTCTTAATAGTAGAATTTGAGCTTTAATAATATTATAACAATATAATTATGCGATGATTTACTTTCACCCGATTCGACATTTATTTTTTTATTATGAAACAAATGAATAATCTCAGAATTTTATCGAAAGAACTACTATAATTTTACACTTGAGTTTTCGCATAATACACAGAACACGACCTATATAAAGAGAATTACATCGTCGAAAATTGCATTTAAAAAAGAAAAAAAATCTTACGAACGGCGAAACACTTAAATATTTGCACTTAGCAATATCCAAGAAATCAATTAACCAAAAAAAAAAGGGTACCAAAATTCAAATATTTACCATGATTAATAAGATAGTTAATTAAACTTCTTAATTATGTAGTAATTTTTAGCCATCGAACCCGGTCTGGCTCCACACTGTATCCCTAACTCGGCTCAGGTCCCGGCCCTTGAGTTTTCGCCCAACCCCTTCAAAAACCGAGTTGGCCACCATTTTCCTGCTACGCGCATACTCACGCGCCAAGTACTCGTGTGGTGGAACAACCTCCGAGTCGTCATACATCCCATCGTCCGAGTCCTGCATCGACTCCACCGAGTTAACCCGGTAGATCTTCGACCAATCAGGCACATTAACTGGCGCCGAGCTGGCCACGTGGCGGGCACGTGGAGACTCCGCCATGCTGTCCGGCGGCCGGAACTGGTGGACAATTCTCGGCGAGGATGCGTTGCTGCTCGAGTTGTCGAAGGCCAACGACAAGCCACCGACATGGCGGCGGTGGTGGTGGTGGTCGGTGAGTGGGTTTGGGCGGCGGCTCTTATAGCTGCCGCTCAAGCTTCCGTTACTCTCCACGGAGGCGCGTGTGCTCCACTCCGAGCTAGCTGGGTAAGTGACCTCGTTGACCGCCGAGTCGTCATCAACCATTGACCAAACTTCATCTTCCCGGAGCTCCGACGAACCGTTCGCCGCCGCTCCGTGGCCGTGGCTATAGCTTAAGCTTCCTAAATACAGTTCGCTCCGACTAGTAGTTAGTTTTCGACCTTTGGCCATCAATCAAGATTTGCCGGCGAGTTTTTAGCCGGAATCTTGATTCTTTACCAACAATGATAGGCTGCCGGAATCTTATACTCCGGCGACCCGAGAGAGAGAGAGAGAGAAATAATAATCGTTTAATTTTATTAACAGAGAATCAACTCCGGAGGCTGGAGGTGTATATATATAACGTTTTGAATTGAGGGGCGGCGGACCCACCGGAGTTGCATTTGAATTTGGGTTTCATTTTGTCTGAATTTAATCAATGCCATAATAAGGACAATACATCATACGCATGGTGAGAAATGAATGGGAAGATGAGCACGATACTGTAATAATAATATACAAATATTTTATTTCAATCATTTAAATATTTTTTTATTTCTTATTTAAATTTTATAAATATATAAACAAAATAAATAAATAAATAAATAATTAATTTTTTATATATATATATTTTTTAGATGAAAAACGATATTCTAAATAATTATGGAATTAGCCATCTTCCAAGAAGGGAGCAAAATAAAATAAAATAAGAAAAGTATGAAATAGAATATTATCGAATCGTATCGGATTAAATTATTCATCCAATCATACAACATTTTATTAGTTTGATTTTTTTTTTTTAATTTGATTTTTTTTTTTTTGTAACTTTTTTTTTTTTTTTGAAAAAAAAAAACAAATTCAAATTTCTGACTTCCTATGGTTAATTAATAAACAATACATATTTATTGAGTTTCTTAAGACATCTACAAATGTGAAAAACGACATCTATTTCGAACATAAATTCATATTCTTTCGATTTCTGACTCGAAAATAAATTTGGTCAAAAAGTCAAAGATGGGTATATTCGTCAAATTTAATTCCACAAGACCAACTCTTAAGTATATAAAAAAAAAAAGTTGGCATAAAGAATAATTATTAGGTAAAATTACAATCAAGCAATATGGATGGAGGTGATTTAAAGTTTGTTGAATCAATGGGTAGCTAAATTTGGTATTGTCAAGAAACCAGGATTCTCACAAGTGTTGATTTTTGTACAAGTGGTTTTATCAAAGTGGAGACACTCATTATTTTGTTGATTAAGATTTGTCTCATAAATTATGTTTTAAAATATGAGTGTTTATATATATAATTGGGACTATGATGTATGTATACGTGATGATTATAACATTATTATTGTACTACTATTATACATGTATTAGTATTACAATATATATGGGTAAATTATGTTCCAGGTAATGTTAAATTACGAAAATACCCCTTATGTTTCGTAATTACAAACATCCCATCAACTATGAATCTTGTTAAACTTCTACCGTTGTGCAGTATTAAATTTAATAGAATCTTCTAAATTATGTGGAATATTCTCCAGTTTGTACTCGTTTCATCCCATTCGAGCTCCACATTTTGAAACAAGATGTATCTCTTGGTTTGTAAATACCAGATTGTGGTGCATCAAAAACTGCATTTTTTCACAAAACGAGTATAAACTGTAGAACATTCCACGAAATGTAAATTTTTTTATATTGAATTTGACACTATAAAGGTGCACGTGTAAAAACATTCATAGTTGAGGGATTAATTGTAATTATTCACATTTTTCTTCGTAAATTGACATTTTCTCAAAGGGTGACCGTAATTATATATATATATATATATATATATATATATATATATATATATATATATATATTGGGTTTATGTCAAAATCGAAAGCAATTATGTATAGTGTTGTTAAGAGAAAGGAATAATTATGCCTTTCCCACTTGAAACATTTACCAAAAAATATGTAACATATTTTGTGGATTAGGCCAAAGTATTATTGATCTGTCAATCATGTCATAATTTTTTTATTATTGTTATTTATTTATTTATTTATTTATTTTTGATAAAATAACGGTTGTCACAAGTCACTTATATGTTTTGATGGCTCAAAACATGACAAATTTAGCTTATAAAATTTAATAAATATAATAATAAAGATTCTCTTATTATAGAGTCCTAATGAGATTGTCACTATACTTATATCTGTATAATAATAATAATAATAATAATAATAATAATAATAATAATAATAATAATAATAATAATAATAATAATAATAATAATAATAATAATAATAATAATAATAATAATAATAATAATAATAATAATAATAATAATAATAAATCTTGAAAAACAATTGGGACAAGCTGAAAAGGAGGTTTCACTAACTTGTTTTTTATGAATAATGATTACCAACCTTTGAATTAATTAATAATTATTAATTTATTAGTATTTGATTCCGCAGAGCATCATAAATTATTTGGTTATATCAATTATGTGCATTTTGTGGGCCTTTGGGGCTTTACTAGTGATGTACTATTTATTTTAATATAATGGGCCTCTCATTACTTTATGAAAACCAGATCATTCCATACATTATTATTATTATTATTATTTATTTAATATTTATTATTGTTATTGTGATAATGAAAGTATATCCGAGTATTGATTACTAAATTGTTATGGGCCAATATCAAACCGGAATTGAGGCCCATAACAATTCACGTGAGTGTTTAGAAAATGACGTCTAATTAAGACTAACGAATTTTCAATTTTCCAAATCTAAACATTTTATAAACCGAATTATATATTAACAATTTTAAATTTTTAACAATTATTAAAAGATATAGGGTAAATTCCACTTTACCCCCTTGTACTTTGGCTGGATATCACTTTACCCCCTTGTACTCTCAATTGCATCGAATTGCCCCCTTTTACTTTGGTTCGATATCACTTTACCCCCTTATACTCTCAATTCATCGATTTGCCCCCTTGTACTTTGGATCGATATCACTTTACCACTTTCTACTCTCAATTGCATCGATCTGCCCCCCTTACTTGAAAAATTGTCTCAATGTGGCCATCGCAGTTAGTTTTCAGACCTTTGACCTTAACACCGTTTGATTTATGTATGAAAATTACTAAAATGTCACCACTCCAGTTTTAGTAATTGTTCAAAAAATTAAAAAAATAAAAAAAATAAAAAACAACAAAAAATAAAATAATAAAAAATTCAAGACAACAAGAAAACATAGTCCACGACGCCAACCATATTTTTTTTTTTTTATTAATAATTATTTAAACTGGGAGGGGTAGCTTTTTTGTAACTTTCAAACTTAGATCAAACAGTGTTAATGTCAAATGTCTGAAAACTAACGGCGAGTGCCACATTGAGACAATTTTTCAAGTAATGGGGCAAATCGATGCAATTGAGAGTAGAAGGGGGTAAAGTGATATTGAGCCAAAGTACAAGGGAGCAAATCGATGAATTGAGACTAGAAGGGGGTAAAGTGATATCGAACAAAAGTACAAGGGGGCAAATCGATACAATTGAGAAGACAAGGAGGTAAAGTGATATCCAGACAAAGTACAAGGGGGTAAAGTGGAATTTACCCAAAGATATATATATATATATATATATATATATATATATATATATATATATATATATATATATATATATATATATATATATATATATTCCTATTGACATTTTACGTACATTTTAATTATACAATATTTCAAATATTTAAAGGTAGGTGTGTGGAATTTTCATGAAGTTCAAATAAATTAAATTTAAGTATATATTGTAAATGAAATCATTTAATAGAAGTATGGAACAAATGGAGTTAATTATTTAACCGAATAATTGCACCTTAATTTAGCTAAACCTATCATTTTTATTAGGTGGGATGTTAGGTTTGATCTCAAATAATAACTTCTTTAAGAATAAAGTGTTTGGTTGAATTTATTAATATTTTCGTCCATTAACCTTAATAACAATAATTAATGGGTTTATTAGGGAAAACCCCCTTGTTCATATTTTCTAATGAGGTAGATCCAATTTTTTTTCTCCTTTTTGAGATACACCCAATTTTGCCAACTTGGCAAAATATATTATATAATTTCCCTTTAATACCCCTATTTTATTATTAAACGGCATTTATTTCCTTTAATACGTGATTTGAGATTTGCTGATATGTTGCCTAAAATCACGGAATAAATTTACGTGAGATCATTGGCCGTTATATCAAATCGTGTACAATTTTTTTTGAAGATTCTCTTCATCGTTCCAGCGGGTTTTATCGTCATTGAAGATTTCTGCACCGTCGTGGAAATAGGATCGATTTTTGAGCGTTTGTTGTTGGACGTTGTTAAGCGGGTATGAATGCGTTATTCGTTTTTATTTTTTGCTCAATGTCCATGATTGTCGTGTACGGTGGTTAGAAATTTTTAAGAGTTGTGTTGATACTTGATTCTATTAAGTAGAACGTTTTTTAACAAAATTATTCCGTCATATATATATCGTTTTTTTTTTGCCGATGATGTTTGTTTGGAAGAGGATTGACAGAGTTAGAAGAGGATGGTTCACGCAGATCGGACCAGAGTTTTTTTATATGAGCTTCGTAGTTGGTTTATGCAATAATCGGAATAATTGTCCGCTTTGGTCGAGTTCATGTTTTTATCCCGATCGATAGTTGGTTTATTTGTTTATAACAGCCGATTTAAGTGTGCTGGGTAGTACATTAAAATATAGTTCGTAGTCTTTTTTAATTTAGCGTATGAATTTTGCATTTTAAATTTATTTTTGATGATATTAATGTATTATCATTCAAATGTATTTGCAGTCTATTTAATTATTTTTTAGTATTCTGCATTTTTAATTTTGTTTCATGATTTTAGGTTTTTTCGATGGCGAATTTCGTACGGATTTTGTTGAGGTTTGGTGGGTTAGTTGCTATAAAGAGGTGTTTACGATGTAATGGCTCGGTAACTTCGGTTAAGTGTTAAACCGTTGTAATACAGTAGTATAATATTATGAATACCGTATGATACTACCATTATCATTTTATTATACTATTATGAGATTATTAATGTACTAGAGTTTTTTAACTCGACATATTGGTTTTATTGTGTTATGATGTGTTTTATGTATTTTATCAAAACCCTAGATTGAAATTATGAGATTATTAATGTACTATTTTATTGGTTATGTGGAATACTTTACGTTGGTGTTGTTCTCAATGTTCTTGTCATTTCAGTGGTATATTGTTTGTAACACAATTTCATATCAATACTATAACCGTAATATATTATCATAGCAGATTAATGTACTATATTGAAATTATTAATATACTATGTGGTTGAATAATACGGGATCCATAGTCTATTAACGAGATCCATAGTCGAATTAGATCAATAAGATAGTCTATTACATGATATAAGGAAAATTACCCTAATTGATTAGTATAACAAACATATTATTCACTTTCCATATATATTATTATTTTTTCATATATATTATTATTTACCCTAATCGTTTTCATATAATAAGGAAAATTACCCTAATTGATTAGTATTTCAAACAAACATATTATTCAGTTTCCATATATATTATTATTTTTCCAATAGTCAATTAATTAAACCCATAGTCGAATTAGATACATGGGATAGTCTATTAAAAGATATGAGATAGTCTATTAATTTAAAAAAGGTAAAGTAACGGGATTTGTGGGATTTGATTGAGGGTAATTATTTAATTACGAAAAGCTTGGGCTTTTATCAAAATGGCAAATTTAAATTTGGGTCTACCCCTATTATTTGAATGTTTAAGGGGGTTATATCTAATAGACCCATAATTAATAGCTTGTTTGCCAAAGTTTATAAAATATTTCGTTAGTCCAAAATACCCTGAATAATATAATTATTGTCAATTCCACCCATTATGCTATAACTTCCTTAATATTACACATTGACCCCGGATTTAAATAAATATATAGATTCCGGCGTTGACTTTTTTTTTTTTTGAAATTTTTTTTCCTGAAATTTTTTTCCGGCCGGTCAACCACCGTTGACCGCCGGTCTCCGGCGTTGACTTTTTTTTTTTTTTGAATTTTTTTTCTTAATTTGTTTTTTAATTAATATTACTGTTTTGGCTACTAAATTACTGTCTCAGACAATAATATTACTGTTGGAGACAGTAATTTAGCATCCAAGGCAGTAATATTAATTAAAATATTTTTTTTAAGAAAAAAAAAAGTCAATTAACAGTTAAATTACTGTCCCCGACAGTCAAATAACTGCTGGAGACAGTAATTTAGCAACAAATACAGTAATATTAATTAAAAATATTTTTTTAAGAATAAAAAAATCAATTAACGGTTAAATTACTGTCTTCAACAGTTAAATAACTGCTATAACTGCTAGAGACAGTACTTCAGCAACGAATACAGTAATATTAATTAAAATATTTTTGAAGAAAAAAAAAGGTCAATTAACAGTTAAATTACTGTCTCCGACAGTTAAATAACTGCCGGAGACAGTAATTTAGCAGCCAAGACAGTAATATTAATTAGAATATTTAAAAAAAAAACAAAATTATAAAAAAAGAAAAAAAGTCAACGTCGGAGACCCGGCGGTCAACGGCAGTTGACTGGCCGGAACAAAAATTCAGGAAAAAAAAATATTTTTCAAAAAAAAAAAAGAAAAAAAAGAAGTCAACGCTGGAGACCGGCGGTCAACGTCGGCGGCCGGCGGTCTCCGGTGGTGGCGGGTCAAAATTGGGGTCAAAATTGAAATTAGTGTTAAAATTGGTTAATTGATGAAATTGGACTAAGTTGGGGTGTAAATCATGAAATTGGAGTTGAATTATGTTTCAATTAATTGGGGATAATTTTGGTATATATAAAAGAATTTTCCGTATTTGCAAATAAGTTTGAATGGACTGAATTTATTTAAAAGACAAAAAAATTGGATGTCTCTCTTTTAATTAGGTACCCTTGTCATGGGCCTATTTGTCATTACCCCTATAATATATAGGGTACATTCCACTTTACCCCTTGTACCCTGCCCAAGAACCACTTTACCCCCTCGTACTCTTAATTTCGTCGATTTACCCCCTTGTACTTGTACAATTTTCCAATACAACCCTCTTTGTCAACTTTTTTCGATTTTGACTCTGTCGCCATTTGGTCAAGAGTCAAAATATTGACGTAAATATTGAATATTTTCGATTTTGACTCTCGAGATTAGAAAAGAGAAAGTTTCACACATTCATATGTTTTTTTCTTTGCACTGCGTGGAATCGATCAATTTTTGGGTCTTGATTTTTACTAAGTTAGGTGTTCAATTTGGGGATATCTTGGAAGGGAAAGTGGTGGGAGAAGTAGAAATGACAATATTGACGGAGGAGAAACGACGCGTTATAGGCAGTGGCAATTTTGTAATTTACAGAGTTGACCAAACGGCGTCAGAGTCAAAATTGACAAAAGTTGAAGGAAATGACTATATTGGGAAATTGTACAAGTACAATGGGGTAAATCGTTGAAATTGAGAGTACGAGGGGTAAAGTGATTCTCAGGCTGAGTACGAGGGGGTAAATTAGAATTTACCCTAATATATAAGATATCTTATGAACTTATCATGAAATATTTAAATACAATATATATATATATATACAATATATATATATATATATATATATATATATATATATATATATATATATATATATATATATATATATATATATATATATATATAAATAATATTATAATTACAGTAGAATGTAAAGCAAAAACGTGTGTTGAACACTTCACACACAGCTTTGAGAAGTCAACAAACACAGTCTATGAAATGATTTTTTTTTTTTAATTCTTTTTTCTTCTCCTTAATCCATAGTTGCCATTACAGACCTTCTTCTTCTTCTTCTTCTTCTTAACAACTAGGTCGAATAATCAGATCCCCAAATCAAAAATAAAACCCTCAATTTCTAGATTTGATTCTCGATTTGAATCTTCTCCCCAGATTCCACTTTTTCTCTATTCCTTTTCACGAATCGATTCATAAAGCTGCAATCTTTGATTCAAATATTCAGAAAAAAAATTAAAAAATGGGTGGGTGTTTTAGCAAGGGCAAATACTCAAGCCCAGATGCAAATGGCTACAGATCAGCAAACACTGCTTACAATCAACAAAATTACGAAAAGCCACAACCCCAATACACCCCTCAGCCTCCAACCCAACCGGAAAGGCACCACTACAACCCACCCCCGCCGCCGCAGGCGGCGGCGCCGCCGCCACCGAAAACCTCACCCCCACCTCAACCCCAACCCCAACACCCCGTCCAGAAACTAGAGCCCAACAACATTCTCGGCAAACCCTTTGAAGATGTGAAGTCGCATTACACGGTGGGGAAAGAATTGGGGAGGGGCCAATTCGGCGTTACGTATTCGTGCATCGAAATCTCCACCGGACACCATTACGCGTGCAAATCGATATTGAAGCGGAAGCTCGTGAGCAAGAACGATAAGGACGATATGAAGAGGGAGGTTCACATAATGCAGCATTTGAGCGGGCAGCCGAACATAGTCGAGTTCAAGGGCGCGTACGAGGATCGGCAGACGGTGCATTTGGTGATGGAGCTTTGTCGGGGCGGGGAATTGTTCGATAGTATTATCGCGCAGGGGCATTACTCAGAGAGGGCCGCGGCCGATCTTTGTAGGCAGATTGTGAACGTCGTTCACCATTGCCATTTTATGGGGGTGATGCATAGGGATCTTAAGCCTGAGAATTTCTTGCTATCAAGTAAGGATGATAAGTCGATGTTGAAGGCCACCGATTTCGGATTGTCTGTTTTCATCGAAGAAGGTGCGTTTTGTGTATTCTTTGATTAGTTATGATTAATTAAATAATTCGACTTTATTGGATGTTTGGTAGTATAATGGCTCTAATCTTGGCTAATCTTGGTTAATTGTGAGATTATTTCTTAGAGGGTGTTTGGCTAAGCTTATAAGTTGTTTTTAACAGCTTACAAGATGTTTAAGAGTTTATAAGCTCTTCCAAAGTGTTTGTTTTTTTCTTGCAAAAAATCATAAAACAAGCGGCTAGAGAGCTTATAAGATCCTTTTTTTTTTTAAAATACCTATACTCCATCTTTTTGTTTAAGATCTTAAAACAAGTAAAAACAACTTATAAGCTCATTATCCAAACACTTCCAAAAAATTAATTTTAGAAATAAGATGTAACAGCTTATCAACTTTTAAAACAACTTATCAGATGTTGAAAGCCAAATGGGCTCTTACTATATAGTGATTGATGGAGAATGTGTATGATCTTTATTGAAGTCCTTCGTGTTTCTTGTTAGTTTGTGATGTATTCTTCGATACACAAGAAATTCAATTTGTTAGATCTCCGGGAAAAAAGAAGTATTTAGTAATGACATTTGATGTTACAATATGCATCATGGTTCTTGATACTATTAATATTCTCCTTCTCGTTATGAACGAGAGTTGTAAGTAATTATATTAACTATCGGATAAAGTTGTATTATTTAAAACGGTAATATATCCCATGAAAGTTATCTCGACTTATATAAAGTTGGGGCAAAATTTAAACTTTTTCGATTTACTTATCTTTGCATCGATGTTATGCTGCATTAGTAATCAAATATTTTTTCCAGGTAAGGTATACCGCGATATAGTTGGGAGTGCGTACTATGTTGCTCCTGAAGTTTTGAGGCGGAGTTACGGGAAGGAAATAGATGTATGGAGTGCCGGTGTTATTTTGTACATCCTTTTGAGTGGTGTGCCTCCGTTTTGGGCTGGTAAGAAATAATTAATTCTTACATTGTACGATGATGTAATAACAGTTTCTAATTCCGTATTCTTTTCTTGATAATTTTCTTTTTTTTTTTTTGGCTGTAGAAACTGAGAAAGGCATATTCGATGCTATACTGAAAGAAGAAGTTGACTTTGATAGTCAACCATGGCCTTCCATATCAAACAGTGCCAAAGATCTCGTTCAGAAAATGCTGACTAAGGACCCAAAACGAAGAATTACTTCTGCACAAGTACTTGGTGAGGACATATTTGTAAATTTTATCACTGATCTTGTATTTGATTTTTTGTAAAATTATTGTACGATGATATTCATTAACTAAAAACGTAAACATTTTTTTACGATTTGTCTTAAAAGAGCACCCTTGGGTTAAGGGACAAGCATCAGACAAGCCGATAGATAGTGCGGTTCTCTCCAGAATGAAACAATTCAGAGCAATGAATAAGCTCAAGAAACTTGCACTAAAGGTAATCTTTTATATATATATATATATATATATATATATATATATATATATATATATATATATATATATATATATATATATATATATATATTTCCGTAAATCGAAAAATGAAATGTCTATACTTATGCAACAAATATATATTATTGGAGAGAGATTCTGAATCCACAAATATTCTTTGCGTTTATCGAAAATTCTTGGCAGGTCATTGCACAAAGTTTATCAGAAGAAGAAATTAAGGGTCTTAAAGCAATGTTTGCGAATATGGACACAGATAAGAGTGGCACGATCACCTATGAAGAGTTGAAATCCGGTCTGGCTAGGCTCGGCTCGAAACTTTCGGAAACCGAAGTAAAACAACTCATGGAAGCTGTAAGTATTATCACAAAAATCTTATCACTCGTTTGGTTTGCAAGATAACACGTGATTGAATTAAATAATCAGGTCTGATTTAATGTATGGTTCTCATAAAGATTGCATCTTGGCTCGAAATTTCGCTCGAAATTGGATTTGTCCGCTTGCATTTAATTTGACTTATTTATTTATTTTACTGTTGATTATTAGGCTGATGTGGATGGTAATGGGACAATCGACTATATTGAATTTATCACTGCTACAATGCACAGACATAAGCTCGAAAAAGACGAGCATCTGTTTGGTGCGTTTCAGTTTTTTGACAAGGATAGCAGTGGGTAAGATATCAATATCGAGATAGTTTATTCCGATTATTTCCAAATTAAATTTCTCGTGCGTTGTTATGCTTTAATTAAATCGCGATTTTTTCTCCTTAAAATTCATTTTCAGCTATATCACGAGAGATGAGCTGAAAAGTGCTATGAAAGAATACGGTATGGGCGACGAGGCCACAATCGAGGAAATTATTTCGGAGGTGGATACTGATAATGTAAGTTAGATTAAATTAATTTATTTTTTTATACGTTTCTATTCATGAAAATTAGATATAGTGATTTACGAATTTGAATTTTATAGGACGGGAAAATCAACTACGAGGAGTTTTGTGCTATGATGAGAAGCGGAACAACGCAACCAGCAGTGAAGCTCTTCTAGAAGGATCAAGAAAATGTTATTCGAGCGGGATATTTTCAGACAAGGGAGAGTTTCTGCGTGAGGATAATGAATAATCGTAATCGACTTCTATTTGTGTTGTGTTTGCATACTCTGTTTTCCATTATTTATTTATATGTTAATTTGAAACCCCTTCTTCATTTTGATTTATGAATGTACAATAGTTTAATCTTTTTGTATGAAATGGATACTGTGTGAATAAATAATGTTCAATTTCGAGTGTTTCACATCGGTATTTGTGTTCCGTTACGATTTGTGACAGTCGAAAGACTTCGTTAACAAGACATTCGAAATTAGTGTTAGACAAAATCATCATATACCTCAAATTGAAATCAAGAAACGATAGCAATACGCGATTCAATCAAGTGCTTGACTCGGTTGCTATCAAATCAAACTCAGACACGACTCTGAAATCTCGATGAGAATTCAAGCAAAGCGTGAACTAAATGCAAAAACTAGATAAAATCGAAAAACAAAATGAATAAAATCGAACGCGATATGGTATGGTAATATACACGCAACAAACGCACAATCGTAAATCAGGCAAATATCTAACGTCGAAGATAGAAAATTTAAGAATCGGGCATTGTGTAAATTTGAAGATCTAACATGACAAGTATAATCAAAACTTCCAAGATCCAATCTTTATTATAGATTTACTTAGCAAAAGCAACATCAAATAGTTAATGTTCATACAATAACTGCTTCATTGAAGAAGTGAAGAACATCAAAAGATTCGTAATTTTTCGAGAGGAAAATAAACAATTGAATTACCAACGGGAGACCAGCAAATTCATGCAGAAACCGAAACGAACGATGTCGAACACAACTAGCTATTCGTTTTATTCATTTTAAAAAGTTTTTCTACATCTTTTTTTTTTTGTTGGTTTATAAAACACATCAAGCTACATTGAATCTGAACTTCCGAATCTAAAAAAATGAGAAAAATCCCAAAATTACATATTTATGATTTTTTGTTTATCTACGCACTTATGAAATGAGGGGACAAAAAGAAGAAGAGAGATCAGGATTGAGTTTCGGAGAAGAAAGGTGTAGCAGCAATAAGCTTCTTCCTCTGAAGGCAGCGAGGGAAATTCGCAACCCTCAAATTGAAGCACGGCACACCATCCATGGAGAAATCCGGCGATTGCTGCTGCGAAAACGGCGAATCGGAACTCAAATTCAGTTGACACAGAGCGAGAAGTGTTTGTGCGCCGATTTGTCTGGATCTGGCAGTGATTTTGGAATTTCTTAGCTGGGCGAGGGCACCTGGCTTCAGGTATGTGTAGAACGAAGGCGGCGCCGGCGCCGGCGCCGGAGATCCGAGTGCGCTGCTTCGGACTCTGGCTTTCATGGTGGTATTTTAGAGAGAGAAAAATGTTGAAACCCTAGAGAGAGAGAGAGGGGGGGGAAGAAGTCGTGCATTGGCTGATGGGGGGAGATAGGGTTTTAAAATAGGGGGAATGAAAGGCGGGAAAAAAAGGGGTCGCGGCCTTTGGCGCGGCGGATTTTTCAACTTTTTTAATTTTTATTATTGTGGGCTGACGTGGCGTCCACCGGGCTTTTCACCCAATGGGCTGCTTCTCTCTTATTGTCCTTTTTTAGCTCTGTCTTTGGGCCATTTAAAATTTCTTGCAAACTAAAAAATGAAGCAACGGATTAACACTTTAAATATTGCATTTATAAGAAAATAAAATACTTTTTAGAGGATATTACTGTAAAAAGATAATACTAATTATTTAATTGGAAAATAATAATTATTATTATCTGTATCTTGAATAATTATTTGTATGCTTGTACTTCTGGTGTTATTATTTAGGACAAAATGTATTTTGTCTCTAGAAATTTACAGCTTTTGCTTTTGCTCTTGAAAATTAGGATAGTAGATTTTCCTCCTTCCAACTTTTGTTTCAATTGAACTTTGCTTCAAATTACAATTTTCAGTGTGTTTTTTTTCAGAGAAAAAAATAAAATTGTCATGAATCCATGAATCCATCCAATTGAAGGACATTTACGTCATTCCGGGGACGGATCATAATAATAAGAAGTAAATTCTTACAAATTTGCGACTGCAATTAACAGTAGGCACAATTCGCTTTAGTATATAAAAGCCCAATTTTTAATTGAAATAACTGAAATGAGTCTGTGTTTTTCGGTTATTAGAATGATTTGGAAGTAAATAATGAAATGACTCAAATACCCTTGAAGTTGACGAACATATGGCAAATCCAATGAAAAATACATGAAAAATTGTAATTTGAATCAAGGTGCAACTAGAATAAAATTTGAAGATGGGTAATCTTTTGTTAGGGAAGAAAATGCAATAATTGTAATTTTCTAGGGGTGGGCGAAATGCATTTATTTCTCCAATTACTTATGCTTGTTCTCTAAACGTATATTTAATTGTTTATATATATGTTGGAAAAATCGGTATACGGTATTTTTCATCTAACATAAGCAGAATGTTACAACCAAAACTAAAACTAATTAACAAACTTATCCTAATTTTAGGGATACTATTTTGACTAATTATTTGCCTAAACTAATATTAAACATTTAATTAACTAACTAACAATAAATATAGTATTTTAACAATATTCTCTCTCTCTCTCTCTCTATATCTCTCCTCATACGTGCAGCCAAAATTGAAACCCAGCTAACAAAACCAAAAGACTAATTCGTCACACAACATTATCTGGTTTCCCATTCTTTTCATTCTCTCTTTCTCTCTCTTCTGATGAATCTCCCTTCTCTCAAATTCATCACTTCACGCTAAAATATAGATACAGAAATGGCTTCGAAGGCTGCGCCGATATTAATTTACGGCGCTAATAACAACAAGCAAGACAACCCCTATTCTCAATTGGGCATTTCGGGTTTCGCCGCCGCCGGTCGATTAGCGCCGTCGAATTCTAGGGTTCAGAGGGTTTGGCAATGTCTTTCTCACACTCACCGGGCAATTATACCCGTTGAAGACGAGGTATCCTCAACTTCCGGTGCTGCTCCTACCACTCAGATTACTCTGGTTAGAGCATATGACAAGGATTTAAGCTCTCTCCCCAGTGAGTTAGCCCTAATTTTTCCCCCCCTTTTTTTCATTTTAGGTTAATTGGTATTAAACTATTAATTCTGATTGATTCAGCTGAAATTTGCTTATCTGAGGTAAAATTAAGAAGCTTTTGTTTGGACATTTTGAGAATTTACAGGATATTATTATTTACAAAATTGGATCATTTTGTGTTTGAATGCAGAACCCTTGTCTGCAGCTGATTTATCCCCCTTTTCTGGTGACGGTAAGAAAGTTCGTGTGGCGTATCAGGTAATGCAGATTTCTTTGACTCTTGTTTATGATATTAGGTTGTAAATTTTTAGCCTTGTTTTCGTAAAATGATTTATTTATTTGCTTCTGAATAGGGTGTTCCAGGTGCATACAGTGAGGCTGCTGCACTAAAAGCATACCCGAAGTGCGAGACTGTCCCGTGTGACCAATTTGAAGCCGCGTTTAAGGTTTTTGGTGTTTCTCAAATTATTGCTTTATTTTTTTCTTTTTGCCCA
Organism: Erythranthe guttata; assembly: GCF_056151865.1. NCBI lineage: Eukaryota > Viridiplantae > Streptophyta > Magnoliopsida > Lamiales > Phrymaceae > Erythranthe > Erythranthe guttata. Next base: position 17,666,815 of record NC_142540.1, read on the forward strand.
ATTAGAGTGATAGAATTTTGGAAGTGATTTGAAATGACTCGAAAGATAACTTAAAAATGAGAGTGCAAGAGTCGGAATCTATTGTCCAATGAATGAATCACTCAAAACAAGCTAAATGGATTTGAAAAACCCTTCAATTAATGGAAACTTAATGTGGGATTATCACTTGCCAGGCTGTTGAGTTGTGGTTGGCGGAGAAAGCAGTGCTTCCGATTGAGAACTCGGTTGATGGGAGCATCCATCGGAACTATGACTTGCTTCTTTGTCATAGGCTTCACATAGTTGGTGAAGTTCAGTTGCTTGTTAATCACTGCCTTTTAGGATTGCCTGGCGTTAGAAAGGAGGAGCTTAAACGTGTATTGAGCCATCCACAGGTGATCATCTCTCTCTCTCTCTCTCTCTCTCTCTCTCTCTCTCTCTCTCTCTCTCTCTCTCTCTCTCTCTCTCTCTCACACACACACACACACACACACATGCAAATAATTGATCTGATGGTGTTTTTAGGCACTGGATCAGTGTGAGATGGCCCTGAGTGAGTTGAGTGTGACCAGAGTCAACGTAGACGATACCGCTAGTGCTGCTCAGGTATGGTTATGACCTTTTTACCCTCTTGAATCTTTATTTGTGTCAATTAACACCAGGACAGATTGTAGCATCTGAAGGTGTGAGGGAGATGGGAGCAGTTGCAAGCACTCGAGCTGCAGAAATCTACGGCCTTGATGTTCTTGCTGAAAGAATACAGGTGATTCTTCAACTTCAGTGACATTTTCCGAGTGGATTGATATTGAAAACCTTTATCGATGTAAATTGGACTATAAAATGAAAATGTACGAAGTATAGCCATAAAGCTTCTTACTCAGGCTCATCACTTCTTTAAATTAAAAAAAAAAAGATTGATGATTATATAATAACTTATTTTCTAATTATTTTAGTTCAATGATCAACCAAACAGAATGATTCAGACAATGTAACCCGTTTTCTGATACTTGGACGGGAACCTATAATTCCAGGAACCGATAGACCTTACAAGGTAGTTTCCTTTTATCATGCTAATTACATTTTTTATTTTATTTATTTGGTTATAATAAACCATTCTTTCTTTATTAGACTAATTACTAATGAAATAGTTTCTTCGGTTTAGACTAGCATTGTCTTCAGTCTAGAAGAGGGACCCGGAATTCTATTCAAGGCTTTAGCAGCCTTCGCTCTGAGGGGCATTAGTTTGTCAAAGGTAATTGTAAACCCCGTTGTTATCGGCATTTATTTCTACCTTCTCCTGTCTTATTAATGTTTAGTAATTTCTTTTTTATACTATAGATTGAGAGCCGACCACAAAGAAGACGGCCTTTGAGGGTTGTTGATGACTCTAACCGCGGGAGTGCCACGTAAGTGTGTTTACAAGTATGGGGGCCATGGCCCCCCTAGCACTTATAGAAAAAATCTACAATTATAGGCGAAGGAATGTTATTTTTCAAATTTGTTGTATTGTCGACCCCCTTGGAGAATTTTCCGCCACCTCCTTGTTAGTTGTAAAGATGCATAGAAATGACGAAACTAACCTTGCAGATACTTTGATTACCTCTTTTACATCGATTTTGAAGCCTCTATGGCGGAGCCTCGTGCTCAAAATGCACTCGGACATTTACAGGTAAGAGTTTCTTTAATCTTTCCGTTATTCGCCGTTTTCATTATTACACGTAAAAACATAAATCTTCATTTGTCTCTCTTCATTCATTGGGCAGGAGTTTGCTAGGTTTCTTCGAGTACTAGGTTGTTACCCAATGGATAATAGTTTGACGAACTAATATTTCCGGTTTTTCTTCATACCCTGTTAAGTTGGATTATCAATTGGGACGAGAAAGTAAAAGGTGAAGCCTGCACATAGAGAGATTTGTATATTTATGACTCTGTATCTTACAGCCCATTTCATTCATTTTTTTTCTATTCTTTCCGTATTTAATTCCCGATGAAGTTGCCGATTTGAACCGGGCCCGTATTTTTACTTTTTGGATTCGTAGCGCCTGTAATTTTCTCACGAACATCTGTGCTAGTCAAATCAATCGAGCCCGTTTTTTGTTCGGTTCGATTTAAGCTTTGTTTGAACGTCGATTTAATCAAGAAAGTTAAAATTGCAATTTTATAACCAAATAATGTACCACTTGAAATGTAATTTGATGTCACCTCTGACCTCACAATTAACCAAAAAAACTTCCATTATATATTTTTTTATATTGTGAAGCTTGGATTTAGTGAATGATTGATTCTATTTAGTTGGATATATTTAATTGCGATTATGGAATATTATAAAATATAAAACGGCAAAAATTGACTCTTGGTGTATACAAGAGCTGCGCTGCTTTTCAAATACTATAAACAAAATAGAATCTTGTCTATAGTGGGGATAACTAGCCCTACTATTTTGCTTTATATTAGGTATCTTGGAATATTATCGGAACTTGTTGCTATAGGCTCAAGCTTATATACTGCTGGACCTTATTACTATAACTTCAAGTTCTGTTCATATATTTTTTTGGGCTTCGTATTTTTGAATTGAGTAACATATAAATTATATATTTTACAACTTTCCAGCCGAACATGTTAAAAAAAACAGGCTCGACTCAAATATAATCGGATTGAGTAATTGGACTTCAGTTAGGCTAAGCTAGGCTCAATTACCGATCCTATGTATGTGTAAGTGTGGATGTGTGGGGGGCTACATTCGAAGCTACTTGATCACGTGGGGCATCGATTAATCGAATTTGAATCCATGGTGAAAGCGAATTGAAACTACTTGCTCGTTTTTTGTGGCATCCCATTTTCCATTATTTTTATTTATTTATTTTATTTTGAAAGTATTTATTTATATATATTTTTAGAAACTATTTTTCTTTTTCGTGTATAGCTTAAATTTCCTCGTAATTGCGTGCTGCACAAAATTAAAGGGATTTTAGGCGGCTGTGATTTTCACTAATCACAATAATAGTGGTGGTGACGGGTCAAGATTCGATGCTAAATAGTCATTAGTGGGTCCCCATGATAATTATGACGTCACCACATTCGTCCACAATCAAAACAAAATTAATAGAATTTTGCTATAATAAATTTAAATTGTATATTTATTTAGTAAGTAAATAATGAATTTTGTTCAAAATCAAATACAGCATACTCCATTTATTGGTCAAAGTTGGTAAAATATAAAAGGTAAATAGGAAAATTCGCTGAATTAGAAAATAAATTATGTCTAATTACCATATTTATAATCCAGAATAACGAATTTATTATTTTGATAATAATAATAATAATAATAATAATAATAATTATTATAATAATAAATAAAAGATAATGAGAATATTTGAATGGTGAGGAATACGCACTTGCTCACAGCCACGCTCTCTTTTCTCGGTCTCTTTCCAAACTTGAGCTCGCCACGACCAAAAAAAAACCACACTAGCCGCATTCTCCAATCACTAGACGCCACGTGGAATTACGTCCCAGTGCCGAAAACACGTCCAGGTTCATTGAACCTGGTTCGGCTTTCTCCCCCGCCTTTCGTTTCGTACTTGTATATATTCTTCCGCTTCACACACACACACACACACACACACACACACTGCAAAACCCAGAATCCAAATTATACAGCTTTTTTGTTCATCATTTTCGGGGTTTTGTGTGATTCCTATATATATACATAACAGTAACTGTACTCAACAATGGCTTTTTCAGTGACGTCTTCACCGGCAGCAATTCGCAGTTCTTCTCTGTCTTCTTCTTTTGACCAGCTGCCCAGAGGTGTGTGCACATTTTTCCATCTTCATTTAGTTTATTGGTTTTTTGTTTTTTTTTAAAATTGATTTTGTATTAATACAATTCGCGTGCTTAATTTATTCCTTCTGCAGCTGCGCAATTTAGCGCGTTTCAGGCGTTGGATCGGTCTCATCTCCCGTCGGCGGCGGCGAATTTCTCGCGGAGGCGCTGCTCCGCCGTGAGGCAGCTGAACGCGGCGGAGCCGAAGAGGAACGATTCAATTGTTCCGTCGGCGGCGACGTTGTCCCCTCCTGGTACGTTGGACTAATAATTTCCATTCAATTTTTCTGCATGTGTGAAAATTGATCTGTATTTCTGTATCTAATTCCCCGATGAGTGTATGTATGTATTGACGGATTTGCCCCTGGTTGAAATTATGGCAGAATTGGTTGAAAAATTGGAAGAAGAAGACTACGAGAAATTGGCGGAGGAGCTCACAAATGCTTCCCCTCTTCAGATTATGGATAAGGCTCTCGAAAAATTTGGAAACGACATTGCAATTGCTTTTAGGTACCTTTTTCCGAGTTGAATTCGTGAATTTTACATTCCGATTCGTCGTGTTAGTATATACTGTATACTGATGTAATGTTTAAATTTTGCAGTGGAGCAGAAGATGTAGCACTAATCGAATACGCGCACTTAACCGGACGGCCATTCCGTGTTTTCAGCCTAGACACAGGCCGATTAAACCCTGAAACCTACAAATTCTTCGACCAAGTCGAAAAACGCTACAACATTCGCATCGAATACACATTCCCCGAAGCCGAGGAAGTACAGTCCTTAGTGAGAACAAAGGGGCTCTTCTCCTTCTACGAAGACGGCCATCAAGAATGCTGCCGTGTGAGGAAGGTGAAGCCGTTGAGGCGGGCCCTCAAGGGTTTACGGGCCTGGATAACGGGCCAGCGAAAGGATCAATCACCCGGGACCCGCTCGGAAGTTCCTGTTGTACAGGTGGACCCTGTTTTCGAAGGGCTTGAAGGTGGGGTTGGGAGTTTGATTAAGTGGAACCCCGTTGCGAATGTGAAGGGGAATGATGTGTGGAACTTTTTACGAGCAATGGATGTGCCGGTCAACACGTTGCACGCGCAAGGCTATATATCAATCGGGTGCGAGCCTTGCACGAGGCCCGTTTTGCCAGGTCAGCACGAACGGGAAGGGAGATGGTGGTGGGAAGATGCCAAGGCTAAAGAATGCGGGCTCCACAAGGGCAACATTAAAGACGAAAATTCGACCGACGAGGCTAATGGGCAAACACCTGCTGTGGCAGATCTTTTTGTTACGAAGAATGTGGTGGATTTGACTAGGGTTGGGATTGAGAACTTGTTGAAATTGAAGGATCGGAAGGAGGCTTGGATTGTGGTGATGTACGCGCCTTGGTGCCAATTTTGCCAGGGAATGGAAGCTTCTTATGTCGAGTTGGCGGACAAATTGGAAGGTTCCGGAGTTAGGGTTGGAAAGTTCCGGGCGGATGGGGATGCGAAGGAGTTTGCTCAGAAGGAGTTAGGTTTGGGGAGTTTTCCGACTGTGGTTTTGTTTCCGAAACATTCATCGAGGCCAATTAAGTATCCATCGGAGAAGAGAGATGTTGACTCGTTGATGGCTTTTGTTAATGCCCTCCAATGATCGTAAATTCGTAATATTACGAATCGACCGGTTCTGGAGTGTGGTGTGTCTATGGTATCGATCCCTGTTTCTACCATGCTTGATGTTTAGGTATATTCTTGTATACTTTTTCGATGTAGTTTCTTGTTTTTTTTTTCCTTTTGCGCCTATGTTAAGGTTTCGGTTTCGGTTTTGTTAGTTATAATGTTAGCCATGTTAAATGATCATTTGATGTGGATAAAAAAGTTCATGGAATGTAATGTTATTGTTTGCAGTTTCGATTCTTTTTTACATCAATTGTGTAATATATTTGGCGAATTTGTTTGATCGAACATACACGAAAACAATTGCGAAAAACGAAAAAAATAATATCGACTCGCTCGGAAGAATAATTTTGCAATTTAAGTAGGTGGAGCTTCTAGCCTTACATAATCATATAGAATCCCACAGAGTGAATCACCACCCCTTGCTTGTGTTAGAAATATGCAGTTGTCACCGTTAACCAACAAAGTTGACGAAATATCTGCGCTGAAAAGACGATAAAGCCCATGGATTCCATGTCGACAAACTGTGTTATCTGCACCTAAATTCGTCACCTGGAAAACAAGCTGTTCTGCATTCATCTCGTTAACATGCACCTGCGGTTCGTTTTAGCGTACATCTTTTAGAGAGAGAGAGTAAGAATTAATTTTAGAGAGAGAAACGGATCGACCTCAAAATCAGAGCGTGTGGCTGAGGCAATAGCCAATCTCAGTTTGTACGTCCCGACTGTAACCGATTTCAGACTAAATCTGATCTCCCATGTTGTCGGAACATACTTTTCTCCAATCCTTCTGCAAAAAAAAATAAAAAAATTTCCATCATTTTTTTTTCGGTTATTCGTTTTTATGCTGTATGTAAGTCTATACATATATATATATATATATATATATATATATATATATATATATATATATATATATATATATATATATATATATATATATATATATATATATATGGATAGATATATCATAATACCTGTCAACATGAGCGAAGAACCAGTCCTTCTTCGGATCACTTACGCCTATCGTGAAAACTTGATCGTATTTAGGGTTTACGTCTGTGTATCGATCCCAAAGTCCGTATTGCCTGAATCTGAAAGCACACAACATAATAATTAAAAAAAATGTTTTTTTTTTCTTTCTTTGTAATAGAAAAGAAAATGTACTTACTTTTCTGGGCTGTTAAGGAATAACTTGTTGACATACATAGGATTCACATCAGGAACATAGTAATCCTGAGCCGTTCGATCTGGGAATCCGATCTCCCATATAGTGGGACCGTCTCTAGGCGGTGCGTACGTTATATTTCCCATCTGTACTTCTGATCCTAATATTGATTTTTTACAAGTCAGTATTATTACCAAAATTCGATACATTTGTTTTTTTTGTTTTTTTTTTTATAATTATTTTACCTTGGGAGATTGTAATAAGTTCTTGTTTCAGGTAATCACCGACGAAACCTGGAATCCAGCCATGCAGACCGTAGATTCCCGGTACGACATTTTTTATCGTAAAATTTCCGTCTGAATCTGTATTTACCCAAAATTGATAGCCCTGCCAATACGAAGTTCCGATTTTTTCTGTGATTTCGAAAAATAAATAAAAAGCTGCGAGAGGAAATTAAAAATATTTATTAGCTACGAAACCTTGCTTTCCAATTGCCAAGAGCCTTCGGTTCTTGCAGCCGATAGACCAATAAACGCTGACTTGGCAGGAAGAAGCGACGAAGAAATAAACCTGGTCCATTTCGAACAAGCTAATTATGAACAATAAAATATAAATCTTTCGTAAGTATATATCATTTGTTTTATTACCTATCTTGGACAAAGAGCCTCCCGGAAACCGAACCACGCTCCTTGTCGGTAAGATAATATTGCGAGTTGACGAAATCATACGGCCATAACGACTCTTGAATCAATCTCTTAAGATGAGTCGAGAAAAAAAAATCGAAAATTAGAAAATATTAATCGGACGTATATTTCACAAAAAAAAAAATATATATATATATATATACCTGTTTCTTTGCGTCTAGCCATAGGTTGTAAGCGTTCGACACGTCCGAGGTTGAATTAAGGTACACAAAAACGGGACCCAAAACTTTTCTCCACGTTTCGCCTTGTTCGAAACGAGCATTCATTTCATTCCCAATGTAGTGACTCCCATGGAACATCTATATTTTATTTCACAAAAAAATATATATATATATCAGATTCTTGATTATGCAATGCAAGAATCTTGATATATATTTTGGTTAAATAAAAAATATTTACAGCGAGGCAGGCGGGACCCGTGTGAACGGTAAGATTCTGCTTAGTGGGTCCCCCATTTCGAAATTCTTGGCTCGGAAATATTATCCAGAATCCGATAATCGGATCCGAGCTTATCCAACCGTGGACCCCACCATCCTTGTTGTCCATCGAATACTGGTATTTATCATCAACCTAGTTACATACAAAATTTTGTCATGTATATGTATGTATGTATGTATGTATGTATGTATGTATGTATGTATGTATGTATGTATGTATGTATGTATGTATGTATGTGTGTATGTAGGTATGTATGTATGTATGTATGTATGTATATGAAAAGTACCTCTCCTTTAAGATCTGGATTTATAGGATTTACGAGCAAAACGGATTCAGGTACGATTAGCTGTTTCCCTCTACCGGGTAATAAATCGTCTGGCATAGGCATTACTCTTTGTTTCTCGTCTGTGATCGCCATGTAATGAAACCTGCTCGAATTATTTATATTCCAAAAAAATAAAAAATCAAATTCGTTACCTAATTCGAATGATGGTTATTGAGTAATTTCACCTATCTCGATGCAGCTTAAACACCATCCTCGTTTGAGCAAGATCGAAAGCAGGGCAACCCTCAGACCGCTCGCATATCGTGTAGCAGTAGAAACCCGAAACCCCACTTCTTACAATGTATCTGCGACGACAAAATTAAAAAACGTGTCGTAAAATGTAATAACATAAGAATTAAAAATGGATTTTTTTATTTTTTTTTTGCTTATGTAAGAATAGTAGACCTTATGTCGACGGTGAGCGGAAGAAGTCTAGTTCCACGAATCGAAGGATTATACGTGCTCTTAAACGAGACTTCTAAGTGATTATTGCTGTAATTAATCACGGTATATTCTGATCCTCTTAGCCTAATCAGTATGAAAAAAAATAAAGGAATCTTCATGTTGGTAGTTTTCGGTTTTGATTTTTTTTTTTATTTTTTATTTTTTTTATTTTTTTAATTTTGTGAAAAAGTTGTAAGAAAACATACAGTTGGTAACGGTTGTGTCCACCTGGCAAGTTCCAGTTAATGTCCCAATAACTGGAGATTTTATTAATAGTAAGTGAATACATATATAATTATAATTATATATATATATATATATATATATTTTATAATTATGTAGTAAAAATGTATGTAATGTAACAGAGAAGTGTGGAAGTTTTCTTTTTTTACTATACCCTCTGTTTAATTCATTTGATTTGAGGTCTAATATATTTTCGACTCCTCCGTACTTTACGGCGGTTAGTAGTCCTTGCGGCTTCGATATTGTGAGCTTTACGAATCCGTTATCGACTATAATCTGTGGACATTAATCACATGAGAGAGAGAGAGAGAGAGAGAGAGAGAGAGAGAGAGAGAGAGAGAGAGAGAGAGAGAGAGAGAGATGATGACTTACATAGGAAGGTTGAGTGATCAAGGTGACATTTTTCATTGACATGGTTGAACAGAGAGTTCTCTCCAGTTGGCAGTTGCTGCAGTACAGTTCAGTTGAGCCTCTGGTTTATCTATCAATACAGAAAACTTGTCCTCGAAGGGACCGGAAACAAGAACACATTATATGCATGTTCTTGTCTTTTGTTCACCTAGGAAAACCATTGTTTAGTTTGCTGTCATCAAATAAATGGTAAATTACGGTCAAACCCCTGATGTAAGGTCAAATTACGGAAAAATCCCTCGTGTTTGGGTAATTACAATCACCCTTTCAACTATGAATTTTCTTACACGTACACCCTCGCAGTGTTAAACTTAGTGCCATATTTTAGATTATGTGGAATACTCTCCAGTTTGTACCCGTTTTACCCTATTCGATCTCCACATTTTGAAACACGATGATCATGCGATGTGTCTCTTAGCTTGTAAATATCAGATTATGATGCATTAGAAACTGCTTTTTTTTGGTACAAACTAGAGAACATTACACATAATGTAGAAGATTTTGTTGAATTTGACACTAAAAATATTCATAGTTGGGGAGTGGTTGTAATTACCCAAACTGGAGGGATTATTTCGTAATTTGTTAAACGTTTATATATTAAATCAAGTCCAAAATGAATGGGTCTGGGTCAAACCTTAGCTGACCCATGCTTTGAAATTCGGCCCATCAAAGGTTAGATATTGGACTTTTGTCGATACGAATAATAAACAAAAGGCCCATATTACTTTCTTGGATTTTTTTTTATTTTTATTTTATTTTACTATTATTAGTATTTTTATATATTTTGTGTAAGAATTGCCAAAAAAGAATGAACGGTGCTTACGTGCTGAGCAACACGTGTCCACGATCATGGGAAGCCATGCAGAGTACAACCGTTTTCGGCCGCCATAGACTTTTAGCAATATACATATATTTTTTAAATTAGAAAAAAATATATATATAGAAAAAAAATAAAAATTGGAAAAAGGGTTTGTAGTTATAAATTCCAACCAGATTATGAGGAAAAATTGTCTCCACATAAAAAAAATTAAAAAAATATAAGAATTTTGGTATGTTTCCTTAACGACATACATTTCTACTCAATGCATGTGTCATTACACCCAGTGGCGGATCCAGGATTTTTGCCAAGGGGGTGCTAAATTGTAGAGTAAAAAATTTACATATCACTTTATAAAAATAGTGGACCAAAAATTTACAATTTAAAAATTTTAGGTGAATTGTGTAAATATTTAAAAAGAAAAAGGGTGAAAAATGTAAAGATTTGAAAAAAAATCAACTTTTTAGAGGCTGGGGGTTCGAACCCGGGACCAATTGACAAAAGGAACATCTTTACCAACTCAACCAACCTCTTTTCTTGTCAACTTATGTATAACAGTATTATTTCTTTAAAATCAAGGGTGTGCAACTGCACACCCTAGACCATAGCTAGATCCGCCACTGATTACACCTCTTGCATTCTTTTTTGGTATTTATTTCCTTTTTATTTGCAATAACCCAAAAAAAAATGAGTCAAGTTTTATTTATTCAGTTAACTAAATCAAACGCGCAAAAAGTATATATGATATATTAATATTAAATGATATATTTTACTAGCAGATTAAACTTTTAATTGAGATTACCAATTGAAAGGTCATGATTTTGAATTCCACCACCACCTATTTAAAATATTCGCAATATTTTGTTAGGTATGTTTAATGTACCCTATCTAATTAATATTAAATTAGTTATAATTTCGGGTATTTGTATAGTTATTATTTATTGAAGAAAATAGTAATTAATGTTTTTATCCTTAGTTCTGAAGTGCCCACCGCATTACGGTGAGGAAGACTCCACTGAATATATACTCAACTGCACATTAATAAAGTAGTTGAAACCCACAAAGCAGAGTGGTTTTACATTAATGGTGGCTTTAAATCAATTTTCATCTCACTTCAAAAATTTATTTTTTTGTATATTATATAGTAAATTTTGAAAATAAAATAACGTTTATTTATCTTTTTAATTATTTCGAAGAAAAAAAAACTTTTCATTACAAGTTTTTCTTTTTGGCCGATAAATGAAAATAATTTTAATAAATAATAATAAAATAAAATTAATTTTTGAACTTATCCCAAGGCTCTGGAATTCCGTGAGGAATTCTAATTTTCTATTTTCTCCTTTTCTTCTCCATATTCAAATTATGAAAAGACTAAAATACCCTCGAAACCCTACCGAAAAGCAGAAGAAATAGACAAATGGATGACAACAGTCATTCACTCATCATCCCTAATATTTATTCTCTTTTGTTGTCACACCACCTTATTATATTTATTCTCATTAATTTCTGTCTGTAAAACACTCTTGTCTGAAGTTCTGAAAAAGAAACTCTTTTTTCCATGGATTCTCCGCCAACCCTCTTCATTTCCAGCATGAAATCCCTCCAGGATGGCTTCTCCGGCGGCGGCGCCGCCAGGTTCCACCGCTGCCGCAAGGAGACGGAGAACAGAGCCCCGCCGCCGCAGCCAACCACCGCGAAAAGTGGCGTCAGGCCTTACGTTAGGTCTAAAATGCCTCGCCTGAGATGGACCCACGATCTTCACCACTGCTTCATCACCGCCGTCGAACGCCTCGGCGGAGAAGACCGTAAGTCATTAAATATATTATATATACATCCATTTTTTAATCAAAATCAATTACTGCATGTGCATGAAAGATGAAAACATTTTTACGTGTTTTCTGTGTGTGTAAAAATAGATTTTCTTTTTTCACCCTTGTTAATTATTTAGAATTTGATTAAAAATTAATTAGGTTTTTAATTATTATATAAGTGGATGCGTGTAAAATAAATATGTATACATGTGTATCAGTGTATGGTACGATACAACTCGGTAAATTAATTAAGATAAATTTCATTCGATGTAGCATAGAACATACCATAATTAATTAGTTATGTAAAATATTTTTCATTTAATTTGGATTTAATTAATTAGTTTAATTTAATTTATTGATGATATATCATATATATATATATAGGGGCAACTCCGAAAATGGTGCTGGAAATGATGAATGTGAAGGGGTTGAGCATAACACACGTCAAGAGCCACCTTCAGGTTCAAGACAAAAATTAATTAGGGTTTACAGATTTTCTTGAAGAATTTTTGTTTCTATGACGTCATCTTTTTCAAATTCTTTTGAATAATAATTAAACACCTCTATTAATTTTTTTTTTTCAAGGGTGACGTCATCATTTTAATATATTATCTCATTTTTCTGTCACTTATATTAATACAGATGTACAGGAGCATGAAGCATGAACAGCTTGTACATGGTACATGTATATATATATATATATATATATATATATATATAAAGCTACATTTTTACATTTTTATTATATTTAATTAGCATGGAAAAAAAATTTATATACGTTTATTTATATATATATATGTAGAATCTGTGGCAGGGAAGAACAAGAAAGTTGAAGGCACTACTACACAATTATCAAACGATTCGCGTATTAGTTCAGGCTCGTCTTCGAACCATCACTACTATAGCGGCTCGGGATTGCTCGGCCAGCCGCCGATGTGGTAAGAAACACTCGCATTCAATATAGCGCATATCCGCAGAGTCGTTTCTAGATATTTTTGTTTCCGTGTAATAAATATTAGCCGTTTTCGTTGATTTTTTTTCTTTGTCGTCGTCTAATAAATGAAGCAAAGTTCAAAATATATATATGGCAAAAACAAATTCTTCTAAAATGCAAAAGTGATTTATTGCTATAATATAATATAAGAAAATAATTTTTTTTTTTAATTTGATAAATAGTAAAATTACTGAAATATCATTGTTGTATATAATATATATAACAATGAATTTTAATTTCGATAATATATATAAATCTTAATTAATTTTGTAGGCAAGATGTGAAACTGAAGCAGAAGGCAGAGAGTGAAGCTGTTCCGCCGCTCTACCGCCCGGAGGTGCCTGAATTGGAAAAAAGTGGCCGGAGATTATTCGATTATTCCATGTTCAACGACTTATACACCTGCTTTAACCCTAATGTAATTAACCACTTCTATCTACTAGACATATTTATTTATTTTTCTCTTTAAATTACATGAAAAATATTTTAAATTTAAAGAAAAATATGTTGAGAAAATTAAATAGTGGTTGTTCCGTATTTTTCAGACAGGCGAGGAGAAACGAGTGCCGATGCGAGACAAAGAACAATCAACTTCCGTTTCAGGGGATGAAGCTAATTACATCTCGCTCGAACTTACTCTTGGTTCAATGTAATTATATGTTATTAGAATCATTTTATGTAGCAACTAAATATATATAACTTTAGCTTAATGCCTAATTAATTAACTAGCCAGTTTTTTTCTAATGTTAAATCGATTGAAGTACATCATATATATTAATCGTCGTCGTTTATATCGAATTAAAAAACACGCATCTTCGTGAATGTGTGTGGAGTTCAAAGTCCTATGAATGATGAATGTGTCGAAAAAATGCCTTTCTTTAATTCCCAAAATATGGGTTTGAGGGTGTGTAGTCGAGTCGGATTTGAAATTCAAGATCCAAGATCGAATGAATCTGGTATGGGTTCGGGTTTTTACCCGTATCCATTGCCTTGATCTTCCTAGATAAGTTCATTCATGTATTCGACGTTGAAATGTCGAATTGCTGGACATCCGTTCAAAGATTGCATAATTACAGAAAACAAATAAATTCAATAAAATTGATTATTAAGAGATTAAGAGTTATACAGTGTGAAATAAAATATCAGCCTAGTCTGGTTCTTGAGTCCGCCATTAATGGTGGTTTTGATTGACTTTGTTTGGTTCTTTGATGGAGTTGCAGTGGGATTAATGAGTTTGGTTTTGTTCTTGGTTGAAAAAGCTTCTTTTGCCATTGAAAAAAAAAAAGTGGATTTTTTCTTGATAGTGATTGGCTGATTACTTTCACCATCATCTTTTAAATCTAACAACATTCTTGAAATCTTTTGTGGCCGTTGTTGGTTTTGATTGGCAAAAGAAATGAAAGTTGAAGTGAAGAAAATTAGCAAAATTAGATAGAGTAAAAGTACCTTTTTTGGAGAGGAATACACAACTACAAGTGGAGTCATTTTTTTTTTATTCTTGAAAATGTGGTAATGAAGACTTGAAAATCCAATCTATGTCTGTTTGTTTGTATTTTCTGGAGATCTAAGGGAGGCCTTTTCTATGAAATTTGTATGATTTTTTAGTATATCCATCCTATACAGGTTTTCTTAATGTGATTGTAACTATAATTTTATATTTGCAAACAAAGTATATTATCTTTTGTGTTTGCAATATTTATCAACATCAAACATCAAATATATTTTAAGGGCAACACAGTAATTTTGTCAATAAACCCACATAAAATAGTTTGATCAAGCAAACAAAACATGATATTGTTAGTGCAGAGATTATTAGTTTCAGTCATATAAATCCAACCAAAAAAAATATTAATTATTATGAATCAGCAGTTTAGTCCCAACATTACATATTTCATCCATAGCTATCTATCCAAACTACCCAACCAGAAATGTCATCGGTGTCGGAAAACAACATACCAATTGGGTCAATTCACAATTATCAAATCAAAAGTGGTTGGTACATTTTCTTATTCCGCCACCCAATTAGAAGCCATTTTCATAAAACATTGGCCAATGCGCAGCCCAATTATTAGTCATAGTCAAACAACCAGGAAAAAATATACTATATATTGAGTCCAAAGGGTCAGAATATTCAAGATTTAACAAAATCAGATTCATAATAAAAAATTTATCTCTTTGAATCGGACCAAAGAAATAAGGGATGGGATCATCAGTAGGGAAGAAGGGGTTTCATCTGTATTTGTTGCAGCTCCAACAACACCCTTTGAGAACCAAAGTTGTTTTCATCTCTCTCTCTCTCTCTTCTTTCTCTCTCTTCATTTTAATCTTTGATTATGGTAATTGTAGGTGATAACGGCGGGAGTTTTGTCGGCGATCAGTGATATAGTGGCCCAGAAGCTCTCCGGCATCAAGAAGCTTCAAATCAAACGCCTTCTTCTCAAAGTGGTATTTCTTTTTTCTTCTTTTTTTTTTTGGGTATCAAATTACGAAAAACGCCCTCATGTTTCTGCAAGTACAATATCGACCCCCTAACTATGAATTTTCTTACACGTTCATCCTTATGGTGTCAAATTTAACAGAATCTTCTAGATTTCGTGGAATGTTCTCTAGTTTGTACTCATTTCGTGCAAAAATGCAGTTTCTTATGCACCACAATTTGATATTTTCAAGCTAATAGATACATCTTATGATCTTCTTATTTCAAAATATGGAGCTCGAATGGGGTAAACGGGTACAAATTGAAGAATATTCCGCTAAATTTGACACCGTAAGGGTGTAAAAAAAGTTCATAGTTGAGGGGTGATTTGTAATTATCAAAACGTGAGGGGGGTTCGTAATTTGAACTTACTTCAGGGAGGTGGCCGTAATTTACCCAAATATAAATTCCCTGTTTAAGGCACTGTTTGGTCATGGTGTGCCAAAATTACAGAAATAACAAAAATTAACCTAAGTTAGTTTGATCAAAGTGCAGCTTTTCGGGTCAGCTTATTTGGGACCATTTGGGCATTATTTTCACATAATGTTGGATAAAATTTTCAAGGGGAAGAAGGATAAGACTACTGTTGCCAAAAAGGTTTTTTTTTCTTTTTTTTTCTTTAATTAATAATTAATATTTTTCCCAATATTTATTTAATTAAAATGCCAAATTAAAAAAAATATATAATAATAATTTCAGGTGATGCTTGAACAACTGACATCTTCCCCTTGGAACAACATGGTTTTTATGCTTTACTATGGATTAGTTGTTGAGGGTGAGTCTGCTGCTTCTATAGCTTATCGAAAATGTTTTTGATACGATCGACTAATTAAATTAACATTATCCCGTAATTATTAACGATAACACGATTTTTTGTTGAACTCGAGTCTTGTAATGTGTACAGGAAGACCCTGGATTCATGTGAAATCTAAAATCAAGAAGGAATATCCTAGTGTGCAATATGCAGCATGGACTGTAAGATTCCCTTTTTTTCTTTTTTAAATAATTAATTTGTTTCCTTTACTATTATTTTTTTCATGAAAGAGAATATTAATTTTGGAGGTGAATTAATATATTTATGCAGTTCTGGCCAGTTGTTGGATGGATAAATCACCAGTATGTGCCACTGCAGTTTCGAGTTATCGTCCAAAGCGTCGTCGCCTGTTTCTGGTATGTACATTACTTCATTTTTCAAATTCTCGGTTTCATGTTCGTTTGCCTCTCGTTTTCTATTTTTTTTATTTTTACTCTTCGGAATTTTCAGGGCAATATTTCTGAATCTGAAAGCCAAGTCAATGACACTAACTAAAGATTAAAGCTCATTTGATTGGAATCTGTATTGTTCAATGGCTTTTTTTTTTTTTGTCTGATAATTGCAAGTTTAAAGACAATTAAATAATTAATATCCTTAAAGAGGACTCTTATATATTATATAAGGTAAAACAGAGTAGTGCATAACATTTACATAATCTGTTTTTTCTTTTAAGGCAAAAGGCAGTACCTTAAGAAAAACAAATGTCTAAACCACTCTGTTTGCACACAGATACACACAGAAACGAGTCGCTACTTATAACCTTAAAACGAGTGTTTTTTCTTTCTAAGCTGCTTCAGCAAACCCAACTCTCAGTTTGCCGTAATCGAACACGGTATGGTATCTACCCATGAAAATATCTCCCAAAATCCTGTAATAGAACTCAAATAAATATCCGAATGTATATATATAAAACTCGAGAGAGAAAAACTATTAAATTATTACCAAAGAGGTCCACGGGGAGGAGGAATATCGAGACCGGTGAAACCACTTATGCACTGTGCTTGAGCACCCTCACCCACCTTGAGTATGTACTGATCAAAAACAATAAAAAAAAACCAACAAAGTTAATAGCACGTTTTAATTACGATAATACCTACCAAAAAAATTATGAGCAATTTTTAGGCAGTGTATTATTATTATTTGTCGTACCTCTTTTGGGGCAAGATCGAATTTCTTTCCGCCGATTGTGAGGGAAACGCTAGGCATAGAAGAAATGCTTCCACAGTCAACAGCTGATTGTCCCATTGGACTAGGCAATTTCTCACACAACTGTAATTTCGAAACACGAGATAAGACAGCAAAACTAAAACCCAGTAATCCTTGTAATAATAATATTAAAAAAAAATAATAATAATAATAATAATAATTAAAAGATTACCTCATTGACATAGTTCAAAATGTGGTCTTGAGTCTTGTTTTGCTTGAGTTGGTTTTGCATCCAAACAACGGCCATTTCACAAGCCGGGCACATGGCTTCATTCATGCCGGACGATCTTCCTTCTTTCTCATCAACAACACTCTCGATTCCCCCACTATTCAGAAAACACGAAAAAATCGACTTTTAAATATATTTTTTTAAAGAAATTAAAATCTCAAAAAAAAAAAAAAGAAAAAAAAACCCGTAGGGACTAACCTCACACCACGAGTTCCATCAAATGTGCATAATCCAATTTGGGAGCATATCTTCTTTGGTTTTGCCTGTTGAACATTATTCAGTCCAGAATTAGCAAGCACCTTAAAACTTAATGCAGAACTTCAAAAACAAAGGACAAAATGAATAATGGCATAGTACGTAATTTGTTCCCACCTCTGCCAAAAGAAGATCCATAATAGTTTGCCCGTATTTATCGACCACAGATTTGCATTCTTTGCTAACAACTCCAGAGGCTCCTATCGCATGGTTAATCATGGTGATCACAGTCTACAAACACAAATACAAGAAACAACAAAGTATCATCGAAATTAGTTAATTTTTGAATTATATTCTTAAAAAAATATTTTGTAATAAAGCAAATGGAATTTAATTTGGTAAACATACAGTTGGGCCAGCTAAGAGAGAAGTCCCGGAATCTGCAATTGCCGAGCATCCACCACTACAGTATCCTAAGAAAAACACAATTGCTTTAGACTACATACGACTAAATGAAAAATCTCGTCTCTATATCATCATACATGCTTTTGTGATAAGAGTACATTATGCAGCACAAAGAAATGAAAGATGACGTACCACTTTCTTTACCGTCAATTAGAACATCACCCATCTCAAACTATTTAAAAAAAATATATAATTAAAAAAGTTAGAAAAAATGGTGAGTAAATTCTAATAGGGCCAAAAAATTATGTTGTCGACTTACCTGCCAGTACCCTTTCTGTGTGACGGGAACATATGTATGTTGACCCTTGTAATGATTTGGATCGGAACCACCAAAGACAATTTCACCACCTTGTTCGTCGCCCACATTACGGTTGAGCCAAAATGAGAACACGGGTTCCTTAATAAGACCTTGCTTAAGCATGTTGTACCTGCAAAGATGTACAAGTGTAGTAATGCTTAGAAAAAAAGGGCAAATGCAAATGCATCTACACAAAAAAGAGGTTCAATTTGTACCACACGGGGGTTGAATTTCCGACGGAGATCTCTTTGAAACCAAGTCCCAATATGCCATCAAATTTGGCAACCAAAAATGTGACACCTGGTTCACTTGTTGCCTCGATAAATTCCTGATCCTTGACAACTAGACCGCCAATTTTGACGCTATCCTCACTAACAAATCCAGAGATAGCTCCTGTTCCATATTGAATTGCGGCAGATTTTCCTGTACAGACGATGCCAAATTTTGTCGCTATCCTCGTTTTTTTTTTTAACTTTCAAAGCTTCAAATTTCATAATAGTACATGCATATTTTTTCAAGAATTCAAATCCATACACCTTTTAGAAGGGAAAAAAAGACGGGGAGAATACGAACCATTCTTTTTATAGGTACTCGACTGGCTCGACTTGTATTTGGAATGGAAGAAACAAGAAACCTGCATCAATATTCACCACTTCAAATTTCTGACTATTATTTTATCTAATCGACAAATATAACGTAATTCTTGCAACAGTCAAAATACTTACGGAAAAATAGCATTTTGTAGAAGGAACCCACAGATTGGAGCTACCAGTATCGAATATAACGGTGAATTTCTGAGGTGGCGTTCCGACACCAATCTCACCAAAGTACTGAGCATCCATATAATTCTTCAGTGCAACAATATCGGTCTCTGCATTATTTACAGTTTTACCCCGTGGACTATACCTCCTTATCGAAGCTCTCAATTCTTCTCCTTCTTTGGACTCAAGCCTAGCGGCAAGCCGGTTGTTTTGGTCCAAATCCAACTTTTTCAGCCCGATCCTGATCAGCCCATCATCTGGTTCTGAAAATGCAATCGAAAACAATAGGCTCGAAAGAAAAAGGCCGAGCGCAAGTGCTCTAAATACAGTTCCCATTGTTGCCTGTAACATTGAATTAACATGTCGGGTTAAAAATCGACAACAATGCAAACCCGAAAAATAGACGCACAAAATTTGATAAATTTAGCTGCCCCTGTAATGATCATATGTTTACTTATAACATAAAAAGGATCGAACTAAGTAGAAAAAATTAAGCTCCTGAAATCGAAGGAATTGCACGAAAATCGAGCAATTCAATGGTTAACACAATTAAGGATGATGTATACCAACTCAAAACCGATTCGATTTAAACTCCCAGTATTTGAGAATATAATCATGCATCAACTTTTTCCTCATATAACAATTAATTTTCCTCTTTTTTAACATGCAACACCAAAAAAATTAAAAAAATAATTATAATTCAACCTAAGTATAAAATCAACCTAAACAAAACATAAACCGCAATTAACAACAATCATAAACATCATAAATCATAATTCCTAATATCATAATGCAAACAGAATCAGAGGGAAACTTAATCATCACAAGCAAATATAAAATTAAATGCAAATAAAAAATAATAAAATCCAAGCTCAGAACATTCACCAATGCAATTCAGAAAAAAATCTGCCATTAAAAACACAATCACGCACGCATTAAACAAGAGATATTTTCAATGAATTTAATCACCAAAAATTAATTACGAGAAATTAATTACTACTCACCAAAAAAGTTGAGAGAAAAGATTAAACGGAATTGAGAGAAGCTTTGGGTTGGGATTATCAGACTCAGTACCCAGTGTGTATAAATAGAAGAGAAAAAAAACCAACATTTATTATGAGATCAGCTTTCTTCAAAACGAATCCCAGCCGTTGATTAAATGGACATCTCAACACCAGCCGTTGGATACTGTTCCTTTCACGAGATGCTCGTTCTGGTGGGGACGCTGAAAAAAGTGTAAGCAAAGGTTACGCAGGGTGGTGGTGAGTTACGTCGCGGACCATGGGATTACGATGCACCGTTAGATCTCAATCGTCACTGTATCTAATCCAACGGTGGGAATTGGAATAAAGCCAAACGACGGCGTTTTCGTGAGGGGAGCATAATGCAGCTCTTGTAACTGATTGCTTACGTGTCGGGAAAGTATGAGAGGTGGCGTAACACGCAACACCAGCACTTTTGGTTTTTTTGCGTCTTTTACGAGGTTCGTGCTTTGTGTGAGCCTTTTTTAATCCTTTTCTTTTTTTTTTTCTATTTTAATTTTTTAGTTGAATTTAATTATAGATTATAAATTTTGTTTGACTTTGTTATATATTTATTTAATTGAATGTACCAAATTTATTTAATGGTATATGTATTTAATGGAAATTACAAGCAGTTTTTTCCTGTAATAAAATCTAGCAAGTGAAATTGAAGTCTTGTTGCAAAAAAAATAAAAAAGATTTTTTTGAAATATATATTGCTTTTCTCATTTATGATATGATATATATTAATTATGGGCTAAATGATTGTAAGAACCCAATAGTTTTTGGGTTACATATTGGGCCTATGGAATTTTGAAGTCTCGAATAGAAAATTTTGTTATACATCAATTGGTTAATTGAAAGTTGATAGGCCCAAACATAATATGGATTGTTTCTTCTTTATTTATGTATTTATTTATTATTACTTTTAATGATGAATAGAAAACTGATGTAGTTCGATTCCACGTCACGTCTTGCAATTCCGCCCACGTACTCTTGATTCCTCGCATGGGTTATACCACCTGCGTCACAAGGGCGTCGGAGCTTGGTTCGGCGAAAACCCTCCGACGCTCAAGTCAACTCAAGATGGTGAAAAAATTCAGAGGATTCAAGAAACTGCTCAGGAGTTATGAATTGCGTAACTTTGATTGTGACGGATCCAAATGTTTATATGAAGATATATATTCTTATAGGCTTAAAGCTCTTAACTTTAATTTGGTCAACTTGGATCTGACAATCTGTATTGTGGTCTACTTGAGCCACTGAGCCTACCTAAACTTGATTTATGTGTAATATAAACCGTGCGCAATTTGATTTATGTGTGCCTCTATAGTCTTATCGATGTAAACCTTGAGCGTGGACCCATCAGAAACATTTGTGCCATTCGTCTCTAAACTTAACGATATCGTACGGTGGATGTAAGTTACACGTTGAATCTTTCATCTAATTCAAATCACCGGTCAACTATTTCACATGGAGCATGTGGAAATGACAAATCCAAAGTCAATCAAAGATGTAATTACATCGTACGGTGGATGCAGTTCTATCACACGTTCGGAATATTATTATCATTATAAAAAAAAAAAAAAAAATCTGTTGATTGGTAAAGTACAAGTATCTAAAGCACATGATTGATTCGTTGTACTTCAATTTTCATGACGACATCTGTGGCAATAAAGTCAATAACGTATCTCACTTAGCCGATAAAAACAATTATTAAATATTTTACTAAATATGGTAAAAATATGAAATGTTATTATCAGTGTAACACCTTGATTGTCTGACATTAATTATTGGGCTGAAAAAAATAAGGAAATTGCAGACAAGTCCTTTTCGGAAATTTTGAAGTATATCATTATTGACGTGTCAAACAAATAATGGCCGTAGTTGTTGACCTGGACCAATTAAAGTACATACCTTTTCAAACGTCTCACTGTTTCACGATTGGTCCTCCATATATCATTCACTACAATTCCATAATTGTCTAATGCTAACCTTTAATTTCTTTTGTTGTTTTCCCATTATTTGGACAAATACTCTAAAATCGGAGAGTTATAGGGGTGGTAACGAGCCGAGTCGACTCGAAAGAACATTGAACCTGGACTCGAGTTATTCGAGCTCAAACTCTAGACAGTTTTTAGTTGTTCGTGAGCTCACGAATCGGCTCGTGAGCTTATTTATTATTTTTTATTTAAACAATGTATAATAATATAAAATATTATAGAAATAAGTAACAATAAAATATAAATATTAAAAAAATGTATATAATTACAATTTAGTGTTTATTTTGTAATTTTTTTAAAATCATTTTTAATAATAATAAAATAATTAAAAAGATATAAGAAAAAAAAAACAACAACAACAACAAAATGAGCTTGGGTTCGAGCTCGAGCTCGACAAAATAGAAACGAGCTCGAGCTCGAGCAAAAATGAAGGAATTCGACGAGCTAGAGCTCGAGGTCGAGCTCGACAAAATAGACTCGAGGTCGAGCTCAAGCCTGCCAAAAGAAGCGAGCTCGGCTCGTTCATACCCCTAGAGAGTTAGATGTTACACTTACTTATTTATATCGAGTGAATTTCAACCTTAGATTTGATTAAATAATCATTCACTAAGTACATATACACATGGGTGTGTGTGTAATTATGTGTAATGTCGTTTCAATTTTGAGTAAGATAGTATTGATTTTGAACGTGATTCTGACTCTTCTTTTCTACTCTAACTTTGGCTAAATTCAAAACACAAAAACTGCGGGCAACATTTATTAATTTATTCATATATTTCTCACCCGACATCGAATATTAATGATTCAAGTTGGATTAGTGAGCTAACTTAAAAAAATACAAATTAATGTGTTATGAATTTAACCAAATTCAAACCCAAAATCGTCAAAATCACGTATGAATTCGAAACGGTATTATTACAACTGAAACAACATTTCTCACGTTGAAATTTGGCAAAATAAATTGCTAGATAAATATGCATGATGAATTAATTGTAACTTCAAGTTCAAGGATAAATAAATACGAATCGATATATTAAAATTAAATTTCCACAACAACATTATAACAAAGAATGTAACATATATATATATATATATATATATATATATATATATATATATATATATATATATATATATATATATATATATATATATATATATATTATGAACATGCATGTTGATAATTCCACCTCAAAAATGAACAAACAATCTAGAAGAAGATTATCTATTACATATATATATATATATATATATATGTGTATATATGTGTTAAAACACTGGCAAAACCCTACTGGTTGTTGTTGTTGCCGTCAGTTGTATTATTTACGTTGGGGTTAGCGCCCGCCGTTGTTCTGAGCTTGATTTCCGCCGATAATGGAGGAGATCGCCGCCGCTAGTGCCGCCGTGAAATTCGGATCGGCGGTTATCGCACTCACTGTGTCGGCATACGACGTCGTCTGAGGCATATGCAGACCCGAAAACTTGGATTGGTTGTACATATCTTGAGGATTCAACATGTTCGGGTTCGGGTTCGGGTTCGGGTTATTCGGAACGGCAAATGGAATCTGGAATTGCGGGCCGGGTCGTTGGAACTGCAACGGGTTCGGGCTCTGGGTTAGATCCAGCGTGATTGTCGGGAACGGCGCGGAAGCCGAGATAGTTGCCACGTTGGACGAACACGGCAGAATCGTTCTCGTCAGGAAATTCGGATTCATAAACCCGTCGGCGCTCGACATCGAGCCGGAGAGGAGCATGTTAGCGGCGGAGGAGGTTGTGGCCGCCATCGCCATGGCCGCCGGCGGCAGCGGGTGGTTGTGGTTCCCTTCGTAGGTTGTGGTCAGGATCGTCCGATCCTCTGCGCACCTCTGAACCTGCTTCCGAACCGGACAACCAACCGCCATCGTACACCTGTAATACGCACGTGGGCATGGGTTCCCCTTCGCCATCTTTTGCCCGTATTTCCGCCATTGACATCCATCCGAAATCTTCACAATTAAAAAAAAAAAAAAATTATTATGAGTTTATTTCATTCAACACCCCTATGTTATGTCAAATTGCAAAAAGAACCCCCATATTATAAAGATTAGCAAAAAGCCCATTATGAACTATGAAGCTGTTTTTTTAGAACACAACCCCCTAAATAATGCGTTTCAAGGGGTAATTTTCTAATAAAATTAAATAAAAGAGGAATAAGTACTAATATTTATTATAATATGGAGTGTTTTTAGCAATTCGATATAATACAGGGATGTTGAATGCAATTAATGCGTATAATTATTCAGTTAATAATTAATTAATTAATTAATTACCATGGGAGCTTCGGATCTCGCTCGAACCGAGACACGAGCCTTACGCATCATGGTGGCTTCGGTCGATTGTTCAACGGGCTTAGTGTGGTCCAATTTTGGAGCCTTATTAGGGGAATATTCTCGGTTTTGATCCTCTCGGTCAATTATATTAGGCGATTCGGCAATTGAAATCGTCCTTTCTTCCGAAGACGAATCGGATCGTTCATCGGATAATATTCGATTCGACAAATCGAAGAATTGTCGCGGAACTACCAATCCTCCATCTTCGTGTTTCTTTATTTCGGGTTCTCTAACAACAATCTGAAGATTGAATATTAATTAATTACTAAGGAACTTATAATTAATTCAAGGCTAATTAAATTAAATTAATTAATGAATTAATTAGTACCTGCTGATTATCATGGTTAAGTTGTGTGGTTGGATTTTGCTGCTTTTGCATCATGGTCACGAGGTGCATCTGAAGTGAGGTGTAGTTACTGCTAACCTGAGTTAGCATCCCTCTTAACCTCTGGTTCTCACCATTCATTCTTTCTAACTCAACTTGAAGTTGCCCAAGCTATTATTATATATCATGAAAATTGCATATAATTTGTCAAAAAAAAAAAAAGAAAGAAAGAAAATTGCATATAATTATCAAAACCCTATATTGATGAATAGTTCTTTAAAAAAAAAAAAAAAAAAAAACCCATGATTTTAAATTACGTAATTACCTCGATTTTGGCACGCATATCTTCGACACCGGAGGAAACCCCGTCGTCCACCGTGGATTGATCGCTCCCGGTGTTGGCAGTCAGAAGTTGCAAACCAGTCTAAACACAAAATTAAAATGTCAATTGAACGAAAACAAATCAATATAATTTATAATAAAAAAAATATAATATAATAAATAAAAAAAATTAAAGTTAATTAATTATAAGTTCTAACAAGCAAACTCACGTTTACTTCAGCAACAGAATGGATTTCCTTCTTGACTAGGGTATTATTATGAACTTGACGATCGTTATCAAACGGCCTCTTCTTATCGGAGAAAAAGTCCACTTCCCCACGAACCGCCGCCGCCGCCGGAGGTGTGGGATGCTCGTCGCCACCGCTAGAATTCATGACCGGAAACATGTTGAGGGTACTTCCGTAATTGTTCCGATGATTGTTATTATTAATCAACGTAGGACTTGAAGTCGAAGTACTAAACAACCCGAAACTCGATTTGTTGTTGCAGAAAAACCCGGATTGGTCGGAGTTTTCGAGGGTTAGACACCAGCCTTTGTCCATAAATAAGATCAAGAAAACGAAGAAGATCTAAATTATTAGGCTCTGAATTTATTTATTTATTTTGGTTTATTTAAGGGAAGAAAGAATGGAGGGTTAAAATTAAACGGGCGTGAAAGAGAGTGTAAGAAAGAAAGTCTGTTACAAATGCAACGAACGAGCCTATATATACACATATGTGGCTGCATGCAATTCCTTTAGTTTTATTTATTCTATTTATTTATCCGGAAATTAATAAATAGAAATGAAAATTAATTAAATATATTTTTTTTAAATTTACTAGGTGAAAGGGTTTTAAGGACAGAGATGACGTAAGGTGGTGCGTCAGGGTAGGGTATGCCAGCTGGCATTGGCCCCATATCTTAGACTTTTGAGAAATTCGTGACGGAAATGAGACTGAGTTTGACCCGTTCGAAGAGAGGGAGAGAGAAGATATTTGTATTTGGGCGGGTAAGTGGGTCGGATCGGGTCGGGTCGGGCCGGCGAATGGCTTAAAGTAAAAAATCCACCGTCGCTAGGTATGCGGCGCGTTCCACGTGATGAAAATGAAGAGGAAAGAGAGATAGACAAACTATTGAGGAAGTCAACGAATTTTGACGGCAAATCTATTGTTTAATGTTTACTTGTTTAATCACTCACACGAATATATATATTAATTAGATTATTACTCTATAAATATATTTTTATCATAATTAGAAAAAAAAAATAGTAAGCTAAGGTAATTAGTTTGGAAATAGTCGATTTCTACTATTATTCATTTTTTTTCATAAATATATTGTGAATTATTTATATAATTTACTAAGTTATAAAAATATGTAAAAGCCGGCTGAACGAGACTTTTCGAGTTTCTAACAACTAAAAATCAATCCAATTGTACATAAGCCTTACACTTGAAATAGATGACGGTGGAATTCAAACTCATGATTTAGTGAAGTGTATAATTTAAAATTAATATCTTCAATATAATTATTGTTCAGAATTTAATAATCGAATAAAACCTAGTCATACACCTAGTTATTTTTATCAGGTGGATTTCAACTATAAATCTGATTAAAAAACCGTCTACGAAGCACATATATACAGGAATGTGTGTGTAGTTAATTATATGTAGGTCTACAGTTGATATACACTCAATCTATATAACCGAATGTAGCATCTAACTACTTAGTAATAAACGAGATATTTGTGAACGGGTTTGATTGAGAGTTGACCGCGACGGTTACTAGATAAGCAAGTGGTAAGAATAAGATACATGTTAGCCTTGGCCATTTGCATAGACTTTTTGGACCATACTTCTTGACTCCACACATACAAAAAAGTATGGTCCAACATTTATTTCTCTTGTGAATTAACTGTTATTACCACTAATTATATTTTGAAAGACTATGTAAATAGATGGGCAAATTGCATAAATTAATTTCATGATGTATTAAAGAAAATTATTTTATTATATCACCAAATTTAAATATATTTTTTTTTTATTTCTTATTCTCTAATTGGGATCTGAAAATAAAATCGAATAAAATTATATTTTTCTTACAGAATAAGGTTTAATTTTAAGTATAATAAATAATAAAAAAATATGGTGTATTATTGGTCAATGACTTAGACAAATGGACTACGCGTGAACTTCTCAAAGGCTGTCATAAACTCACATCGTTATCACTACTGACTAGTAAGCATGTAGTAATACATCTCCCAAATTTTTTCTTTACTCTAATTAATTCCCAACTACTAAATAAATGGATGTAATTAAATGGAATATATATATCGGTATATTCGATATTTGTCGGCATAATCCAATAATAAAGTATAATTACATTCATAAGCCGCCTCATTAGTAGAGTAAAAAGAGCGCAACAAATCCCGTAATGGATTACCTAGCGATTGGAAAAAAGTGAACTTGTGTTAATTGATTCATGTTCGAATTTTCTTGACAACAGTTGCTAGATCGAGTTTGTTACACATGGTTAGCTTAGTGTGATTTACGTATCTTGTATAATTTGCATGCAAACTATTATACGAGTATGTATGTTTACACAATGCACCTCTATTATTGGCTGCAGGTTCATTTATTACCCAAAAAAGTTGCAATATCTAAGGACCATAATTCGATCCTTCAATCTAGGGGTGGTAAATGAGCTAAGCCGGCTCGTGATCTCGATGAGCCGACTCGATAAAAAGCTCGAAAAATATGTTTCTATAACTTATTTTTATTTTTATAGTTAGATAAACAATTTATACTAATGAAATAAAGTAATATTAATATAAAAATTAGAAAAATAAAAAATAAAAATTAACAAAATGAGCTAAACTTGAGCTCGATAAATCCGCTTGAGCTTGAGCCTAGAAAATAAAAGCTCGATGAGCTCGAGCTCGCAAAATTCGACACGAACTTGAGCTTGAGCCTGGAAATTCTGGGAAGCTCGGCTCGTTCACAATCCTACTCTAATCAATTTATCAAGAATCAATTATAGTCGACACACAAATATATATATATATATATATATATATATATATATATATATATATATATATATATATATATATATATATATATATATATATATATATATATATATATATACCTATTCTTGATTGTGTGGCTCCCATGTCAAACATGAAAGACAAAAACTTTTCTTTCCCAATTTTCTAAGAAAACATGTTTTGATCAAATAATGGTCAACACCATGACCCCAGCACGCTTTTCTTTGTCCAACAACTATTCTTACTATTAATCTTCTAATTACTCACTAATCACAATTATTAAGTAAAAATTGAGAAAATCAACTCTTTTATTACTCCATTAGGAAGAGAAGAGCAAAAATGGCGACAAGGTCAACAAAGCGAGCAACAAAGTCAGAGACAAAGTAAACAAATGAACACTAAAATCGCGTTTGTGGACAAATTGAGAGTTGACTGAGATTTTCTCTGACCAACGTACACCGACCACGTGGCTTACTTCTACGACGTAGAATTTTTTTGTATATGAGCGTTGAAATCAAAATTAATTAATTTCAGAGATACTTTGATTATAATATTGATTTATTTATTTAATTACGACTAGCTGGCTTTTTTTTTTTAATTTTATTTATTTGAGAGACCCTCCACTTTCTATTTATTTTCTTACAAGGCCTTCAATTTTGGGAGTATTTTATAAAATTAATTTTTGATTTATACATTTTTGGGTAAATTACAACCATTTCCCTTAGGTATGGTCAAATTACGAAAATCCCCCACTTGCTTGGATAATTACATTTACCCCTCAATTATGAATCTTCTTACACCACCACCCTTATGGTGTCAAATTCAACATAATCATCTAGATTCCGTGAAATGTGCTCTAGTTTGTACTCGTTTTGTGTAAATTTACAGTTTCTGATGCACCACAATCTGATATATGCAAGCCAAAAAACACATCTTATGATCATCTTACTTCAAAATGTAGAGCTCAAATGGGATAAAACGGCTACAAAAGTGATAATATTCCATATAATCAAGAAGATTTCACTAAATTTGAAACCGCAATGGTGAATGTGTAAGAAAATTTACCTTATTTTATAATACAAAAATCCATACCCGCTACAGGTGATATTTTCAAAACTTATACCCATCCTATTAGTTAACGGGACACGGATTACCTGATGAATCTGAGGCGGGGCGAGGGTGGGTACCGACGGGTCGGGTTAAATTACCATCCCTATTTTCAGTATTGAATTTATGAGTATGATATTTCCAAAAACGAAATAAGTTGGAATATTAATTATAGACGTGGGTGCTAGTTACCAAGGTGCCAAATTGAGTACCAAATTCATTTAATTATTATCAAGAATCATCAATCAATGTGTACAGAGAAAAAAATGAATCAGATTCAAATCCAGCAATTTTCTTATTAATTTCCCATGCTTCATGTGGGGAACTCAAATTGTTCAAGTCATTGACTTGAATTTTAATTTAATTTTTTTTAATACCTAACTCTTAATATATAATATGTCAAATAATAGGTAGCTCACATCAAATTAATGCGTGATAATAGACTCCCTAACTGTATAAAATTCAAATTAAAAAATAATAAATAGTCGAGACGATCACAATCGACACTATTAATACATTAATACGATTTCTGACTTTCCGGTATCTAAATCGGTGCAAGAAATTTCATAGAACGTACTTAAGGAAAATATGTTTAATAATTTTCTCGGTGTTTGTGGAAAAAGGTTTCAACTATGGAGTATTTTGAAATAAGAGAAGTATCAATTTTGAAATAAGAGAAGTATCAATTTTGAAAATTGGTGTGAAATGACATTTGATTTCAATCCGAAGCTGTAAAGTTGAATTTTGGATTATTAATCAAAATCGAATTTTGGATTATTAATCAAAATCGAATTTTGGATTGATTGGCAATTTGGCACGTCTCAATCAAATAAGAACACGTTTGTCTTATTTTCCTAGCACGATCCAAACATTACTAAAAAGAAATTTGTGAGCAAGAGATCCCAATTTCCTCTAAAATGCAATAAATGAGGAATATGTGTTCACATTGTAATATATATATATATATATATATATATATATATATATATATATATTATTTTTGAAACAACTCAAGAAAAAATGAGCTAGACAGTAATACAAACACCTTGCAAACACGCTGAGATATCAAAGCAAACAAAAAACCTTAAAAACGGCGTTTCTAAACACATAATTGAAAACAAAAATAAAGAAAAGAACAAATTTATAGTGGTTCAGTATCTCTCAAGCAAAATCTGTAGGATTGAATTCTCTCCGATCCACTCGATTCTACCTCTCAAGTTTTCTCTCTTTGTACTCTCTCGATCGTTTCTCTCTTGCTTCTAACTGAATGTACAACAACACAATGTACTACACATGCAGTACGTGCATAACATGCATTTTGTAACTGTTTTCAACTGTGTCGATAGATCGATTCAGTCTTCTAGATTCCTCGATGCTGTTATATTTTGTTATTCTAGCTTGGTTCACCTTAGCTCGAGCTCAGCAAACACTAGGCCAAAACAGAACACTGGCGATGAAAACTTGCGACGAAAACAAGAGCTTTGCGACGATTTTTTCATGATTACGACGAAACAAAATCGTCGCGATGGCGGCCCAAAATCGACGCTCTGGGTCTCGTCGCAAAATCTGCGACGAATATTTTTTCCGTCGTAGATATTGCGACGAATAATCCAAATCGTCGCAATAATTAGCTTTTCCAAGAAAATTGATTTTCTTTATTATTGCGATGAAATATATTATTTTCGTCGCACGTGGTTGCAACGTTTTAATATTTATGGTTGCAAAGGATTGCGACTTTTATGTCAAAATCGTCGCAATTTTTTTTAATATTATTGCGTCGAAATAATGGATTTCACAAATATAATATTCTCTTTTGCGACGATTCATATATTCGTTGCAACTGCAACTATTTTTTTTTTTTTAATAAATTCAATTTTTCATTATTTCTAATGACCAATTAAACATGTCTTATCAATTGCAATAAATCAAAATTAACTATTATATCAAATATCAAAACACATTAAAATTTATGTCTTACATTAAAATTAAATATTAAAGTAGCACACAAACATGAATTAAAAAAATACATAAAAACTTTAAGTCGTACATAAAAACGAATTAAAGTTTCACACAAACATGAATCTAAAAACGACATAACCAGGTAAGTACAGTACATGTGAAACATAATCTGCGGGACGTCAAACTAGAGCTATCTCTCCAAGCAACATCGGCCAGGTGCACATTTCAAAGCCTTCTGGCACCTGAAATCCTGTATGATCATGGAAATAAGCAACATCACAGTTAAAGAATTATTTAAAAGAAAAAAAATTCAACAATTACACAGAATACTCAGTCTCTTTATCTGAACAGATAATACTTTGAAAATTAGGGATATGGACAAAATACAAATCAACAGCAAAATAACTACCAAATGTTTGTGTATTTATTAGGTATTTAAATGGCACTTACGAGGCCTTCCCCTGATATGAATTCCAAAGGCTTATTGGCCGCTCTTGTATCATAGAAAATCGTATTTTCTTCATTTAGAAGCATCCCCTTGTAGTGAACATGTAACAGGCTTTCTCGAAGAGGGCAATCCATTGAAATTCACCTAACTATTTGCAAAGAAAACACATAGAATAAAGTTTAGCAAATTAAGATCCAAATAATTCATTGCAAATTCACCTAATCATTTTATTCTATGAGAAAGTTAAATTGTCACACGTGGATACAAGCCTAGTATGGCAAATACACATCCAAGATCTAACTTGTGAAATTTCAACAAGCACATTTTGCTAATAGATAAATCGATCATGGTAATTAACGAGCTCAATGCCACTGCATGTCATACAATCTGATGTGTCTCCCTTTTCTTTATGATTTTTTTCTATTTACTCCTCTCTAATATTATTAATTACTCCAAACACATTTTAATCGTGATAAATAATATGTTTTAGCTAACCTCCAATTTCTGCCCGCGTAGACTCAACAACTCCATCTAGTGTACGAATTGTACATTGATATATAACCTGCACGAAATTAGCAGACCTTAAGAAAATGCCATTCCACATATGTTCATGCTAATAGCAACAAAGGAATTGGCTAAATAAAACAGTGCCAAACCTGATTGTCGTCGCTAGGTGTTTTTTCACCAGCTCCAAGCCTTATCAGAGCTTTCATCAAACTACCACGCGTAATCTTGTTCCTTCTATATATATCAATATGGATTCACAGAACCTGAAAGAGATTTAAAAAAAATATAACTACGAAATAAATGTAAAAATGGGTCTGCCTTTTGTCATCTTCAGAATCTGAATTTTTCTTATGGGGTTTAAATTCATGCTCTGACTCTTCCACTACAGCCATATTGTCACTCCACTGTTCATAGGAGATTAAAGTTTGTAATTAGCAAATTATACATCACTTACTCGAGCTCATTTTTCCTTAAGCAGTAGAACCGGAATGCCGAAGAACCCTAGGCAGTAAGCAATAATACACATGTTTAGATTAAAAAAAGTTGATTGTAAATTTGTGAAAATTGTCCTTAGCAACAACTAATTCACGCTAAACTTACCTTTTAAATTAGAAACTCTGTAAAATCACTGAAGTGGGAACAAACACACAAGGAACAGAAGCCAAGCTGTAAGAGATAATGTCTGTAGTATACTTCCAATATTTTTTTTAAAATATTGGTACATCCACAACAATTATCTCTTATAGGTGAGGTCATCTTCATTCAAATTAATATTAGGATTAGGAAAAGGACGCCCACATTTGTAGATTGCAAATGTTAAAAAAAAATGTATAAGATCAAAATAAAGTGAACAAAGAATTCATAATTATTTAAATACAACATCAATCAGCAAATACACAGCACACACAAACATATATGTATATTAATAGATATATAGATATAAAGATGAATCCAACAAAGGGAAAAAGGGGAGAGAGGCACTCACGAAAAAGGTCGACGGGCGGCAGAGGGCAAGTGGCGGAGGACGAGCGGCGCGAGTGGCGGCAACGAGCTGCGGCAGCGAGAGACGGACGCCGAGGGGCGGATCGGAGGTGTGATGACGGAGAGACTCCGCCGGATGTGTGCAGCAGGGGAGTGGCTAATTCAAGAGAAAAGAAAAATGTTCTGAAGGAGAAGAGTCGGACAATTTAGGGCTGAAAATTGAAAGACTTTGCGACGTTTTGTTATTATTAGTCGCAATTAAAGGCGGACTTTTTTCAGATTACTCATTGTCAAAGCGGGAAACATTTTTTGACTCAATTTCAGTGCGGCGTTTTTTTTATTCGTCGCAACTGTAATATTTATTTATCTATTTTTTTTTTCCCACCTGCGACGTTTCCATTTTCGACGCAACAGTTTCTTAAATGAAACTTGTAGCGACGTTTAGATACTAAATCGTCGCATTTGCATCAATATTAAAATAAAAATATTTTCTTTTGCTTGCGACGATTTTATATTTCGATGCATAAGTGATTAAATGGAAAATAAGTGCGTCGTTTTATGTAAATTCGTCGTAACTTTTTATTCTTTAAAAAAAAATTAATTTTAATGTGCGACGCTATTGTACTTTAGCCGCAATTCTGCCTGAAAATAATTTTATGAAAAGATTTGCGACGTATATTTGGTTCCGTTGCAATTTTTAAATTTTAAAAATGTTAAATTATTATTGGTTGCGACGTTTTCGTTTTTTATCGTCGCAAGTGAAGTAAGAATTAATTTTATTTATTTGTTGCGACTTTATATAATTTTAAGTCGCACGATTGCGACGAATGTGGTGAATCGTCGCAAATGTTTTTACTTTATTAGACCTCTTAATTTATTGCGACGTTTTTGGTAAATAAAGTCGCAAATATGCGACGAAACTAAAAACGTCGCAAAAATATTCGTCGCCAGTGTTGCATTTTGGCCCAGTGAAAGTTCATGATTGGTCATTAGCTTTGCTCCAATCCGCTACATTACACTCCACCATAAGCTGTATGATCGAGATCAATGTTCAACATTATCGAATACTTATTCGAATTTCTTACCAAATTGATGGGCTCTATTTTTATTTTTTTTTAACGATTCGGATTTGGCCCATTGTAGTAGTCTCTTAATTAGTTTCAATTTAATAATTATAAAATATTTTGTGCACATTGGGCCATGAGTGTTTAACTTGGTTAGGCCCAATTCTTTACTTCTACTACATTTGGGCCATTTAGTTCGACACCCATATTTATTCATCGAAAAAATTCGAAACGAAATATTATTGCATAATCAGAAATTTTCGAATCGAATACATCGAAAACTGAAAATTACATTTTTTTTTCATTCATCTATAATATAAAATACGTAATATTATTGGTATTATTAATGACACTTAATTTGTTAATACTTAATACACTATACATTTACAATTAATTTATGAAGACTTTATAAAAAATGAATAAATTGTTACTTAATATTTCATTAAAAACATTAATTAACTAATATATGTATACAAATTGAAAAATAT
Source organism: Erythranthe guttata (assembly GCF_056151865.1). NCBI lineage: Eukaryota > Viridiplantae > Streptophyta > Magnoliopsida > Lamiales > Phrymaceae > Erythranthe > Erythranthe guttata. The sequence continues at coordinate 17,701,704 of NC_142540.1, forward strand.
ATTCGTTAAAAACAAATAATAGTTTGATAAATGAATACCTATAAATAAAATATTCATTAATCGATATGTTGATTATTTAATATTCTACAAATCTCAAAATCTAATAGTTTATAGAAATTTAACTGTACATGCTTAATTTCCTAGAAGGATGTTAAAAGAAACCTAGAAAAGAAAGTCCTGGCATTGCGCAAATGAAAACAATAACACGTAAGAATGAGCAAAACAACAAACGATACTCAATCAAAAAAAAAAAATCCGAAAAAAATAGTGTAAAGAATTTAGAAAGAAAAAACATTAGATTACGAAACAGTGAGTCGACTCAACGAGCGAACAAGATTATCAACATTGTTGTCGAGGTACACAAAAGAGAGGTCCAGCATCGGATGTTAAGGCGGGAACCGAGGATGCTGACGCAGCAACAAAAGATTGTGATTTTAAATAATTCGGAGCGGTACTTCCGTAACCGGACGGTACAAAATAAGCCCCGTTTAGAAATATGTCTCCCGTCGTTCTCCATTTCCAGCTCTTCCAACCATTCGGAGTTGTCTCCCTTTTCGTAACCTGCCGGAAAAAAAAAATTTAAAAAAATTATTCACATACACTTTCTCAATGATTATTGTTTAATTATTAAATAATTTGTCATGGCTTAATTAATTAATTACCTGTTTAGCAGTAGCATCATTGGAAGCAAGAAAGTAGTTATTTTCGCTAAGTATGGTTGGATCGGCGCTGCCACCAATGGCGTACATTAGCCACTGGTCATATTTATTGTTAGCAACATGTGCGTATCCGTGTCTTACCCTGCGCCGCCACATAATTAATCCATCTAATTAATTACATACTTTATTATAAATAATATGTATATAATAAATATACATTTACTCGAATTATTACAATTCAATTAATTCCAATTTATTTATTATAAATCACCTTGGGAGTCTTTGGACCAATCGAGGGCCAAAGTGGTTAAAAACTACTGTCACTTTCATGCTTTTGTCAGCTGTAAATGCATCATTATGCCCTAATAACATCACCTGCAAATAATAATAATAATAATAATAATAATAATAATAATAAATAAATAAATAAATAAAATCGATTTAATAAACTATTGGAAAATAAAATCGAGAGTGGGCTGGAGTCCACCCTATTAGTTAACGTACCTTGTCGTGTTGAGTGAAGTAATTATTGGAAACCGTCACGAAATTCGACCCATGCGTGACATCGACCAGGCCATCAGCGGCACGTGCCAGATAGCAATGGTCAACCCACACATTGGACGATGAGAATATGGATATCGCATCTCCATCGCAGCCGAGCCTGTGGCCCACATGGTCCGGACTGCTCCGGACCATGCCAGGCCTACCCGGCTTGCAATCGTGAATGCTAATCCCGTGGATTATCACATGATTAACACCATCTATACTAATACACGGCCCGTTGGATATCTCAACCCTAGCACCTCTACCATCTATGGTCTTGTAACTGTTGACCATGAGCTCGTTCTCGAGAGTTATAGACATGTCGCCCTGGAAAGTGATCCAGAGTGGTTGGGTCTGGATCGCCCCGTATCTGAGCGTACCTGGTTTGGGGTTTATTGGATCGTCTGATGGATCGGTCACGATGTATATTGGTCCGTATTTTCCGCCCGTCGCACTGGAACCAAACCCGATTGCGCAATCGGCTAGGGCTTGGCGGTTAGAGGCCCAATTAGGGTTTGATCTCCAGCACGAGTCGATTTGGTTCATCAATTTGTTGCTTGAACGAGGGTAAGTTGTTGTCGATGTTTTGTTCGAACTTTTCGATGATGCATTTGCACTATAGGTTAAAATGCAATAGGCCAATAGCCATGAAAGTATGAATAAAGAAGATGGATTATTAATTGCCATGGCTGAAGGCTGAGTAGAAAGTAGTAAAGAAAAACTTATATATAGGAAATTAAATTAGATTAAATTGTTTGTGGCAAACATGTTTAATTAATTTAGACTTCAATTTTATTTAATTATTTATTTATTTATAGTTTTTTTGGGTAATAACTTAGGAGCTTCATTCAAACGTGTGAGCACGAGCTAGCCCACAAAGTTTATACGAGGACTCCAGTCTATATTATATTAATATTATATTATTGTTTAGTTGATTTTTATTGACTGTTAATTATGCTCTAGAGAGTAATATAATTGTATATATTATATATAATTAATTAGTAATTTAGTTAATTAGTTCAGTTGTGCTTCCAAGTACTATTTGAAGATTCGATATCTTTGATTATTTTTATATTATTTGTTACGCAGCATCTGTCATACATTCTCTGTTGGATAAAATTAGGAATAATGATTATTTATTTTCGATGATAAATAAGTAGTCAAAATTATTAACACAGAAAAACTAACTCAAATTCAACAAATTAAAGGGACTAAAAAAAAAGCACATATATAATAATTATATTTTTTGAAAAAGATAATTTATATGAAAAGTTCCACAAATTAAGTGAGAATTACATGATATATTTAAATATATTATACCATCCATTGTAATATATATTATAAATAATTTATATGAAAAACCCCTCAGTTTTTATAAATTACATCCAGACCCCGACAGTAGTATATTTCTTACATCCATCTCCCTGCAAAAGGTTGTAAATGTAAGAAATTTACAAATGTCAAGGCGGTAGATGTAATTATGGAACAACAAGGTTTTGTTTCGTTAATAGACCTTACTTCAGGGAGGTGTTTGTAATTTACACAATTTATAAGACCATTTTGTTTTTATTGGGCTGATCTTATTTCGTAATATGGGCTGCGAAGCAAGATTCCGCAATGCCATTTGACCCAATTGTAGTATGGGCTATTTTTCTTCATATTAATTATAAAACTATTATTTATATATATATATATATATATATATATATATATATATATATATATATATATATATATATATATATATATATATATATATATATATATATATATATATTGATAAAATATATTTATTTTATATTTTAACCAAATATTTATTCGATATTTTACCTTCCTCAAACAAAGCAAGTGAAAACCTGATTCTGGTAGATCTCGCAGTTTTGAGAACAACCCAATTTATGAATTCTACATCTGAGCTTTCGAGCAACCGAATTGATATGATTTTATTTTATTTTTTTGTGAAATGGCAAAAATATACTTTAAGGAGTTTAAACGACGTTAGATTGCCGATATTAGACATGATTCTAAATCTTTGCTCATCAATTTTCTTCCTTGGGTCGTTTTTTTCCCCTCTGATATAATCTGTTTCCACACGGATACGGTTTGAAATCCATAAAAATGAGAGAAAAAATTTGAAATTTGTATTAAGCTAACACGGAAACTTCAACTTCCTGCGTATCTATATTTTTGATATGCTATTTTCCGTGTCCCTTTCCGCGTGTCACCATTTTTGTGTGCTTGTTACATAAGTATTAAGTTAGAAATGGAGGTTGATGATGCTAATTACTTAAATCACCTAGGATAGTGTGGTAAACGAGTTAGGAGAGCAAAGCGGATCAGTAGCTTGCCAATTTGATGATCCTGAGGTCCCTGCGAAATTAACACACGTGAACTAAGCCGGGGGTTGATCCGGCGGAAACTCCTCCGACGCTCAAGTCAGATGTACGGGTCGTGGAGATGGTAGAGAGAATAAGAACTCTAGAATACTTATGAATAATAGAACGTACATTAACAAATGAGTAAAAATCTCTATTTACGTTTCGTTGATTGGGTTGAGTTTACTTTGTTGGCCCAATCCTTATTTATGAAGGTGTGGACTTTTGTGTAGCGGGTCCAATTGGACTTTCGTATAGCGGACTCAATTATTAGATAAATTGGGGGCCCATTGAGTCGGCCCAATTACATATATCAGAGGTGAACATAAATTGAACTCGGTGCATGAATATTGCAATAAAACTAATTTATTTTATTATAGAAGTCAAAGAGAGTATCTTAACCACGTGTGGTAAATCTTGATCCAATTTTAAGGATTGGAGAAATGCATCTAATTAAAGAGTTGAATATCCCAACATTCATAATTATTTAAATAATATTTTTGAATTAGGGGACAATTATTTTACCAATTTTGACTAATATATTTATTATATTTCTCTATTAAAAAATAAAAAATTAAAAGTTACTATGTATGTATTACCAAAAAAAAACCCCATTTCGTATTTATAGACCTCATAAAATAAATAAAAAATAATGAAAATAAATAATATTGATTAAAGTAATGCTTGAAACTATGTGCAAATAGTACGACCTAAATATTATATTCAGGCACAGAGAAAAGGACCGGCGGGAATGTGGGGTCGGCGCCGACCCTCCACCACCACCACCACCACCACCCCCCACAAGATTTTATAAAGTCGGCGGAATCACCCCATTTCGTGTACATATTTAATATTCCACCCCCTATATTTAATTAAGTTTTTTTTTTTTTTTTTTTTGACTTTTTAGAAATACATATCAATTTTTTAGAAATACATATCAAATTTTGGATTCCGATTTTAAATATATTTTTTTAATATTTCGGAGAATGCAATTTTTTTCTTCAGATATTATTATCAATTTTATATTATAGGACATTCAAAAATAAAAATTTTGAATTCCACCGACTTTGATGCGAAAAACTTTTGATTACGAACAATTTTGGAAATTCAAAATTTCCGAATCTCTTTAGAACAAATTGTAATTGACTTTTTGATACGCGTAAAACCTACGTATAAATAACCGCAAGTGTACAGTATCGCGTTTTGTAGAATAGTGAATTCCAGATATCGATCCACAGGGAATTAAGTTCCTAAATCTACCAAGTACCGTAATTATACTATCCTAAACTCTATCTAGACGAAGGAAATAATGGGGGATGAAATGAAGCAAAAAGGAAACAAAAATAAAAACAACGGTCCGCCAGTATAATCGAGGAATTCCGACGTGTGATGGCTTCTAGGGTAAAATCCACCAGTGTACTATCGATAAAGATCTACAAATCCGAATCTAATGTCAATTCTATGTTCGCTAACCCAGACACTAAAGTACCCTAACCCCCGTCTCCAGTGTAGTTAGAGTCTACCCACAGGTCCGACGTCTCCGTTCAGAACCTGATATTAAGAGAGCATTTAGGTCAAGTCCTTAAGGGCTACCCGAGGTGCATCACGTCTCCGTTTCCACAACCCGAGCTATGTTTTCCTAAAATCAAACGAGAAATCCTCTCTCGAGTTCATCCCCATTTACAATCAATTCAACTGTTGGCCAAACAATCGAAAGCATTTAATACAGGAAAACATAAACAGAATCAAAGAACGACAAATAGATCACAGATCTGGAAATCAAAATCAATATATACAAGGTTTCATTTCCCTAAAAGAAAATGCTCAGTTCATTACAAACATAGCATCAAAATGAAGAACACGAGAAATCATAAACTAAACGTAAAGAAAAGCTTATGAAAAACCCGAGTCGAAACCCTCGTCGAAGCTTCCCGCGAAGAACTGGCGAGAACCGAAGAAAAACCGAAGAAGAAGTCGAGAAGATAATCGAGATATTGAAAAATGAAAAAGAGACCTTCTATTTATAGTGAAAAATCAAAGAAAAATATCTAGACTCGATTTCTGTGCCCAGATCGCGATCTGGGCTTCTTGGATCGCGATCTGGCAACCTCGAAAACTGCCCACCGCCTTCCCAGATCGCGATCCACGAAGTGCGGATCGCGATCTGCCCCAACTTTTCGCTGCTACTGGAATTTGCCACCAGATCGCGATCCGGTGATTCTGGATCGCGATCTGGCCTCTGCATAAACTTCAAACACTTTTTTCACCCTTTTTCAGCCCGAATTCGACAATTGTGCATTTCACAAAAGTTGTAGCCCTTGAAGTTATCTTTCTAAATCCACTTGAATCAGCCCAATCGGAGGTCGTATGCAAAAGTTATGCTTTAAATACCAAACACTGCCACAATCCGCGAGAATGCACTTTTGCACGTGTTTGGCTTGGTTCTCGGCTTCGCTTCCAAAATCGTCTCGAATCGGCAAAAATAGCTTATCTTTACCTAAAATATAAATAAAACAAAAACAACATAATATATACAAATAAAGCCGAAAACTCGGACGAATGAAGACCAAAACACGAAGATTAGATAAGTAAAAGTTGTGCAAAACGAACACTTATCACACCCTCAAACTTAGATCTTTACTCGTCCCGAGTAAATCAAAACAAAACTACGACACAAAAACAAAAACGACAAACGAAAGAAAAACTAAACCTAGGCCACTAACGTAGGGAATCACGATTGCATTTAGCGTATGCAACAAGCCGTTGAACCCCTGGGTACCCCCAAAGGACGAGTTGTGTCTCGTGAGGGTTTTCAGACAACACACCCACAAAGTTGCCGGATTGGTCAAAGCATTGCAATTAATTCCAAAGATGAAACGAGCTAGATAACCTAAAATCTTAGAATGGCATACGGCTTAAGGTATTCGACTTTCTTACCGACGCAATTAGTTGTTTCTACACCAAAATAACCGAAAAACTTGATACGCGTAAAACCTACGTATAAATAACCGCAAGTGTACAGTATCGCGTTTTGTAGAATAGTGAATTCCAGATATCGATCCACAGGGAATTAAGTTCCTAAATCTACCAAGTACTGTAATTATACTATCCTAAACTCTATCTAGACGAAGGAAATACTGGGGGATGAAATGAAGCAAAAAGGAAACAAAAATAAAAACAACGGTCCGCCAGTATAATCGAGGAATTCCGACGTGTGATGGCTTCTAGGGTAAAATCCACCAGTGTACTATCGATAAAGATCTACAAATCCGAATCTAATGTCAATTCTATGTTCGCTAACCCAGACACTAAAGTACCCTAACCCCCGTCTCCAGTGTAGTTAGAGTCTACCCACAGGTCCGACGTCTCCGTTCAGAACCTGATATTAAGAGAGCATTTAGGTCAAGTCCTTAAGGGCTACCCGAGGTGCATCACGTCTCCGTTTCCACAACCCGAGCTATGTTTTCCTAAAATCAAACGAGAAATCCTCTCTCGAGTTCATCCCCATTTACAATCAATTCAACTGTTGGCCAAACAATCGAAAGCATTTAATACAGGAAAACATAAACAGAATCAAAGAACGACAAATAGATCACAGATCTGGAAATCAAAATCAATATATACAAGGTTTCATTTCCCTAAAAGAAAATGCTCAGTTCATTACAAACATAGCATCAAAATGAAGAACACGAGAAATCATAAACTAAACGTAAAGAAAAGCTTATGAAAAACCCGAGTCGAAACCCGAGTCGAAGCTTCCCGCGAAGAACTGGCGAGAACCGAAGAAAAACCGAAGAAGAAGTCGAGAAGATAATCGAGATATTGAAAATGAAAAAGAGACCTTCTATTTATAGTGAAAAATCAAAGAAAAATATCTAGTCTCGATTTCTGTGCCCAGATCGCGATCTGGGCTTCTTGGATCGCGATCTGACAACCTCGAAAACTGCCCACCGCCTTCCCAGATCGCGATCCAGGAAGTGCGGATCGCGATCTGCCCCAACTTTTCGCTGCTACTGGAATTTGCCACCAGATCGCGATCCGGTGATTCTGGATCGCGATCTGGCCTCTGCATAAACTTCAAACACTTTTTTCACCCTTTTTCAGCCCGAATTCGACAATTGTGCATTTCACAAAAGTTGTAGCCCTTGAAGTTATCTTTCTAAATCCACTTGAATCAGCCCAATCGGAGGTCGTATGCAAAAGTTATGCTTTAAATACCAAACACTGCCACAATCCGCGAGAATGCACTTTTGCACGTGTTTGGCTTGGTTCTCGGCTTCGCTTCCAAAATCGTCTCGAATCGGCAAAAATAGCTTATCTTTACCTAAAATATAAATAAAACAAAAACAACATAATATATACAAATAAAGCCGAAAACTCGGACGAATGAAGACCAAAACACGAAGATTAGATAAGTAAAAGTTGTGCAAAACGAACACTTATCACACCCTCAAACTTAGATCTTTACTCGTCCCGAGTAAATCAAAACAAAACTACGACACAAAAACAAAAACGACAAACGAAAGAAAAACTAAACCTAGGCCACTAACGTAGGGAATCACGATTGCATTTAGCGTATGCAACAAGCCGTTGAACCCCTGGGTACCCCCAAAGGACGAGTTGTGTCTCGTGAGGGTTTTCAGACAACACACCCACAAAGTTGCCGGATTGGTCAAAGCATTGCAATTAATTCCAAAGATGAAACGAGCTAGATAACCTAAAATCTTAGAATGGCATACGACTTAAGGTATTCGACTTTCTTACCGACGCAATTAGTTGTTTCTACACCAAAATAACCGAAAAACTTGATACGCGTAAAACCTACGTATAAATAACCGCAAGTGTACAGTATCGCGTTTTGTAGAATAGTGAATTCCAGATATCGATCCACAGGGAATTAAGTTCCTAAATCTACCAAGTACCGTAATTATACTATCCTAAACTCTATCTAGACGAAGGAAATACTGGGGGATGAAATGAAGCAAAAAGGAAACAAAAATAAAAACAACGGTCCGCCAGTATAATCGAGGAATTCCGACGTGTGATGGCTTCTAGGGTAAAATCCACCAGTGTACTATCGATAAAGATCTACAAATCCGAATCTAATGTCAATTCTATGTTCGCTAACCCAGACACTAAAGTACCCTAACCCCCGTCTCCAGTGTAGTTAGAGTCTACCCACAGGTCCGACGTCTCCGTTCAGAACCTGATATTAAGAGAGCATTTAGGTCAAGTCCTTAAGGGCTACCCGAGGTGCATCACGTCTCCGTTTCCACAACCCGAGCTATGTTTTCCTAAAATCAAACGAGAAATCCTCTCTCGAGTTCATCCCCATTTACAATCAATTCAACTGTTGGCCAAACAATCGAAAGCATTTAATACAGGAAAACATAAACAGAATCAAAGAACGACAAATAGATCACAGATCTGGAAATCAAAATCAATATATACAAGGTTTCATTTCCCTAAAAGAAAATGCTCAGTTCATTACAAACATAGCATCAAAATGAAGAACACGAGAAATCATAAACTAAACGTAAAGAAAAGCTTATGAAAAACCCGAGTCGAAACCCTCGTCGAAGCTTCCCGCGAAGAACTGGCGAGAACCGAAGAAAAACCGAAGAAGAAGTCGAGAAGATAATCGAGATATTGAAAAATGAAAAAGAGACCTTCTATTTATAGTGAAAAATCAAAGAAAAATATCTAGACTCGATTTCTGTGCCCAGATCGCGATCTGGGCTTCTTGGATCGCGATCTGGCAACCTCGAAAACTGCCCACCGCCTTCCCAGATCGCGATCCACGAAGTGCGGATCGCGATCTGCCCCAACTTTTCGCTGCTACTGGAATTTGCCACCAGATCGCGATCCGGTGATTCTGGATCGCGATCTGGCCTCTGCATAAACTTCAAACACTTTTTTCACCCTTTTTCAGCCCGAATTCGACAATTGTGCATTTCACAAAAGTTGTAGCCCTTGAAGTTATCTTTCTAAATCCACTTGAATCAGCCCAATCGGAGGTCGTATGCAAAAGTTATGCTTTAAATACCAAACACTGCCACAATCCGCGAGAATGCACTTTTGCACGTGTTTGGCTTGGTTCTCGGCTTCGCTTCCAAAATCGTCTCGAATCGGCAAAAATAGCTTATCTTTACCTAAAATATAAATAAAACAAAAACAACATAATATATACAAATAAAGCCGAAAACTCGGACGAATGAAGACCAAAACACGAAGATTAGATAAGTAAAAGTTGTGCAAAACGAACACTTATCACACCCTCAAACTTAGATCTTTACTCGTCCCGAGTAAATCAAAACAAAACTACGACACAAAAACAAAAACGACAAACGAAAGAAAAACTAAACCTAGGCCACTAACGTAGGGAATCACGATTGCATTTAGCGTATGCAACAAGCCGTTGAACCCCTGGGTACCCCCAAAGGACGAGTTGTGTCTCGTGAGGGTTTTCAGACAACACACCCACAAAGTTGCCGGATTGGTCAAAGCATTGCAATTAATTCCAAAGATGAAACGAGCTAGATAACCTAAAATCTTAGAATGGCATACGGCTTAAGGTATTCGACTTTCTTACCGACGCAATTAGTTGTTTCTACACCAAAATAACCGAAAAACTTGATACGCGTAAAACCTACGTATAAATAACCGCAAGTGTACAGTATCGCGTTTTGTAGAATAGTGAATTCCAGATATCGATCCACAGGGAATTAAGTTCCTAAATCTACCAAGTACCGTAATTATACTATCCTAAACTCTATCTAGACGAAGGAAATAATGGGGGATGAAATGAAGCAAAAAGGAAACAAAAATAAAAACAACGGTCCGCCAGTATAATCGAGGAATTCCGACGTGTGATGGCTTCTAGGGTAAAATCCACCAGTGTACTATCGATAAAGATCTACAAATCCGAATCTAATGTCAATTCTATGTTCGCTAACCCAGACACTAAAGTACCCTAACCCCCGTCTCCAGTGTAGTTAGAGTCTACCCACAGGTCCGACGTCTCCGTTCAGAACCTGATATTAAGAGAGCATTTAGGTCAAGTCCTTAAGGGCTACCCGAGGTGCATCACGTCTCCGTTTCCACAACCCGAGCTATGTTTTCCTAAAATCAAACGAGAAATCCTCTCTCGAGTTCATCCCCATTTACAATCAATTCAACTGTTGGCCAAACAATCGAAAGCATTTAATACAGGAAAACATAAACAGAATCAAAGAACGACAAATAGATCACAGATCTGGAAATCAAAATCAATATATACAAGGTTTCATTTCCCTAAAAGAAAATGCTCAGTTCATTACAAACATAGCATCAAAATGAAGAACACGAGAAATCATAAACTAAACGTAAAGAAAAGCTTATGAAAAACCCGAGTCGAAACCCTCGTCGAAGCTTCCCGCGAAGAACTGGCGAGAACCGAAGAAAAACCGAAGAAGAAGTCGAGAAGATAATCGAGATATTGAAAATGAAAAAGAGACCTTCTATTTATAGTGAAAAATCAAAGAAAAATATCTAGTCTCGATTTCTGTGCCCAGATCGCGATCTGGGCTTCTTGGATCGCGATCTGACAACCTCGAAAACTGCCCACCGCCTTCCCAGATCGCGATCCAGGAAGTGCGGATCGCGATCTGCCCCAACTTTTCGCTGCTACTGGAATTTGCCACCAGATCGCGATCCGGTGATTCTGGATCGCGATCTGGCCTCTGCATCAACTTCAAACACTTTTTTCACCCTTTTTCAGCCCGAATTCGACAATTGTGCATTTCACAAAAGTTGTAGCCCTTGAAGTTATCTTTCTAAATCCACTTGAATCAGCCCAATCGGAGGTCGTATGCAAAAGTTATGCTCGAAATACCAAACACTGCCACAATCCGCGAGAATGCACTTTTGCACGTGTTTGGTTTGGTTCTCGGCTTCGCTTCCAAAATCGTTTCGAATCGGCAAAAATAGCTTCTCTTTACCTAAAATATAAATAAAACAAAAACAACATAATATATACAAATAAAGCCGAAAACTCGGACGGATGAAGACCAAAACACGAAGATTAGATAAGTAAAAGTTGTGCAAAACGAACACTTATCACACCCTCAAACTTAGATCTTTACTCGTCCCGAGTAAATCAAAACAAAACTACGACACAAAAACAAAAACGACAAATGAAAGAAAAACTAAACCTAGGCCACTAACGTAGGGAATCACGATTGCATTTAGCGTATGCAACAAGCCTTTGAACCCCTGGGTACCCCCAAAGGACGAGTCGTGTCTCGTGAGGATTTTCAGACAACACACCCACAAAGTTGCCGGATTGGTCAAAGCATTGCAATTAATTCCAAAGATGAAACGAGATAGATAACCTAAAATCTTAGAATGGCATACGGCTTAAGGTATTCGACTTTCTTACCGACGCAATTAGTTGTTTCTACACCAAAATGAAAGATAGACTCAAGAATCCGTAATTAAACAATAAACACAATCATCGAGGGTTTTGAGTAGAAATGTGGGTGAAAAGTAAGTTTTGATTCAGAAATTCAAAAACTCGAGTTGGGCATAAGTAGGTCTATTTATTCAATAAGAAATGACAACAACAATATTTTTGGTGATTTTCATCACAATTTTTTTTTTTTTCATTTTTTTTTTTTTTTGAAACGGGCATAATCGTGACTCGTGCAAGGCTCGACACCACTGTGTTATCTCCCTGACCCATGTATCGAACTTTAGTCCAAGAAACCCCCAAGCTCGAAAGCTCGAGGGACTTAGGTGACGAGGTGCACCCAACGGGTTAAGCTCGAGTCAGAAAGGCGGGGAAATCAGAGCGTGAATCACAACAATACCACAAATTATTATTTTTCTCTTTTTTTTTTTTTTTTTTTTTTTAACATCGAACATAAAATAAAAGCGTAAAGACCATTGATAGAACTTTTAGCCAACAACTGGAAATCGTGAACACATAATTCAATTCTAACTCGCCCCCCAAACCTCAGACTATTGTACCCCTCAGAAAAGTGCGCTCAAGCTTAATCGGAAAGGATTCGAAAGGCTATCCACACAAGTTGCAAAAACGCAGTCGGAAGGTACATCTATAACTAGCCGGTTATCCATAATTTCAATTTTAAAATCAACTAGCCCATCTACTAATTCATTAATTGCTTTGCTTCAATAGAATCCGGAAATGCAACTTACACTCGATCCTAAATGAAATGCATGTGACAAACATAACACAATTACGGAAATTGAAGTACATAAATGAAACTAAATTATATGATATGCATGCAAAAGACCAAATCAAAATAAGCTAAACTCACCCCCAAACTTAAATCATGCATTGCCCTCAATGCGAAAAATAAAATAAAGGAGAAAGAAATACGCCCTGAACAGTCGTGCCGCAGATTGATCAGTGTTCTACGGTTGCAAAAGTGTTCTTTGGTTGCACGGGGTGCCATGAATTTTGGCACCGATGGCGAATTGCCGGAATTGTCTAGACTTCCCGACTTCTTACTCTTCTTTCCTTGGGGACAAGATACCGGCAAAAATCAAGAAAAATGGGTGAAATTAAACTTTAAACCAAAAAAATGCAAAAATGACACAAAGAAAGAAAATAAATGACGATAAATAAATAATGGGTTGCCTCCCATTCAGCGCCTGTTTTACTGTCGACGGCTCGACACAATTTGGACGGATTATGTCCAATCCAAAACCTTGTAGATTGCGCATCCATCCGTCAGTCTTGATACATACTTTGCAATCATATCATGGACTAGATTGCAATCTTTTAATGACCATCCCAACCCATGGTACTTTTCGTTTGCTGTGGAAATCAGTCGGTAGGAGACTAGGATGGGTTGCTTGCCTACCGATCTCTCAAACTCGTACACAAGATATTCGAGCTTTGGAGTAAGCTCTACCTCAAATTTGAAACTCGTCTCCTCGCTCACACTCAAATCCGGAGTAGCAATGTGGATAGGATTTAGTTCGTCAAGTTCCTCTACCATCATCTTCATCCCACTCTCATCACACGCAAAAGTATCTACAGAACTGGGATGAATAATTCCCTCAAGGTGCTCAACCTCGTCGTTCATACGAAAATCTATAAATACCTCGTTGTCTTCATACAAGATGGTCGGATGTGGTTTATGAATGTGACATCTCTGAAAATTTTCGAAAATATTTGCCAAAAAGTGGAGTTCTTCTTGTAGATAGCAGAAGTGCTCATTTGTTTGTGCAATTCCATTTTCTGGGTTCAACCTTCGATGTCTTTCAATATCCTCCAACTCATGTTGAATGTAATCAGCTCTGGATTGAATCTTGCAAAGAGAGAGATCATAAATCGAGGCCATCGATGTATACAAATCTGCTATAAAAATAAAAAAAAATCAAAAGAAAAAAAAAATGTCTAAAGTAAAGTAAGGATAGTTGGTAACGATATTAGTAAATTCAAGATTAACTAATTCCCCGGCAACGGCGCCAAAAACTTGATACGCGTAAAACCTACGTATAAATAACCGCAAGTGTACAGTATCGCGTTTTGTAGAATAGTGAATTCCAGATATCGATCCACAGGGAATTAAGTTCCTAAATCTACCAAGTACCGTAATTATACTATCCTAAACTCTATCTAGACGAAGGAAATAATGGGGGATGAAATGAAGCAAAAAGGAAACAAAAATAAAAACAACGGTCCGCCAGTATAATCGAGGAATTCCGACGTGTGATGGCTTCTAGGGTAAAATCCACCAGTGTACTATCGATAAAGATCTACAAATCCGAATCTAATGTCAATTCTATGTTCGCTAACCCAGACACTAAAGTACCCTAACCCCCGTCTCCAGTGTAGTTAGAGTCTACCCACAGGTCCGACGTCTCCGTTCAGAACCTGATATTAAGAGAGCATTTAGGTCAAGTCCTTAAGGGCTACCCGAGGTGCATCACGTCTCCGTTTCCACAACCCGAGCTATGTTTTCCTAAAATCAAACGAGAAATCCTCTCTCGAGTTCATCCCCATTTACAATCAATTCAACTGTTGGCCAAACAATCGAAAGCATTTAATACAGGAAAACATAAACAGAATCAAAGAACGACAAATAGATCACAGATCTGGAAATCAAAATCAATATATACAAGGTTTCATTTCCCTAAAAGAAAATGCTCAGTTCATTACAAACATAGCATCAAAATGAAGAACACGAGAAATCATAAACTAAACGTAAAGAAAAGCTTATGAAAAACCCGAGTCGAAACCCTCGTCGAAGCTTCCCGCGAAGAACTGGCGAGAACCGAAGAAAAACCGAAGAAGAAGTCGAGAAGATAATCGAGATATTGAAAAATGAAAAAGAGACCTTCTATTTATAGTGAAAAATCAAAGAAAAATATCTAGACTCGATTTCTGTGCCCAGATCGCGATCTGGGCTTCTTGGATCGCGATCTGGCAACCTCGAAAACTGCCCACCGCCTTCCCAGATCGCGATCCACGAAGTGCGGATCGCGATCTGCCCCAACTTTTCGCTGCTACTGGAATTTGCCACCAGATCGCGATTCGGTGATTCTGGATCGCGATCTGGCCTCTGCATAAACTTCAAACACTTTTTTCACCCTTTTTCAGCCCGAATTCGACAATTGTGCATTTCACAAAAGTTGTAGCCCTTGAAGTTATCTTTCTAAATCCACTTGAATCAGCCCAATCGGAGGTCGTATGCAAAAGTTATGCTTTAAATACCAAACACTGCCACAATCCGCGAGAATGCACTTTTGCACGTGTTTGGCTTGGTTCTCGGCTTCGCTTCCAAAATCGTCTCGAATCGGCAAAAATAGCTTATCTTTACCTAAAATATAAATAAAACAAAAACAACATAATATATACAAATAAAGCCGAAAACTCGGACGAATGAAGACCAAAACACGAAGATTAGATAAGTAAAAGTTGTGCAAAACGAACACTTATCACTTTTTCACACACAAATTTATTTTTGAGGAATTTATAGTGTCGTTGCACATTCAACTCTCAAGTTTTTTTCCTGCAAAATCACCTGATAATTTCCACATTATTATAAATTTTATATTATAACACACTAAACAATAGAAATTATGAATTCCACTAATTCTGATGTGAAATTCAAATTTCTAATTTTTTCGAATCCTTTTAGAACGAATCGTAATTGATTTTTTCACACCCGACTGCTTCTTCTTTTTTCTTCCCGGGATATTTAGTGTTGTTGCACACTCAACTCCCAAGTTTTTCCGCAAAACCACTAGATAATTTACACTTTCATATAATAGCTCACAAACTACTGAACTACACTAAATTTATTTATTTATCAACAATATTTGATAATGTATATAGAGAGTAAGAACCCTAAAAAAGTCAAAAGCTTAACTAGAATTAGCCAAACCAATAAATAATAAAATAATCAAGAAACTAAGTAATAGCAGTTGACTTATTAACCACGATTCCCATTTTTCTCTCTCTCTCTCTATATAAACACAACTCCATCTCTCATCTCTCTCTCTCTCTCTCCCTCTCTCACTCTAAACCACTGTATTCAAATTTCAACACACACACACACAAACACACACACAAACATACACACAAAGAAACATGATTTGTCTATACGCAGAAAACAATCTATCCACTATTACATTAATTTTCTACACGTTCATATGCATCCCATTCCTCCAAATAACACAGTCAATTTCAAGATTCTTCATCTTCCTGGTTGACCCACACCACCAATTATCAGCAGCAGCAGATCAAAGCATCAGCCATTGTCAACCAGATTGGGAGCTCAATCTCCCACTCTCCCAATTTCAAGAACTCGAACATAGCTCCACTGAACAAGTGTGCTCCATCTGTTTGATGGAATTCCTCAGAGAAGACACTGTCAACAAACTGCCCAGATGTGGCCACGTTTTCCACATGGAATGCCTCGAAAAATGGCTCGACCGATGCCGATTCACCTGCCCACTCTGCAGATCTTCTCTGCTTAGCGTTCGTTCGTCTTCGCCATGCAAAACACGGGCTTCTCCGCCGTTATCGATCAATCTGCCCGCCCACGATTCTTAGCTATCTGTATTTATGTACACGCTCATGATTTCGAGGGCCGGCTTACGGTTGTTCGAAATTAGTAGTCCTATTTAACGGCTGCTGTTTCTATTGTAAATTAATTGATCTCGACCGACATGTTTTGTTGTCCTCGCATGAAATATATATGTTTGTGGTTCTACAATTTGAACCACCTTAATTAATTTGTGAAGGTTGTGATTATTACAGAAGATTGATGTTTTTAAGGTCGAATCGATGGCGTATAGGAAGCGTAGTTTTTAGGACAAAGGGGCTAACATATATAAAGTAGTGTATATATATATAATTAATATTGATATTTACATAAGGAATTGAACCATTGTATATTAATCTAATTTGAGTATGGCCAATGAGATTCTTGTACTCGGTTTTCGATGGAATCGAAAAAATCAAGAAACTACATACGAGGGATTTGAAGAGATTAAGATAAAGGGACGATGCTTTGAATCTCGAACCGTGCAAGTTATTGCCAAAACTTTTTTCTTTTATATACTTAAATAGATCGTCCGAAGATTAAATAAACACGTAGCACGATTTAAACACGTAGCAAGATTGTTCGAAGATTAAATAAATCGAAGTACGGACTTCTCAAGCTGTTGATCGATCAAATTAAGCTAGGGTAAATTTGCTAGTTTCTATTGTTCAAAATAAATTTTATTTTCCATTCATTAACCGTAATTCAGCACCTCGTAAAAAACGAACAATTAAAACATACAAAAAATACTTCAAATTATTCAAAAAAAGCTGTCTAGCCAGCCAATTGCAGTTAGCAGTTAGCAGTTAGGAAGCTTCTTCAAAACTGATCCTAATTATAAAAAAAAAAAAAAAAAAAAACCCTATTGCATGCACATGACATTTTTTTCTGCAAGAGCAAAGGTATTTTGAATTAATTGTAAATATATTTACAAAAAAACATTTTCAACATGGTTTATTAGCAGTGCAGCTCAAGGGGCCCGCATTCGCCGTCAGAGCGGGGGCCATCGCACCGTCAGCAACCGGAAAGGACTGCGCTCCGGTGTAGCCGGGTGCACAGCTCCCGTATCCCGATGGAACAAAATATGCACCGTTGAAGAATTTATCTCTTGATGATCTCCATTTCCAGTTATTCCACCCGCTTGTCTCTCTCTTTGTAACCTGTTAATTAATTAATGCTTAATTTTAATTAAATTTAGCAATTAGCTTAATTATCACTATTAAATTTTATTTAGGGTAAATTACGAAACCCCCTGAGCTTAGACTAAATAACGAAAAACACCCCAAACTATTCGTAGTTACCAAAATTCTCCTGACATTTGTTTAATTTATGTCTTACACAAACCCCCCCTATGGTGTGACTTTTCACAAAAAAATGTCGATTTATTCTACCTCCTGCATCAATTTCTCGAAGATATCATTAATGAAGTTGTTCATAAAATTCGTGGCCTTGCTCGAGATCTCGATGTAGACTTTACGTATTTCAAACTTTTTCTTTTATTTTCACGTATTTAACCGAAGTGTATAAATTATAATGGACTTTACACATTTTCTATTTAAAAACTCAGTCAATAGTTAGTCAGTGGGTTTTTTTTAGTAATTATGGATAGGTGGATGGGTTTTTAGTTATTTTGCCTAAGTTTAGGGTGTTTTCCGTAATTTACCCTTTTATTTAAATTCAAGAAAAAAATGTGGATTTACTTGTTTAATGCCAGGATTATTGGGTGCCATAAAATAGTTTCCTTCACTGAAAATTGTTGGATTAGCACTCCCGCCAATAGCGTACATTTCCCACTGTTCGTATCTGTTGTTTGCCACGTGTGCGTATCCTAACCTAACCCTGTTTGTGATAATAAATAAATAAAATAATTTAAATACTTAAAAAATACTCCATATGATAAAAAACATAAAATATAGAAATTATTATTAATTTTTTTTTGATTAAAATTAAACATATATTGCACGTACCTTGGCATTCTTTGAACCAAACCAGGGCCGAAATGGTTAAACACTACTGTTACCTTAATACTTTTGTCCTCCAAATTGTTATCCTCGTGTCCAAACAACATTACCTGCACATTTTTTTTTAATTATTACAACTTATGTTAAAATTTAAAAAAATAAAATTTGGTAAGTGGTAATTATGCTAATTGAAATAGAAAAACTGATAAAACCGCGAATAAAATACTTACTTTGTCGTGTTGCGTAAAATAGTTGTTAGAGATAGTGATAGAAGTCGAAGCATGAATGACATCGATAAGACCATCGGTGCACCTCGCAAGGTAACAATGGTCGACCCAAATATCCGACGAAGCAAATATATCAATCCCATCTCCATCGGAGCCCCGTCTATGGCCCATATGGGTCGGGCTATTCCTCACAATACCCGAATTCCCGGGCTTACAATCATGCACACTAATCCCGTGTATAATCACATGCTTAACGTACTGCAGCGTTATACACGGACCATTAGCAATCTCCACTTTCACCCCTCTCCCATCGATCGTCTTGTAACTATTCACCATAAGCTCGTTCCCGAGTTCAATCACCATGCTCCTAGCGAAAGTGATCCACAGCGGCTTATCCTGGATCGCACCGTACCGGAGCGTACCGGGCTTGGGAGTTTCCGGGTTGTCCGAAGGATCCGTTACAACGTATATCGACCCGTATTTGCCTCCGATTGCGTTTTTGCCGAAGCCAACTGCGCAGTCAGCTAGGGCTTGACGGTTGGAGGCCCAATTCGATTTGGACCTCCAACAAGAGTCTATTGGGTTCAACACTTTGTTGTAATAAGTACTTGGAGTGCTTGATGAATCAACAATTAGTACTAATGTTGATAGAATGATGATTAAGGATGGGATTAGAGTTGTAAGTGTTTGTTTAAGAGAAGCCATGGTTTTTAATTTTGTGGTGCAAGATTTAGCAAATGGGGTGTTGTTATTTATATGTGTATTTAGGTGGGTGTTTTTTTTTAAATATTAAATTAAATTAAATAAAAGTGGCTTCCACGTTACTATAGGAATGTTTCTTTTGGTCTTTTTTGGTTTTTTGGCTAAAGATTCTGAGGAGATAATAGACGTGATTGCACGAGGTGTGAATCTTCAAATGTTTTATTTATATAATTATTTATTGTATATTGATTACTGATTTTTTTATAATTATTTATATTTAGAAGGGATATTTATTATATTAAATAAGTTAATTATATTTTTATTTAATTAGAGTTTCTTTTGCGTGACATAATTCATTAGGCAGGCAAAGATTGTGAGAGAGTGAAAATTGGGGCATGTCCTAGGATTACTACTAGACATCAGGATTTGTAATAAGAACTGAAATTGGAATTAAATGAATTATTTATAAGAAAATAAACAGGCAACAATCTTTTGTGACATTTAATTCAAGTACTAATAGAAGCTTAATGCATATTTTTTTTATTTAACTATATTATTTTAAATTTAAATTTCCGACAGCTCTCCACAGAAGAAGCACATATCACTCACTTTGTCAAAGTCTGGATGAAGAAACAATCCTTAATGCTAAGTGGATTACGCCTACTTGTTAAATTAGGAATTTAAATTAATTAATTAATTATTTGATGGAAAATGAATTAATTAATTTGATGGCATTGAAGTAAACCTAGTTTGTACATAATAGGTCATAGAACCGTACTCTTTTTCTCTTTTGATCTTTTCAGCCTTGTATTTTTATTTAATTTTTGTAACTCTACCTCCACTACTAGAAATACAAAAAATAAAAAATATATAGGATATTATTTTATATTGCATTTCTTTATCCATATATAAGTGTACTAGTAAATATTTAAAGTAGGTTTAATTTTAAATAAGCGAAAAAAGAAAAACTTAAAAAAAGAAAAGGAATAATATCTAATGGGCCAAGGCCCATGGATCGAATAAGACCCAAGTTGATTTTTACTGCAATCATATATTTATTATTTATTTATATTGGCCCGAATGGATTTAATGATTTATCAATATCTTTTAATTTTAATTTTATTTAGAGGTGCTCAATTACTCAATTAACTAGTATTACACCCGTGCGATGCACGGTAAATATATATTTTAAATTGATGATTGAAAAGAAATATATGAATATATACAAATACATAGATTTTTTCGTGTCATTATGTATGAATATATAAGATGTATCGGGACAATTACATATTTTAACTATCTAACAATCAATGTTAACTTTCTCAAAAAAAAAAAAAAAACAATCAATGTTAACGCTTAAATGGTCACACATAATAAAATTTATATATGTTCCAATACGCGTACGGCGTACTAATTGATTCCGGGTGGCTCCTACAGTACCTTTTGCCTCTTCCTACCCCATTGATTTTGACCATGATTCCCCTTAATCATTTGTTGTACTTAACTTGCTCTCACTCACACACACACACACACACACACACACACACTCTGCCCCAGACACATATGTACAAACAATGGAGTTTTGAAGAGTAAATTTTAGAGTAAATGAGCCTGTGTACTCTGCCAATGGATTTTTTAGGAGCAAGTCTCACCTGAGAAAAACTACATATGAAAAAATGAAAAAAAGTAAATGTAATCTTTATTTTTCAATAAAGAATTAAAGTAAATGAATAGAAACAAAGTGTAGAACAGCTAAGGATGTGAATCCATGTTATCCGTAAATAATTTTCAATCTGCTCTTTCGCAGTTGCCTTTTTCGTTCGTCGTCCTCATTGACACAACATAGCTACTACAATCACAGATGAAAGTATGACAACATACTACACCATATATATATACATATATATATATATATATATATATATATATATATATATATATATATATATATATATATATATATATATATTTATATTTATATTAACAACATAGCTACTACAACCACAACTCCTACACCATAAAAATAGAAGCAAATGGAAAAACTACTCTGCATTCTTTGTTTCTATGTACTGCTTATTAATCAAGCACAAAACAAAGATCCATTTATAAAGACTGAACAAACTGTGGAAAAAATAAAATTCTTAGCAACTCAGAAAAGACTGACCGACAAGCCGCATAGGAAAGAGGGTAACAGTTGAAATTTCAGACGACTCCCCATTGTGAAATTCAGTTAGGGAAAAATAAAATCGTAAAGTTATTAGCAACTCCAAAGAAATCCACATAAACCAGCCTCTAGTTGTGAACGATTGCACCCGTTATTTGCATGAAAACCCATGGAAGAAGTCAATAATATAGTTTATAGTATCTTAGAGTTAATAATGTTAATCAGTAGGATGTATATCTTCATCTTATTAGCACAGGAAATTCACATTTATTTATCTGCTTATTTATTTCCAAAACATAGAAGTATTATTATATGCCTAAAATTCAGAACAAATATACAGATTCATAGTACATGTGCAGAGTGGAAGTAAAGAAAATGAAAACAAATTATTATCAAGTAAAAGGGTGTCCTAAATGTTATAATTATTATTGAGAGATAAAGAACAACTTGATAGGAAAAAAATGTTAAAATTACAGAATTGTATAACCTCTATGATTGAAACGTATGCAGTGGTTCATCACTACGGTTTTTCAGGATACAAATAATCAGTAAATATAATAAAATTGAGTCTACGTTTGCCAACTTTATTCATGTAAGGTAAACCTCCGAATACAAAAAATCAGTAAATATAATAAAATTAATGAACTGAACCAAACATCCAATTAAGCCCTAAAACTATTATCCCTAGAACTGATCACAAAACAAATTCTTAAGAATATACCCTTAATTGGTTGTATTCTGCAGTAATGACATCTAGTTTCATAAATTCCTTGGTGAACATTTACCCTTTCAATGCCAAATTGACACTCACACAGATGTTCTGAGGATGGAAGAAAGAAAAACAATGCTAGGTTAATTTGTTTGGAAAAATTCAATGAAATGCATTTATAAAGAAATACCTTGTCATTTCATCTCCATCCGACCAAAGTATTGGCACAAACATGAAACCCCAATACCTTAAGAACGCAACTGAGCCAACATTTGCTTCATATTCTTCTAGTGGAGCAACCTAAAGTTATTGTTGATAAGCATAGCAAACCTTTAGTCTTAGAATAGATGATACACTATCAGGTCTTCATCAAGCGTCATGTCTTCATTAAGCTCCGGCGCGGCGGCGGCGTTGACAGCACGGGTGCATTATGAGATGTCAAATTGTCATGGAGATCATGAATTAATCCATCGGCATACTCGTGAATTACCCAATTGGCGATTTTCATCGAAACAAAACCTTAAGTTTCTTGCCTAATGTGACTACAGAAAGGTCAATTTCACCATGTCAAATTTACCATAAAGCCAATAAGAAGTAAATGAAAAGCATATATATATATATATATATATATATATATATATATATATATATATATATATATATATATATATATATATATATATATATATATATATATATATATATATATATTTCATTCCTAAAACAGAGTAATTTGAAAGTATTATAATTAAAATTGAAACATAATAGCATATATTAAAGAACTATAATAATTAGAAAAGGTTAAGACTGTACAATTCCTTTATAAATACAAAAAAAAAAAAATAGATTAACCCGATCTGAGGTCTCATAATTGTGGGTATTAATTAACTGTAATAAACCCACCAAAAAAGTTGTGAAAGAAAAAGATGGAAAATGATAATGGATGAGGAATTAAAACAACAATATAACATGCAAAGTCGGAACAACTCTATTCTTCATAATTTTCAACCTTTCCATGTTTCTTAAGCCCCAAAATAACATATAGATTGCCTAAAAAATCCCCCAGTTGTGACAATAATGCGACGCATAATCTGTAAACTAATAAATATATTAACAAAAAAATAACTACCCTTGAACAATTCGGATTTTGTGAAAAGGTTTGGAGAACCTAGAAATTCACAAATTAACGAATTAAATAAAGTGAAAACTGAAGATCTTTGTCATTGTTTATGATATTGATTTGAATGAAAGAATTACCTGAAAATGCGAGCCGAGAGGGATTTTGAGATGAATTGCGAAATATTTTCGAAGAACAGGAAGATGTATGATCTGAATGCAGACGGTTGAATGGAGAAGTTGGGAGAAGTTATGAGAATGTGTGCAGAGGTATTTAGGATACGGATAAATTGTAAAAAAAAATTACTGCATTTTATTTTTCTTTCTACTAAATAATTACAATAATTGCCATTAGGGTTTGAAACCCTAAGGAGAGCCACGTGGCAGCATATTAGGCCAAGGATTGTCTTTTTATATATATATAGATTGCATTTTTTTTTACTGAAAATCTGATAGAAATATAAGAAATATAATAAAAAAATATCAATGGAAATAAACGGAACATGAACAATCTAGAAGCAGTTGTGAGACAAGATTCGCCTTCAGCCACACCAGCCGACCAATCATCAACCCCAGAAATGGCGGCGGCGGCTTCCGCCGCGGAAGGCATGGCGGCGTCGGCGCTGCGGTCGGTTATCCAGAGGGTTAACCAGGCCGCCGAGCGGTCCAGCCGTCAGGCTGACAGGATCCGAGTTGTGGCCGTGAGCAAGACGAAGCCGGTTCCCCTCCTCCGCCAAGTGTACGACGCCGGCCACCGCTTCTTCGGAGAGAATTACGTCCAGGAGATCGTCGAGAAAGCTCCTCAGGTTTCTCACATCTCTTTCTCTGTTGTAATCCGATCAATTTTAGGGTATTGGTGATTAATTATTCGATTAGGGTTCAATTTTAGGGTATTCGTGTTATCAGGTGAACACTAATCATCGGATTTTTATTCTGTGTTTAATTGCAGTTGCCGGAAAATATAGAGTGGCATTTCATTGGGAATTTGCAGAGCAATAAAGTGAAGCCACTTCTAAGTATGTTCAGAATCCCTTCCCTCTGTAAATCACATTCATTAATTCAATAATGTTAGGGTACAGATGTCCAACACTAATTTTATCTTCATCGAAATCGTAATACGAAGCTCGATATGAAATATTTCGTTCTTGCTAAAACAATTTGAATGAGAATGAACGATGATATGTGAGTAAAAGAATTTTATGTTCGAAACAAAAACAAGTACGGAATTACCGATTGAGAACAAGCCCTTTTTTTCGTAATTGACAGTCTAATGATAAAAATAAGTTACTCTAATGTTCGTGTAAATTTTACATTCTAATCCATACAATTCCGATTTTTTTTTTCGTAGCTGGTGTACCAAATCTTGCCATGGTGGAGACTGTAGATGATGAGAAGGTAATATTAATACCTTTTGCATACCCTTTTTGGGGCCGTTTAATTTTTCGCTGTTTTAAATATTGTAATGTTTTGTACTGAATTTTTCCACCACAAGCCATAAGCCATAAGCAGATAAGCTGATACACGTACACCTATAAGAAGACATTTATTTGCACTTCGACAGGAGGTAGTTATCCTCTAATTGCAGCCACATTTTGAGTGTTTTCTCAATCTGGGGTTCTTTTTTTATCTCGAAACATAATTCAGTCCGATCAATCCATCCTCTAGTTGGATGGCATAACTAATAGAAATCAAGAATGCAGTTTCATTAATCGGAAATCAAGTTATAGTTACACTTTCAGATCTGGCAAAACTAAAATGTCAGTTTAAGGAACTCCATTTTGCTTTCTTTGATCAGCCAAAACTAAACGATCAAATTCTAGTTTGATATATTTTATTTTCTTCTGTAATAGTTGTGACTTGTGTGATATTATTTACTGATTTACCGAATGTATTTTTTTTCCTCTGCAGATTGCAAATCATCTTGACCGTGCAATTGGAAACATCGGAAGGAAACCTTTAAAAGTATTGGTCCAAGTAAATACGAGTGGTGAAGAATGTAGGTAACTTGAGTATGTTTTAATTGACGGGATTATTTATTTATTTATTGATAATAGAACCAATCTATATAATGTTGACATATCATTCAAAAACTTAAAAGTAAGGTAAATCATTTTTCGCCTTACATTCTGTGCAGCTAAATACGGTGTAGAACCTAGTGGTGTTGTCGAGCTTGCCAAACACGTTCGTACAAACTGTCCTAACCTTGAATTTTGTGGGCTTATGACAATAGGAATGCCAGATTACACTTCTACCCCCGAGAATTTCAAGGTATTATAAATTTTTAACCACAATTTTTGTTTGGTGATCATTGTAATTCTTGAATATTATACGAAAAAAAAAGTGTCCTAATTTCTTCGAGTTTTCGAGTTTTCAGACATTGGCAAACTGTAGAACCGAGGTTTGTAAGGCACTTGGGATAGCAGAAGAGCAATGCGAGCTATCAATGGGCATGTCTGGCGATTTTGAGCTCGCCGTGAGTATAGTAATGCTACTCATTCTTTTTCAAAAAGATAACAATTGATGTAAGAATTAACGAACTACTCGTGTCGTTATTGCAGGTTGAGATGGGCAGTACAAATGTTAGGGTTGGATCTACCATATTTGGTGCGAGGGAATATCCAAAGAAATAATCGAATTAGATTTGCAGCTCTGTATTATTATTGAGAAAGACATCAAATTTGTTTATCTGTGCAGATATCATCACAACACAGATGCGCTTGATCTCTGCTGTTTGAGTTCGGACCTTAATTTTTTTCGAAATGTAGGATGTTTAATTAATTTGTTGGTTATGTGGTTGTTGTCGTCTGTATTTGACCTTTTGTCACGGACTTTTCATGGTTATTGAGACGCTACACCAGGTCATACACATCGGGTGATTTTTAACCATCGATGTGGTTAAATAACCACCCACTAAGCACACCTACACATGGGAGTGTGTTGTGCTCGTTCGGTTTGGTTTCGATTTTGGTTTCCGGTTTTAAGGGTTTCACCCGATGTGTTTCACCGGGTTTGTTTTCAATTTTGGTTTTGGGTTTTCAGGTTTCACCCAGTGTGTTTCATCGGGTGTAGCATCAAACAAACCGACTTCTCAAAAAAATAATTGCATTTGAGCCCATCGATAAAATGTATAATTCATTCAACTCCACTTAATTATAGGCTCAAAAATAGGCACTCTGAAGCCCAATTTGTATGACTATAGTAGTTAAAGTTTAATGGGCTTCTCTTAAGCCCAATTAGTTTATAAATTATATTAACAATTAACGAATTACAATTAGTTAATTTTTATTTTTAAATAAAATTTGTATAGTCAACGGAGTCGTTGACTTTAGTAGTTACCGTCTTTCAATGCAGGCTTACGAAAGTTTACCATGATCCATGAACAAGCTGAAGCGCACCTACTTCCACCATCCGAAGCCACCGCCGCCGCCGCCGCCGCCGGTAACTGCCGCTGCAACCACCACCAAAACACTCAATGCCACAATCGGCCGTCTCTCCGCCCAAGGCTTCCACCGCGATGTCCTCCTCACCTTCACCACCATGCTCAAATCCCCCACCACCACTCCTCCAGACGCCTTCACATACCCATCCGTGCTCAAGGCCTGCACTTCTCTCCGCCTCTTCTCTCTCGGCCTCTCGCTCCACCAACGCATCATCGTTGATGGGCTCCCCTCCGATCCCTACATTTCTTGCTCGCTGATCAATTTCTATGCAAAATCCAGCAACGTTCACTATGCACAGAAGGTGTTCGATGTAATGCCCGAAAGAAACATTGTCCCATGGACCGCCATTATCAGGTGTTACTCTCACGCCGGGGATATGAAAAACGCATTCTTACTATACAACTCCATGCATTATGAAGGTATCCCGCCTAGTTCGGTCACAATTTTGAATCTGCTTTCGGGTGTTTCAGATATTCGGCAAGTCGAAGTTTTGCATGCTTCTGTATTCAAAAGAGGATTTTTATGTGAGGTGTTTCTAATGAATTGTTTGTCGAGTATATACGCCAAGTGTGGAAGAGTAGAAGAAGCTAGGGAGTTGTTTGAACTCTTGGATGAGAAAGACATTGTTTCTTGGAATAGTTTGATTAATGCCTATTCCACAATCGGAAATCTTGTCGAAGTTCTAAATCTTTTTTTCCGAATGAGAACCAAAAATATCGAACCCGATCAACAGACTTTTGGGTCGTTGGTCTCCGCCCTTGCAAGAGAGGGTAGTTTTGAACTGGGAAGAGTTGCTCATGGGCAAATAGTGACTTCTGGATTCGAATTAGACAAACACGTGGGAACTTCGCTTTTAGTTTTCTATTCAAGATTGAATAAAGTGGACCATGCATTTCAAATTTTCGAACAGTCAGATGATAAAGACGTAGTCTTTTGGACAGCCTTGATTTCCGGGCTTGTACAGAACGATGCTTCCGACAAGGCGTTGAGAATGTTCCGGAAAATGTTGGATTCGAGAGTTTTCCCAACTTCGGCAACCATAGCTTGTGTACTTGCAGCTTGTGCACAGCTCGGTTCTTTTAAACTCGGGAAGTCAATACATTCTTACATGTTAAGACAAAAAATGTCTTCGGATATCGCCACACAAAATTCACTTATCACCTTGTACGCGAAATGCGGTCTATTGGAGCAGAGTTTCGCAGTTTTTAGCATGATGGTGAAAAGAGATATTGTCTCGTGGAATGCAATAGTTGCTGCTTACGCACAGAATGCGTATTTAGATAAAGCCGTTTATTTATTCCAAGAAATGAGGACAGCTCAACAAAAACCCGATTCAATAACCGTAGTGTCACTTCTCCAAGCATGTGCTTCACTCGGAGCATACAATCAAGGGAAATGGTTCCATAACTATGCTCTCAGAAACAACCTAGGACCGTGCATACGTATAGAGACAGCCTTGGTTGACATGTACGCTAAATGCGGCGATCTAGAATCTTCTAGAAGGTGCTTCGACGGAATGCCACGTCACGACACGGTTTCTTGGACCGCGATTATCGCGGGGTACGGCAGCCATGGCAGAGGGATGGAAGCTTTGGAGATGTACTCGGAGTTTCTACGAAGTGGAGCCCCACCTAATGATGTCATTTTCTTGGCAATTCTTTACGCGTGCAGTCATAACGGGCTCGTTGAAAAGGGTTTGAGCTTATTTGAGTCAATGGTAAACGAGTACAAAATTGAGGCCAGGATTGAGCACCTTGCGTGTGTGGTTGATCTTCTTTGTCGAGCGGGTAGGGTTCAAGATGCGTACAGATTCTACAAGGAGAAGTTTCTAGAACCTTCCATGGATGTTCTTGGGATTTTGTTGGATGCTTCTAGGAATAGTGGGGAGGAAGAGATTGGGAGGGTCGTTGCTGCGGAACTTTCCGGAAGCGAGATTGGAGATGGTGGGAAGTACGTGCAGTTGGCTCATAGCTTTGCTTCGAGGGCGAAATGGGAAGGTGTGGGAGAAGCTTGGGTACAGATGAGGCATTTGGGGCTTAGGAAGATTCCAGGTTGGAGTTTTATCGAATTGCATGGGACGATTACGCCCTTTTTCACGAGACATAGTTCTCACCCTCAGTATGTGGATATTGTGTTTATGTTGGGGAATTTGAATGAGGAGAGTAAGGAAGTGGTGTTGACTTGGGAAGATGAAGATCTATCCTTGGATTGTAATGTGCTTTGAAAGGTGAGTGAAAATATTATGTTCTTATTTTTGCAATTGATGGAATTTGGGATTTATTTCAATATATTTCGGTTGTAAGATCTTTTTATATATATAATATAATTTTGCTTGACTATTAAAAAAATAGTGAAACGATTTGTAGGTGAAATATTTCTTTACTATTTATAAATTAGCATCATATATGCTATATATTGAAGTGTTAGAAAATATTTGAATATTTCGGTGATTTTTTGCAAAAAGCGTGTGCTATACTATACGGTGTTTTGTGATTTTATCTGAGTATTCAAAAATTAGTTAAACAATTTTTAGATGAACTTTTCTTTGCTACTTATGAATTAAAATATTCTATACTATATAATTGTGCGTTAAACAATATTAAAAAAAAATATTTGAACATTTCATCATTTTTTAGTAAAAAAATATGTGCTATATAGTATACGATTTTTTGTAATTTTGTCTTGAGTGTTCAAAAATTAGTTAAACAATTTTTAGATGAACGTTTTTTGCTACTTATGAATTAAAATATTTTATACTATATAATTGTGCGTTAAAAAATATTAAAACAACATTTGAACATTTCATCATTTTTAGCAAAAAACGTATCCTATATAGTATACGATTTTTCGTAATTTTGTCTGAGTTTTCAAAAATTAGTTACACAATTTTTAGATGAAATTTTCTTTGCTACTTATGAATTAAAATATTCTATACTATATAATTGTGCGTTAGAAGTATTTTTAAAATATATTTGAACATTTCATCATTTTTAACAAAAAGCGTGTGCTATAGTATACTATTCTTTGCAATTTTGTTAGAGTATTCAAAAATTAGTTACACAATTTTGAGATGAACTTTTCTTTGCTACTTATGACTTAAAATATTATATACTATATAATTGTGCGTTAAAAAATATTAAAAAAATATTTGAACATTTCATCGATTTTTAGCAAAGAATGTGTGCTAAAAGTATACAATTTTTCGTAATTTTGTCTGAGTATTCAAAAATTATTGCTCAAAAAAAAAAAGTATTCAAAAATTAGTTACACAATTTTTAGATGAACTTTTCTTTGCTAGTTATGAAATAAAATATTCTATACTATATAATTTTGCGTTGAGAAAATATTAAAAAAATATTTGAACATTTCATCGATTTTTAACAGAAAACGCGTGCTATGTATACGATTTTTTGCAATTTTATCTCAGTATTCAACAATTAGTTACACAATTTTTAGATGAACTTTTATTTGCTACTTATGAATTAAAATATTCTATACTATATAACTGTGCGTTGAAAAACATTAAAAAAATATTTGAACATTTCATCGATTTTTAGCAAAAAACGTGTGCTATAGTATACGATTTTTTGCAATTTTGTCTGAGTATTCAAAAACTAGTTACACAATTTTTAGATGAACTTTTATTTGCTACTTATGAATTAAGATATGCTATACTATATAATTGTGCGTTAACAAATATTAAAAACAATATTTCAACATTTCATTGATTTTTAGCAAAAAAATGTGTGCTATATAGTATACGATTTATTGCAATTTTGTCTTAGTATTCAACAATTAGTTACACAATTTTTAGATGAACTTTTCTTCGCTTGTTATGACATAAAATATTCTATAATATATATTTGTGCGTTAAAAAATATTAAAAAAATATTTGAACATTTCATCGATTTTTAGCAAAAAACGTGTGCTAGTATACGATTTTTTACAATTTTGTCTGAGTATTCAAAAACCAGTTACACAATTTTTAGATGAACTTTTATTTGCTACTTATGAATTAAAATATTCTATACTATATAATTGTGCGTTAAAAAATATTAAAAAAATATTCGAACATTTCATCGATTTTTAGCACAAAACGTGTGCTATAGTAAACGATTTTTTGTAATTTTGTCTGAATATTCAAAATTAGTTAAACAATTTTTCGATGAACTTTTATTTGCACTTATTAATTAAAATATTCTATACTATATAACTGTGCAGTTAAAAAATATTTTAACATTTCATCATTTTTTAGCAAAAAAACGTGTGCTATAGTGTATGATTTTTTGCATATTTTTCTGAGTATTCAAAAATTAGTTACACAATTTTTAGATGAACTTTTCTTCGCTAGTTATGAATTAAAATATTCTATGTTATATAATTGTGCATTAAAAAATATTAAAAAAATATTAGAACATTTCATCGATCTTTAGCAAAAAACGTGTGCTATAGTATACGATTTTTTGTAATTTTTTCTGAGTATATAAAAATTAGTTAAAACAACTTGTAGATGAACTTTTCTTTGCTAGTTATGAATTAAAATATTCTATACTATATAATTGTGCGTTAAAAAATATTAAAAAAATATTTGAACATTTCATCGATTTTTAGCAAAAAAACGTGTGCTATAGTATACGATTTTTTGCATATTTTTCTGAGTATTCAAAAATTAGTTACACAATTTTTAGATGAACTTTTCTTTGCTAATTATGAATTAAAATATTCTATACTATATAATTGTGCGATAAAAAATATTAAAATTATATTTCTTCTAAAAACTGAAGTGTGGCCAGTAGTAATAACTCCACCATATTAACGTAGGAAAACCACATGTTTTCTCCACTCCTTAAACCACAGCTTCCAACGTAAGAAAACATGGGAACTGTGAGTCTAATTTTCAAGACTCTCTCGATCATCGCTGAATTTGCTCGGATCATGTGTATGTCTACGAGAGTGTCGTTTCGTAGGCACTAACACACTCCCATCTAACAATTTTCCGTTATTACACTCACCTTCATATTCATCTTCGTCGTCTTCGTCTTCATTCTTGAAAACGGGATGTATATAAGCGTACTCTAGGTAGCTTTTCACGTTCAAGTTCGGCTCTCTCGAACGTTCTAGAGTATCTTTCATCATCGCCTCCTGAAAAAATAAAATCGCAAAAATTTTAATTAAAAAAAAATATATCAAAATTGTCGAAATTAGAAGATTTTTTAGCATTTTTTTCAAGAACCTGTAGAGGGTATCTGATAAAAGCAGGCTCGTAACGGCCTTTACAGAATCTGTGGAACCAAATGGTCAAAACCGGAAGCGCAATGAGAATCGGAGTCGACTGAGCATTCCCTTTTGTGCTCATTAATCCCATCAATACAAGCTGCGAGAAAACAAGTGCCGATATTATACGCCCGTGTACCCCTGGCCAAAACGCTGCCGCACTTTCGTATTCTTGATTATAAACATTTATAATCTGCATAATAAAAAAATAAAAATAAAAATTGCACCAATCAGTGGCGGAGGCAGCATAGGGCCGACCTATGGGGGGGCATGGCCCCCCACTGGTTCTAAAAGGGATTTGGTATTTTATATAAAGATTTGTGATTTTTTACCTGATGACGAAAAACAACATATGCCAAGGCGAAGAAAACCAATATAAAAGGAAGGAAAATGGGTGTGACGACAGCGTAGACGAGGCCTAGAAGAAAATATAATTGTATTTGAGGCTCGCCCGTGTTGAAACCGATACTTCCCGGATCCATTGCCTCGTCTCTATCCTTTTCGGTCTTTACCAGAAAAAAATTCTTTAGGTGGAAGAAAATTAACGGTTTTAGTCGTAAAATCTCCCCTGCAACACCGGCCCATCCGTCCACCATTACGTATGTAATGAAAAAAGTTGCTTTCATCGGAATCGCAACACCGATTGTCCTCGGGATTCTGCCAAAGAATAAATAAATTTACAAAGTGAAACATTATTGGATGGATCGCGCACTTTAAAAAAAATCATTTTTTTCGGAAGTGGAAAACTATTTCCAATTCTGTTCCAAAAAAAATTGAAAAAGAAATCGGAAATCAGGATTTTGAAAATGGGAATGGAAAAAAAAAGTTCTAAAATGGGAAATTTTTGGATAGGCGGAATTCGGAAATTTCAATTTTGTGTCGACTATACTACAAAATGCATAATAATATTAGTAGTATAAGTGTCATTTTCGGGAAAAAAGTCGGAGTTTTCAGAATAAAATCGGAACTTTCACAATTCGAAATAAAAAATATTGTTCCAAAAAAAAAAATTCGGATCGGAATTGGCGGAACTCGAAGTTTCGGTTCCGATTGCCACCCCTATATTAAAGGTTGTAACTTACTCATTTGCAGATTGATGAAGAAAGCTATCGAGTTGTTGAAAAGCGGTCCCCGCTATTACACTGACGAGGAAAACATTGAAAAAGTTGAACACATAATATCTCAAAGCAGCCCTTCTCTCGAGAGTCGATTTCGACAAAAACCCCTCGAATCTCGCCATCATCATCAAAATCGTCGGCAGCACTATAAGAAAGATCTTCAAAGCAATCCCGGGTAAGAAACCTTGGATCACAGACTTGATAAATGGTCTGCATGATTTATAATGATAGAATAAGGTTTGCATTTCAAAACATAATAATAAATAGGAAAAAAATAACAGTTTTCGTCCTTCAAGTTTGCATAGATTTCACATTTGGTCCATCATGTTTCAATAATTTAACACTTATAGTCTTTTCCGTAAATTTACCGTTAGTCCATCAGTTCAGGTAGTGATGGACACATGCGTACTAACGGGGAATTGACAAAAGGGATAAAAAATCTTGAATTTTTAAAACATAAGGACTAAATCTGTTTTTTTTTTTGTGAAAAATGAGGACCAAATGTGGAATTAAGATAAACTTAAGGGACGGAAATTGTAATTTTTCCATGATAAATATTATTATCCATATACATATCTATTATGATGATGAATATAAGGTTATACACTCACACTTCGATTATTGGCTTCAGAAACGGGGCCCATTTTTCGATACCCTCGATATTCGCCAGAGACTGCACTATAGTTACGGGTATCATGAAGAAGAACGTGAGGAAGAAGAAGGCGACCGAAGTTACGAGCCTTCTAACGGCAAGCGAGAAGTAGGGGATCGCGAGGTTGTCCCAGTAGATATCACGGGGCTCCGGGGCCCACTCGGTCAACCACAGAGTCGGGTTTCTAGCTTGCTGCGTCTGCGCGCATACAGCCGCAGCCCACCTAGTTTTGAACGAAACGAATCCAGCTGGCATTATACACTTTGGATCGGTTTTCACCCTTTCTCTCTCTTCCGATATCTGCATTTTAGTACAATGCTTAGATTATATATACATAAAATTATCGGAAAAGAAAATTTTCGAGTTTTTTTTTTGTTTTACTTGTTTTGATAATGTCTCGATTTTGGCCGTTTGATGATCGATTGCGTCAACTTTTTCGCCCCAAAGGCCGAGAAAACCGGTCTGCGGGTTTGAAGAGAAGAAAAACGGTAGGTCACGAATTAGGCGAGTGTTGTACTAAACGGATGAATAACGGTACCTTTTTCACGGGCCGTTGTGATTGATTTCTTGAATATTTTAATTGGTAATAGTCGAGCCAGTTCTGCTGGCTTTTCCTCTCATTTATTAGCTTTGCAAGTTTGTTGGCATTGGTTACAACCTACGAAGAGAATCAAGAAACGGGACATGAATTTCGAACCTATTTTTCTTCGAAATAATGTAATGTAATGAACTTCGAAACCTGATGAGTGAGATAATGATCTGGATGGTTGACCAAGAAAAAGTGCTCCACAGCCTCACTCACTGATTCATGTTGATCTGGTGGCACATTTCTAACAAGAACCTGTAAGAGAGAGAGAGAGAGAGAGAGAGAGAGAGAGAGAGAGAGAGAGAGAGAGAGAGAGAGAGAGAGAGAGAGAGAGAGAGAGAGAGAGAGAGAGAGAGAGAGAGAGAGAGAGAGAACCAGAGAGAGAGAGAACAAGAGAGAGAACCAGAGAGAGAGAACCAGAGAGAGAGAACAAGAGAGAGAACCAGAGAGAGAGAGAACCAGAGAGAGAGACTTAGATATATCATTCTATAAACGAAAAATTTGAGCAAGAAATTGAATCTTACAGTGAACTGATCGGGGCGGCGGCCTTCGGAAGCAAGAAAGTGCAAGCGCATAGTTGCAACGGTTGCATACTCTTTTCTCAAAGTATAGCAAGTCCAGAAAGTAAAGGCGTACGCCATCACTATATGAGTCCAAAACCTGTTAAATTCGGCTCGAAGAAAAATCAAGAAATGCCTCGACTAATAACAAAACAAAACTCGAAAAAAGAAGTAGGAGACTCGGGAAATTTATAAAGATCGACTGATTAATTTACCTCGGCGATCCAAACGGAACGTTCGAAATAGAAAGCTTGTCTATGTCACTATACTGCAAGTTATGATCGGCTGCTCGAGATTTCGCTAAGGTGTTGTTCGTCCAGTTAACCGGAACTAGTACGGCCCACGAAAGCAATGCCACGGGAACGAAAATCTTGAGTCTGCGTAAATCGAACCTTAAAAAACGAGCATTTTCAATTATAAAATTCAATAATCAGCCAATTACCCGAGCAAGTAAATTCGCAAATAAACGGCCGAATCGAGTCCGGCATGATCGATAAGCTCCGGTTCGGGCATTCTGAGTGCATCCGGCACCCAATTCAAAAACCGAACATACGATCTCCAATCCAAATTTACGAATTTGCCCACGACCGAGCCCGAATTCACGGGACTGCTTCTCAAACCCTTGAGGTACCATTTCGGGAAATACACCCTGTCGTTTATCGGCTGAAGCCGTAAAAAAGCGAATGCAATAAGGAAAGCCACTGCAAACAGAATGTTTAATCCTGCTGCAACTCCTATATCCCCAAATGTAGCCATTTCGATATCGGATAATAACCGAAATTCCCTGCCGAAAATCGGGGTTTTTTACAACATGTCTTAGAAAATTCTGTACATTACACAATTAAATATGAACTTCAATCACAAAATAATTTTCTTAACAAAATCATAAACTTCAATTAAAAAAATAATAAGAAAATACACACCCTCAAATAAAATAAATATTAATCAAATCAAAAAGGCGAAGAACACTTGCACAAACCCTTTCACACAGTTGAAAAATTGAAATTAAACCCACAAAGCAACTCGCATATATATACATACACACATGCGTGTATCTATATAAATGGAGATGCAGTTCTGAGTGAGATTTTGGGCTCTTTTGTAACGTTTATTGGCTTTAATTCGGTGATTATGATCCTTAGGGGGTGTTTGGGAAGCAAATGGGGAGTGTAAATAATTAATTTTAATTTGCAATTAATTTAAAAATAATATACTGCCATTACAGGAGGATCTCTCTGGACTCTGTTGGTTGTCTACAATTGCCACGTGAGTGATTGCATCCGAATGGGATTTAACGGCTACTATTTTCGACAGCGGGGATTTCTTCAAGTTACACCTCACGCGCTCGACTAGTGCGTGGGTTTAATAATTTCAAATACTACCATTTTTATTAGGGATTTTACCTAATTTAGATCAAATAGTGGGAATGTGATTTTTTTTTATTTTTTAAATGGTAATTTTGGATTTTTTTTTATGTAGAAATTCGTAAGATCTGACAGGAATTATATTATAAAAAATCCATCAATTGAATACTTTAGTGAGGAAAAACATAATTTAAAGAAGATATTGTTTTATAAGTAATTCGGTGTGTGTTTTTTTTTTCGCACTTACGCTCGAAATTAGGACGGAGGTAGAGAAAAAGAAAAAAATAATTTATTATTTTGCACCCTGGAAATTAAAAAAAATGAAATTGGCCTCATTATGTTTAAATATTCAATTCGTGGTGCATTGTAAATGATTTATTGTGTTTCGAGGGTGCAAAATGCCGTTAATTATTTTTAAAGGTGCAAAGTGCCAAACTACTACATTTTAAGGGTGCAAAGTGGGATTAAGCATAAAATGCACCTACCAAAAATGATATGACACGTAATTTGACATATTTGTTTTTTCATTTGTGCTTTTATTTATCTCTATTATATTCCGAATAATTATTGTTTTTTATCTTCTTGTTTTTTCCTAATCATTGAATTAATTTGGGGGTCTCTTATATGATCAAAGTTTATTCCATGTTACACTCGTTAGAATTTCACCGGATTATATAAAATTTAAAAAAAAAAAATCTGTATTTTTTGAGAAATGTTATTACAACTACACAAAAAATAATAATACAATAAAACATGGGACAAACAAAACAAATATACTAAATAATAATTAGCTTAATTAATTATCTGCCTGACATTAAGTGAACTAAACCCTGGTTTTCATAAAAGGAGCCAATATCCCAATCTTCAGTTGAAGATGATAATGTCATTAGTGCCACTACTATCGATCTCATACTCGGCCTCAGTTGCGGATTTTCGTGCGTGCAAGCTTTCGCAAGATGCGCTACCTACATTCGATAATCGAACATTTTAATTTTCTTACAATAATCGAACAATATCTATAAAATTTATTGTTATTCTTTTTACATCTTACGAATTTTATGTTACAGATTTCAGATAATCAATTCAATGTAGTGGTGGGAATTGGAACAGAAACTCCGAATTCCGCCAATTCCGATTTATTTATTTTTTTCAATTTTGGAACAATATTTTTCATTCCAAATCCAAAAAGTTCCAATTCCGACGGAATTGGAATACATATTAGATTCCGATTTCTGATCCGGTTTTAATTTTCAAAAATATTTCCGAAAATTTCGATTATTTTCAGAAAGTGCTAATCCAGATTCGATCGGTCCGGTTAGTAACCCTAATTCAATGTAATAAATACCTTAGAGACTGAATCGAAAGGGTAATCTTCACCAAGCCTCGGATCAACTAGCTTTCGTAGACCTTCCGTCTGATCAGGCTGCTTAAAAGCTTCCTCAAACTATTAATTAAATCATCAAAAGTTGTATAAACCAAGCTTTTAATTAATCAAATAATTAGGACAGTCATATTAAGCGCAATAATTAATACCAGAGCAACAAGGCCTTTCGATTCTGCGATGACTTCGTTCGTCTTTACAATTGCATCTTTTGCCGATATCAGTTCGAAAAGAACAACACCAAAAGCATACACATCGACCTTTAGCGAAACTTCTCCATACTGTGCATACCTGTCATATATCCGGGGTCGTTTTCGTAATTTAGACATACATCAGAGATTCTATTCGTAATTTTAGAAGCCTGAAAAACTTACTCGGGAGGCATGTATCCGAAAGTTCCAACGAGACGCGTTTGTAGAGAACCACTCCCCACTTCAGTCAGTTTGGTCAGACCAAAATCAGCAACCTTAATAACATAATTATGTACATATTTAGCAACCAAAATCATTTTTTATTATTATTTTTTTTAAGTTTATAGCAATGATTTTAACAACCTTTGCACGGAAATTCTTGTCGATCAGAATATTTGCAGACTTGATATCGCGATGTATATATACAGGTACGGTATGCTCGTGTATGTATTCGAGTCCTCTAGCCGAGTCGAGGGCGATTTG
Organism: Erythranthe guttata; assembly: GCF_056151865.1. Classification (NCBI taxonomy): domain Eukaryota; kingdom Viridiplantae; phylum Streptophyta; class Magnoliopsida; order Lamiales; family Phrymaceae; genus Erythranthe; species Erythranthe guttata. The sequence goes on from NC_142540.1 coordinate 17,740,273, forward strand.
GACCCTTGTCGACCATGGTAATGGTTCCATTACTAAAAAAAAAATAAAAAAAAAACCATTATATTATAATTCAGCTGAAAGAAAGAAAGAAATTCATTTGTTTTTGAAGTTTTTCGAGTATTGACTTTTTTTACCTTTACCACGCAAGTGTTGACTAAGGTTACCGTTGTCTATGTACTCGTAAACTAGAAACAAGGATCCTTCGACACAGTATCCTATTAAACGCACCTAACAAAAAAAAAGTTCAATATATACAAATATCTGTTAAAAATTAGGATGTTTAAAACCTAATCGAAAAAATCCTGTAATTTGGATTTATAATATTTTTTTTTTTAAATTTATTACCAAGTTCACATGATGAACATGTGTTAGAACTTTCAGTTCAGCCAAAAACTCCTTTGATGCTTGCATGTCCATCTTTTTCACAGCAGCTTTCTGCATTTAAAGCGAAAAAAATTGAGTAAAAGACGACTTATCGTTAAATTAATAATATTTATTTATTCATCGGATAATTTGAGCACAAACCTCGCCTCGTAGCTCTCCATAAAAAACAGCTCCAAAACCACCTTGTCCGATTTTATTGGAAAGGCTAAAATTGTCCGTAACTGCAGCTAATTCTTCATACGTGAACTCTACCGATTTATCCACAGTAATACCCTTGAGCTTCGGAGAGGGACTAGCAACAAGCGGACCCGATTCCGAAGTTTTTTCCATTAGACCTATATTCATGAAAAAACTATGTTTAATATATACTTATAATTACCGATCTTTTTTAGTGATATAAATTGTTACGAAATTCAAATTGAAAATATTAAGAATTACCATGTGCATTCTCAATGCTTTGGTCATTGTGGAGAAAAGTTCCTCCCGTTTCTTTTTTCCTTCTGCAGAAGACGAAATAGACGCACAATGCCAACAAAATTGCCACAAAAACGGCTGCAATCGATATTCCAGCTATGGCTCCACCAGAGATTCCTATTTTTTTTTAAATAAAAATAAATAAATAAATAAATACTTTAATTTGATGGTGACATTAAAACATTCTTGAACACGGCGAAGAAAAAGTCGAACCGCTTGAACTGCATAAAGAAAGAAAAAAAAAGCACGGTGTTAGATACAAATGCGGAAAAAAAAAATCGAAAACCGAGTTGATCATAAGATTTCAAGAAACTAGTTATTACCTCGATTTCAATGGGGGGTAAGTTCCATTTTGATCTGAAAAAAAAAAAAAAAAAAATAAATAAAACGTTTATCTCTAATATCGACACACGTATTTCTACGACAGAGACAAAAATTACCAAATATAAATAGAAACCCTAATCCAAAACACAAATTCCTGATATATTGCACTCAATTCAACTTCTTCAAAAAAACTAACACTTCTCTTGCAAGATTTTGTTATTACAAACTTTTACCTCGTACCGGAACAAAAACCAAACCACTCCCACCGCTAAAATCGACACCGGGATTAAAATCCTGCAATAGCCTCTCAGAAAGTCCGAATTCATTTCCGATACTCGATAAACTCTCGCCGATACGAAGAGGATAAGTTAAAAACAACCCATAATCATCCGACACCCTACGATTCCCACACGAACAATTTACGATCACATTCAAAGTCGAGCCCACGGGTACGTTTTCAGGTCGGTAAGTATTAAACCTCGTCAATAAATCGACCGTTGTGAGATTCGAATAATACAGTTCCGCTATAGTTTTGTAAACATTACCAGGTTTGACCTGATAATCAAACCGACGGCCCATGAATTGATTGTTTACGCAGCCGCACGAGAAGGGGATTTTTACTCTGCTGCCGAATTGAATTAGGTCTTGATTCGTGATTTGGGGGTTTTGGGCGACGACGGCGTTGACTGTGGTTGAGAAGACTTTGGATATGAAGGTGAGATTCGATCCTGACCATACGTAGTATGAAGCTAATGAATCGCAACCGTCGGTGCATTGGGATTTGATTTCGGCGCAGAAAACGTTGAGCGTGAGGAAGATCAGGAGTATGGAAAAGATTCTTCTTTTTCCTTGCGCCGCCATTTTTTTTTTTTTGCAGGATTGTTTGACAGAAATGGAGATTTAGGTTTGTGTAGTTGATTGATCTGGTTCGAACTTCAACTTTTTGGGGTTTTTGAATTTTTTTTTTTTTTTATGTTCTGGAGGTTGAAGAAGGGTGACGGCAGTTGACGGCGTCAAATTTTCCCGCCAAAGGGAATGGGTAATTTGTTTTGTTAAACACGCTACGCGTTGACTTTACTTAATTCTTAGCAACTCCGTGAGTAGGAACATGTGGCATTAGGTGATTGGTGGATTTTCTTAATGTTTTTTCTTATGTGATGAGACAAGAATTAAAGACAAATTAACAAGCCGCCGTCCCTCGTTTGACTAACGTTAAACTGAAATGTTAAATGTCGTTTTAAATTTAGTAATGTAGTTTTGACTTCGAACGTGATTTTGAAATTTTGCTAGCTCGATTTTGGCAAAATTCAAACAACGGAAACTGTAGTCATTTATCTTAGCTTTCTAATCCAACTTGAATCAGTTAAATTGGATATCGGATGACAAAATTATGCATGAATGAATTACATTTTGAATTCTAGATAACTGATTAATTAAAACATCAAGGTTGTGGGCAATGTTCAATGATTCATGCATATTTTCGTCACCCGATATCCAATTTTGGTGATTCGAGTTGTATTAGAAAACTAGCTTAAAAAAACTACAACTTCCGTGTTCTGAGTTTTGTCAATTTCAGACTCGAATACGGTAAAAATCACGTCTGAAGTCAAAGAGAACTAAAACTGAAACGACGTCTATCACATCCATCCGTAAAATCATACGAGAGCATACCCAAAACTCCTAACACTTTTCAAATGGCATAAAATTTTAAACGTTATATATAATTAATAAATTACATATAAACAATGTAATTAATGACGTCACGCACCTTTAGCAGGCAAGAAAATAATCCCTGATCCAGCACTAAAGTTGGCACCCTGATTAAACTCTAGAATCAACTCAGCTGACAAACCAACCCCCACACTCAAAGACTGCAAGCTCTCCCCAACCCGAACAGGGTACGTCTCGAACAGCCCGTAATCTCGCGACACGTGCCGGTCGCCGCACGAGCAATTCACTGTCACGTTAATCGGTACGAAATCCGGCACCCGGGTCGGGTCGTAAACATTGACCCGCTGGATCCAGTAATCCGTCGTGAGGTTAGCAAAGGCGAACCTAGCGACATTAGAATACGTATCCCCTCCCTGAGTCACGTACTGAAACGTGTGCCCCAAGAAATCGCCGTTCACGCACTCGCACGAAAACGGGGCGTGGATTCGGGTCCCCGATTGAATATTATCCGGGCTGGAAACGTGCGGGTTGTACCGGAGAATCTCGGGAATATCCCGGCCGAATATCTGGCTGATGTAGGTCAGATTCGATCCTTCCGAAACGTAGTACGATGCTAAGGCGAGATCGCAGCCGTTTCGACACTTTGCTTCGACTTTAAATCGTGTGAAGAACAGTGCATAAAAGAAAATTGTTAGTGAAATAATGATTTTCATTTTTTTGGAGAGATTAATGAATAGGAAGAATTTTATTTATTTTTGTAGTTGTTAATGATGTAAGAGATTCCATATTAGGAGGGGGGGAAATGCCATATTGTCTTCCTTTTTAATAATTAGCCGTCTTAAATCATTTATTTAATTACATGTTTTTTGGACATTATCAATGAAAGCAGACAGATTATATAATATGTTTACAAGCATTCTACTCTAATTATTAATTAATTAATCAATCAATTAATTAATTAATTAAATAAAAGAAACACACACATTGTACTCTACACCACTATATGCAAATATTCAATTCAAGAACCTCAAACAGTTGGAGAATTCTCAGACAGGCTGATATTTTTTTAACAATTATTTGTCGGAGTGTTTTCGTTAACATTTGACACTCCTGGAGCTTAGCATTTGGCATCCGAATCAAGAAACAACGATAAACAAACAAACGATATAATATATAAACAACAGCATTAAAAATATATATATATATAGCCACATAAACTTGTTAATTACAGGTGATGACTGTGTGTATAGACATTGTCTTCTAATTCTTCGTTTCTTCTTACAGAGACCTGTCTTATGGCTGCGAAAACTGGAATTTCTGAGCACAATAAATATATAAAACGAGAGCGGAGTTATTTTATGACAACAATTTTACCTCAAATGTAAGTTCTGACTTCATCAGAAGCTTGGATTTGGCCCTCACTAAAATATGAATGAGCATTTTCTTCGATATTCTCCACCCTAAAACGTTACATAAGTCATACGCAATAAATTTTTATAAAATCGATATAGTCAATTTTCATGATCGTCAAAAATCGGGAATCTTACTTGTAAATGTAGTTGACCATTATTCCAGCACTTTGCTTTAGGCCTTTCTCGGATCGATCAGCCATCCAATTAATTCGTCCAACCATCTGTAGCACAATTTATGTACTGTAATTAATTAACATAAAATTTATCCCAATTGAAACGTAATTATTGAGATTATTGTTTCAAAACAAACCGCTCCGTTTTGTAAGTGGAAGTTTCCGACAGAATCGAGAGCCTTTCCTCTCTTCTTCTCTTCAAGAAGGTATCTGTACTCAGATTTGTATTTAATTATCCATTTTATTTGATTTTTTTTTTAAATTGATAATATTTTCGGTTACGAAAGATACCTCGCGCAAAGCCTCATTAAAGGTATTTTCAAAACAAGTGATAGCTCGTCCGATTTAGTCCAATCGTGACTGCTTGAGGATAACAAGTTGAACATTACTTCCATTCCGTTTTTCCCAGTGGTGTATTCTCTGATAGATATATAAAATAAAATAAAAAAATTAAAAATTAAAAAAACCAGAAAATGGTTTCATCTGACAAAACGTTGCACAGTCAGTAGAGATGAAAATAAGAAAGGTAGTAGATATTTGTTGATTTTTGGAAAGGGCAAATTACGGCCACCCTTGGAGTATGGTCAATTTACGAAAAACCCCCTCATATTTGGATAATTACAACCACCACTTAACTATGTATTGTATTGCACATTCACCCTTACGGTGTCAAATTTACCTACTGAATGAGGGATTTTTTTGTAAGACAATACATAGTTGAGGGGGTGGTTGTAATTATCCAAACATGAGGGCTTTTTCGTAATTTGAGCTTACCTCAGGGGGTGGCCGTAATTTGCCCATGAAATAATAACAATAAAAATAAGCTTACTTGGCTGCACTCAAGAGTGCCGTTTCTTCTTCTGGTTTCAGCAAGTTTTCTCTGAAAGTGGAATCACATCTCTCGATCGAAGCCAACTTTGCCAATAGCCATTGCATGTAACCTGGTATAGGACTAAGTGTTGCAAATGTCTGCACGGGATAATTTTTTTGCAAATTAATAATATAAATAATAGTGTAAATTACAACCACACCCCTGAGGTAAGATCTATTTACGAAAAAACCCATCATTTTTTCATAATTACATCCACCTCCCTGCAATGTGTAGATTTCTTACATTAACACTCTTTTGTAGGGGTGGATGTAAGAAATTTACAAACTGCAGGGGTCTGGATGTAATTTCTAAAAAATAAGGGGTTTTTCTGTAATTAAGCTTTACCTCAGGGAGGTGGTTGTAATTTACCCTAAATAATATTATTCAAAAAATCCCGAAATTGTACAAACTTACAGAGATTTTCGGCATGTCTCTCCTCACCACATCAATCACACGTTTAATAAGAAATTTTCCCAGGTTGATTCCGGATAAACCAGGCTGCAGATCAGACATCCAGTTTTAGGACAACACAAAAAACGTAAAATATTCAAGAAACGAGAATACTAAATATTTACCACGTTCCCGTAATTACCTGAGTGGAAGATATAGAATAGAAGAGTGCACATGTTGCCTCCGATTCAGGCATCGGAGGTTCGTCCCAAAGAACTTCCTGTAATAATAAATACATAAATAAATAAAAAATGTCGAGAATCAACGACAGCTGGACGGACCAATCATCTTCTAGTATCTGGTTAGAAAAATAGTTTCGTTCACCTGTATTGTTTGAGCGACGTTCTTCATGAGTGCCACTTCAATAAAAATCAGCGGCTCGCCTGGAATAGCAGGATGTAAGTATCCAAAACAACGTCGTCCGATACCCAGCCTTCGTTTCAAATCTAAAAGATTGCTGATTGGATGCACCGCCTGCAAAAAAATAAGCGACGGGAATTTATAATTTTTTTTTTTAATTTCGCATTGTGCAATACAAAACGACAAGCAACAAACTTACCTCGTACGCAACAATCTTTTCGAGCAAAGAAGCTGGATCGTCCCATGTTATATTGTGAAGCTGGAGATTTGCAGGACTTAGCCATGTAATAAGCTTCTCTTTCAAGTACGAGTCCAATGCTCTTACCGATGCAATATTTTCATCCCTGACGAAAGAAGAAAAAAAAAAAAAAAGAGGGTATACAATTAGGCCTTGTTTGGTTCCTAAGATAAGATTAAATAATCTAACACTCGATTTAAAAAAAAAAATCTCCAAATTAAATCAGCCATGATTAGAGCCATTTTTCCATAATTACGGGCCGACTCGATTGGATTAATCAAACATCGAATAAGGTCCAATTATTTAATTAATTATAGTTAATCTTACCAACCAAACGAGGCCTTAGAGTACAAAGAAAGAGCGAAAAAAATGTGAACCGATAAAACGAAATATAATAATTTAGTGAATAACCTTACGCGAGAAAAGATAGTATATTCGCTCTCATAATCGACAAGAATCTCAATCCTCCAGGGTGAGTATTCAAACGTTCAAAAAGAACTTCGTACATTGGCTTGAGTGAATGCCTCAAATTCCGCTCGATCCTATAAAAAGACGAAAACGACCCTTCCCCTTCATGCGTATTTTCCACAGACTCATCACCTAATAGCAATTTATTAATCCAATTCCATTTTCCAAAATAATTATAAATAATCATTAATTTACCGTTTGGAAGATCGAGCCCGAGATACTGTTTCATCAACTCACGAACTTGCATCCGGTTGAGATCGTATTGTGTAGCAAGTGTCAGAAGTAATACCCGACGGTTTTCATTGGAAAGACCAAAATACCCCTACATTTTTAGTGTGCGGTAAGTACTAAAGATACTTCAAAATAAATTAATTGTGTGTGCAGAAATTTTGAAAAAAACTTGCCTCGGAGAAATCGTCTAGTGCAGCATCTAGAATCTCTATTTTGTTCATCGAAATAGCATTGTGCATTGACTCTTTTACCCTTACAAAGTCTCTGAAGAAAACCATTTACATAGGTTGAAATATCCGACCACATCCAGATATCTCAGTAACCAAACAACGGCTAAATCCTACAAAAAGTCGATTCGTCCATACTCGAAGAATTTTCATTTTTAGCACAAAATTCATTTCTTATTACACTTAATCCTATTTGCTTTCGGAAAATCGACTTCAAAATAGTCATAATTTAGCCTTTTCACATAAAAATACAGAATATTTGAATCCTGATCGCCACTGATTCAACAATTTTCCAGAGAGCCTATTGCATACGGCACCCCTGTATTTTTTATAATTCCTAAAAATCCCCCTTAACTTATTTTTATCGGCAAAACCCCCCCTTATAATGCATACTTCTTTTTGTAGCACAAAAACCCTCAAATTATTCACCTCACTAACAACTTAGCCTTTCAGAAACGAAATTAACTGCTGATCACTACTTAAATCAAGCGACGATTTAAACTCATTTCTCGCAATTAGTGAGATTTAATTAGAAACACAAATACTAATTAATAATTATATAAAAATAAAAAATAAAAAAAAACATACACGTGGAAACTGGTAGATGCATCTTGGGAAGAGGAAGAAGAAGCTTTGTTGTCGGCATCCAATGGCGGAAATTGCATTTGATTCATTTTGTTCTGAATCAGTAATTAAATCAAATTAAATGATAAAATTTTCGAAATTTAAATTGAAAATCAATCGGAGTTGCTTTAAATTCAGGTCAAAGGAATAAAACTCACGGCGGCGGTGGTGGTGGTGGGGGAAGGTGGGTGCATCCTGGTCCGCATCAGAATTGACAGCGCCTTCTTCTTGTTCATATTTATGGTCGTACGAGATTATTTTTTTTTAAATTAATTTATTTATTTTATTATATATTTATTACGATTGTGCTGAATAAATACTCGAGCACGAGGCGGCTTTCGAGTAAAGTCAATTCCACTATATGTGTACAGTGAGTTCGGTGCGGTTCCCAACAGTTACACAAATGGTTGATGTTTTTCAATACGATGTCGTTTAGTTTGACGGAAATGGCTCGGCCCGTTCATTTTTATGTAAGCCCACATAGTGAGAAGCCCAATGAAATTGGATTTTGAAAAGTCAAAGGTCCAAATATTGTTTTGGCCCCATCAGCCCTAAAATTTATCAATTTAAGTCCAAGAAATACTATGCGCCTAAATAAATAGAATTTGAGAATTTGAGATTGTGTTTGAAATATGTCATGTAATATATAATCTTAATAATAATTAAATATATATTTAAAATACAAGCTTGAAGTAATAGTTGTTTGTAAATATAATATGGGAAATTACAGCCACACCCCTAGGTAATGTTAAATTGAAAAAAATACTTTATGTTTTAATAATTAAAATTATCCCATCAACTATATATTCATATATTGTGCTACACGTCCACTCTTATTTATAGTGTTCATATTACCTACTGAATTAGGGGGTTTTCGTAACACGATACATAGTTGAGGGGATAATTAGCAATTATCCAAACAAGAAGGACTTTTTCGTAATTTGGCTATATAATACTATAAATTGACTTGCATCAGCACATCATTTAGTCGTTGAACAGAATCTAAAGATCAAGTCATGATTAATTGATTATAGTTAATTAATTAAAGAAAGCTCATTTTTATTTTTATGTGATATAATTAAAAAAAAATCCAATTAAGTCAAGTATAGTTGAAGGGTTGAAAATGCCAGCAAAAAAATATATATATTCAGATAATTAATTAGTGAAATAAGTTGATTTGATTGGACAGAAGCTAAGGCACAGATTATGGGACACAAGTGTACTACAGTCTACAATTATTGATTTATTGATTGCAAAATGATGGAACATTTCACCTGCTACCCAAGAAATAAAAAAATAATAATACTTATTATCCATATTATATTATGTATAATATGTGAAATATAATATTATTGGCTAAATTACAAATACACCCCTGATGTGTGCTAAAATAATTTTAAGGTCCCTGTAATATCGATAATTGCAATTACCCCCAGAAACATTGTTAGAAACCCTAACGAAATAATGCATTGGATAAGTTATTACGTTAGGGTTCTAGCGGCCTGTTAGTTTCAGACGGTGGTGAGACAACGTAGAGCTAAGGGGTGACATGGTTCTCCCAATATTTTTTTAAATCCGTGTGTTTTATATAAAATTTATAAAATTTCGTATTAACAGCCCTGCGCTAAACAAATACAGCGCATATCGGTCCCCAGGACATGAAAGGTTGTCCCCGGTAATTGTTTCAGGGGTGTGGCTGTAATTACCAATACTACAGGGAACTTAAAGTTATTTTAGTATACCTTAAGGGTTTAGGTGTAATTTAGCCTATATTATATATATTATATGTGAAATTAAAAAAAATCTTTATTTTATTTCTCAGAATTCTTGTCCTCCAACTTATATTAACTAGACTTAAACATCAGTTGACAACAATTGTAAGCAACAAAGATTTTACACGTAATGTCGATATTTCACCTATTTATACTCTTAACAATTAATTTCTCATAAAATACTTCTCTGTTGCTTAAAGCATATACTGATGTGATTGAATTTTTATTATTTTTCCTAACTATATGAAAATTATATCATACCCTTTATATCATTAATTATTACTATTTTTTAAATAAATATTAAATAATATTTATTTGGAAGTTTTATTGATGAAAGAATTTAACTGCCTTGTTCAGTGTAATAATCTCTCGATGCTGCCTTTATTCTCAAGTTACCTTTTTTTTTTTTCCTTCTTGTCCTCCATAACCCTAGAATTCGTCATACAAATTCTGGTTAACTATTAAAAATAGGATAAATTTCCGCCCCTAGATAAAATCAAATTACGAAAAAACTCATAATATTTGGATAACTACAAACCACTCCCCTCAACTATGAATTTTCTTATTCGTTCAGGGGCGGAATCGATCAGGATGAAAATGTAGGGGGGGGCTAGCTAAAATTTCGAGGTTCGGGGCAGCGCCCCGAAAAAATTTTTAGGTCAAGACATTGCAAAAATAAGTTTATATTGATATGTTTTAATCAAAATGTCAAATATATTATAATTTTATCGTATTTTAAACTTGACAAAAAAATCTAAATTAATTCAAATTATTCTAATAATGTATCGTATTTAGTATATTGGGGATTCATGGCATCGTCTCATATTAATTTTTAGAGTTATTGATAAAAAAAAAATCAAAAATATGTAATTATTCATAAATTTTATTTCAAATAATACAAGTTTTCACCATTTTATTTTATATTTTTATATTAAATTGATATATATATATAATTATAATTATGGAGAAGAAAAAAAATTAAGGATTAAGATACATATTTGCAAAAACTTTAGGGGCCAAAAGTAATATTCAAAAAATACAGTGCCAAAATACCTAAATTTTTTTTTCATCTTGGGGGTCAACAGCCCCCCTAGCCCCTTGTAAGTTCCGCCTATGTATACGTTCATTTTTATGGTGTTAAATTAAACATAATCTTCTAGATTTCGTAGAATGTTCTCTAATTTGTATTCGTTTGTGCAGAAGTACAGTTTCTGGTGTACCATAATTTGATATTTATAAGCCAAGAGACACATCTTATGATCATCTTATTTTAAAATGTGGAGCTCAAATGAAATAAAACGGGTAAAAACTGGAGAATATTCTACATAATCTAGAAATTTCCATTAATTCAGCACCGCAAGAACGGGGTGGTTATAATTACCTAAACATTATGGTTTTTTTGTAATTTTACCTTACCTTAGGGTGACCGTAATTTACCCTATTATAAATGGACTATCTTTATCTATGTAATCAACGTGCATGTTAAGAACAATCTTAAGTTCAAATTAACAAAATCAAATAATATTTATTATTATTATTATTCAAATAATTGCAATAATGTTGACCTAGAAAAGTAACAAGTTGAAATCTTCTTTTGAGGATTAAATTTATGAGATACAGATAGGAGCTCTACCAGATTTTCATTTAGGTTGTTGTGAGTTAAGAATATGTCAGCGTAAATAAATCTGTTGAAAATTAATTAAATATTCAATCAAATCATTATTTATTTATTTATGTTGCTGTAATTTGTAGATATATATAAAGAAAGGTTGTTGAAAGAACCACTAACAAGTAGGTGATGAGTGTTGACATAATTTTCGTTATATAGATTTCAGTCAAATTAATATGGGGAATTGGGGATTAGTTAAGTAGGGACCCTTCTCTCAAGCTTCTAAGCCACCTTGTATTACAATTTAGGGTAAATTACGTTCACACCCCAAAGTAATGTCAAATTACGAAAACTCCCTTATGTTTGAGTAATTACAAGTATCTCCTTCAACAGTGTACTTTCTTACGAAAAAACTCCTAATTCAGTTGGTATGGACTTGTAAGACAATAACATAGTTGAGTGGATTGTAATTGGAGGGTAACTTACAAGCATCCCCTAAGGTAAGGTCTATTAACGAAACCCCCCCCCCCCCCCCCCCCCCCCCCCCCTTATTTTTTTCCATAATTACATCAACCCCTTGTAATTTGTAGATTTCTTACACTAACACCCCTTTGTAAGGGGTAGATGTAAAATTACAAACTATAGGGTCCCGGATATAATTTCTCATAAATAAGGGTTTTTTCGTAATTACACTTTACCTCGGGGAATATTAGAAAAATAACAATCGACCTGTTCTTTTTGCTGATTGGTCCAAAACTCAAAAAATTTCACCTTTCGCTTTTGTCTCGTAACCAAAAAGTCGCATTTTCTAGGTCAAAGAAATTAATATAAATCATAAGTGCAATCTAAAATGGCCCAAATATCACTATCACCAGATAAGGACAATTTAGTCAATTCACTCCACTCACATCTGCCTGCCATTAAACTCAGTCTGCCTCTGTCACCATTCATGTGTCCCGATTCCAAAATGCGCACCCGACCCGGTACAGTGGCACATCACGTAAATTACACATCTGTCCATGGGCATTTTCGTCAATTCAAATTCCCCATCAAAAAGATTAATTTAATAATTAATCTGGCTGACTGATAATTACTCAACAAGATAAAATGAGCTATAATCTTAATTTATCATTTAATTTGATTTAATTAATGTCACGTTATCAATACAAGATTTCCGATACTAGATACACTATTTATGCTGAGCTGTTAATTATGATTCTAAATAAAGAAAGGGGATCACTATTTCAAATCCCAAATTTTGCTTACTTGAATACCAAAAAAATAAAAAATAAATAATTAATTGTAAATTACTTTAATACCCTTAATGAAATTAAAACCAAAAAAATATTACAAATATTATTTTTCTTTCTTAAATACCAAATAATCAAAAACTCAAAAAAACCATTTCCCTCCTCCACCTCCTTCTTCTCCCTCCCCAAAAACCCTTCTAAAAAATCTTCCTCACAACAAACCCTTCTAAAAAATCTCACAACAAACCCTTCTAAAAAATCTCAAAACTAAAGAAATTAAAACCTCACAAAACGTATAAAATTGAGTTATAAGACAATAATATGGTAGTATATATGAAAGGAGAACACATTAAGGTAAGTATCGATGTCTTTTTTGAGCTTCGAAGTCGATTTTGAAGTTTTTTTTTTTTGAAACCCGCCGGCAATTTTCGACACATACAAGTCGATTTTTTGGTCAATTTTCGACACCAACGTGTCGAAAAAAAAAAAAAAAAAAAAAAAAAAAAACAAATTTCGACACCTACCTGTCGAAAATTCTCCAAATTTCGACAGGTATGTGTCGAAAAAATACTGTTGGTAAAAAAAAAAAAAAAATTTTTTTTTTTTTTTTTTTTTTTTTTTTTACCAATAGTGTTTTTCGACACATACCTGTCGAAATTTGGAGAATTTTCGACAGGTAGGTGTCGAAATTTGTTTTTTTTTTTTTTTTTTTTTTTTTTTTTTTTCTTTTTTCGACACGTTGGTGTCGAAAATTGACCAAAAAATCGACCTGTATGTGTCGAAAATTGCCGACGGGTTTCAAAAAAAAAAAACTTCAAAATCGACTTCGAAGCTCAAAAAAGACATCGATACTTACCTTAATGGCTTCTCTTTCCACATATACTACCATATTATTGTCTTATAACTCCATTTTATAATTTTTGTGAGGTTTTGATTTTTTGAATTTGGAGATGTTTTGGAGGATTTAGGAAGATGAAAAAGATAGGGTTTAATTGGGTTGTCGCGGCAGTTACGAGCACGTGCGGTGGCGTTCGGCGGCGGCGACGGCGGTGGCGGCGGCGGCGGCGACGGCGGTGGCGGCGGCGGTGAGGGTTGGAGAGGAGAAGAAATGGTGGAGGTTTTTTTTTTTTTTACAACAAAGGGTTTTTTTTTTTTTTTTTTTTGGTTTTTGAATAGGTAATTTCTAAAAAAATTTGATATAATTGATATTTTGTATGAAAGGGTGTTTTTGTACTTTTCTTTTTATTTTGGTATTAAAGTAAGAAAAAACTGATAAATATGTACTCAATTTTGGTTTTAAACTTGGTAGTATTCAAGTAAGCAAAAATTGGGATTTAAAATAGTTGCCCCCATAAAGAAATTATCTAAATATTAGTAGGTAGCAAATTTAGCCAGTTAATTCTGCTTAAGCATATTTCTTAATTTAGCCGACATATTATATTCGTGTTTATTATTTGGACTGGTTTCTCTCTCTGAAGCTTCGAATCTAAGAAGAGTGTTTATAACGATGGTGACACCTACCGCACAGGATCGCACCTCCTTCTTCTTCTCCTCTTCTTCCTCCTCTGCTCCAACAATGCGCGCTTAGGTTAAACTGTGCGTTCGCGACTAAGCACTTTAATATTCAACTGTATACTCACCGTACACCGGCGCAATGGAGGGGCGAGTAGCGGCCAGCTCTTCTCTGTTCTTCACTCAGCTTGTGGTGATCGCGGCGGCGATTTTCAGTTTACGCGCCGTCGTTGATGCTGCTACCGATCCTAGTGACGGTACGCATTTCACATTTTTTTTTCACTTATTGCTTTTTTTTTTTTTTTTTTTTTTTACTTTATTGTTTTCGGCTGGTATTAGCTTGATTTGATTTATGAGCAGCTTGAATTTGAAGAAATAAATTGGAAAATGAGTAGTTATTTTCTCTTCCATTATCGATTTGGGGATTCCAGGTTTTTATTTTAAATTATTAGATTGTGAAGGAGAATGCTATGAGGTTTTACTTAGTGGAACATATTTGGATGAAAATCCATAATCGCAATTTTGGAGCTAATTTTCTAAACAAAGTTTTAATCCATGGACTAATTTTTGGAGCTTCTACTTTGGTGAGGAAGGCATGAAGAAATTATCTATCACTAATTTATACATCTAGTTCGTTTCATCATTTGTAATGTATTGTGTGAGACTGTATAATCATTAAAAATATTATTTATTTTGTCGAAAGGAAAATAATGCTTATGAATTTGATTTGCTATATTTTTCCTTTTACTCACCAAAATCATAGATCCGAACATCATGCAAATGTTTGGCCAGGATTTGAAGAAAATCGAAGATCGAGAAGTGCATGTATAGAAAAACAATCTACCTAATTCTGTCGTGAATGTGAATTATTTATATACTTGTTTTAGGCAGGATTGAGAAACGTGTGAAGATATTTTGTTATATAGCTGTAAATGTTTACTGAAGTTAGTATCTGTTTTCTGAATGTTTGAGTTGCATTTGCCTACTGTGTTGCAGTTCAAGGGCTACAAGTTTTGTACACGTCTTTGAATAGTCCTTCACAGCTAACAGGCTGGAAATCGAGTGGTGGCGATCCATGTGGAGAATCATGGAAGGGTATCACTTGCCAAGGTTCTTCAGTTGTCTCTATGTGAGTATTACTTTCCTTAAACTTTGTTAATGTAATAGTTATTACATGTACCTGGAAATCTTAATCTACGAGTTTTCAAGCTCATGAGAAACTTTTCTTGATTGTTGAACAGCCAGATATCTGGTTTGGGAATCACTGGTTCAATGGGATACTTGCTCAGCAACCTTGCATCACTCAAGACATTGTAAGATAGCTACTTATTAAATTGGATCTATAAGTTTTTGTGCTATTCGCTTTCGTTTTGTGGTAAATCTTTTGTTCATTTCCATTTTATGGTGCAGGGATATGAGTAACAATAACATTCACGATTCGATTCCATATCAGTTGCCGCCAAATCTTACGAGCCTGTAATGTTAAATTATTTGACTTCTCATAGGAGCTATAGTACTTGTTCTAAATGATTAAAGTTCTGATAAGTTTTCTATCTTGGCAGAAACCTTGCGGGCAACAATTTTACTGGGAACATTCCTTACTCGATAGCTACTATGGGCTCACTTAATTATCTGTAAGTGGACTGTTTGCATTATCTATCCTAAGTGGTTTTCGTCATTTTTTCTTATGTCGAGATGTATTATTCATGGTTCTTAGGAACATCAGCCGAAACATGTTATCTCAGGGAATTGGAGATATGTTTGCCAATCATTCTGCACTAGCAACTTTGTGAGTTTCTGTGTTTTATTTTTCTGTGAATGCCAATTCCTTTTTTAATGATTCTAAGTAGCACACAACTTCTATTTTTAGTTCTGTTTTGTATGCATAAAATCTATTTGTTTAAGAACACAAGGCAATTTCAGGGATCTATCATCAAACAGTTTTACTGGGGATTTGCCACCGTCCTTCACATCTTTGTCCAATCTTTCAACTCTGTGAGTATGACAATTGTTAATTAATAAAGCACTTCCGTTTTCGTTTTTTTTCTTTCCCTTTGCATTGCTATGGACTTTATATTCACATACTTTTTTGGCAGTCAAGTACAGAACAATCAACTTACAGGCTCTCTCAACGTCCTCGTCGGTTTGCCTTTGACAAATTTGTAAGTGTCCAGCTCCACTAATGAAAGATATATTGGGTTTTATTTTTCATCAATATAATTCTTATTCGTATTACATTCTGCAGAAATGTTGCAAACAACCACTTCAGCGGGTGGATCCCACAAGAACTAATTTCCATACCCAATTTCAAGTAAGTGATTGCAGTTATTTACTAAAAGTACCTCTCATAATTTAATTTCTTACTATTGTTAATTATTTCACCTAAAATTTTCATAAACCAGAAATGATGGAAACACATTTGCCAATGGCCCCGCCCCTCCTCCACCACCATATACCTCACCGCCACCTGGCAGATCTCGTAATAGCAGTAGGCAAGCTCCTCCGAGTGGTCATACACCTGACTCCAATGTCAATAGAAATTCTCATAGTGAAGACAAGAATGTATTGACAACAGGGCCTATAGTAGGCATAGTTATAGGAGCTCTGTTTGTAGTAATCTTGTTGCTGTTCGCACTATTTTTTTGCCTTAGAAGGAAAAACAAGAAGGAAGTTGCTGCACGACCCTCTACAGGAAGACTTCCTGTTATCACCGAAAAAGGTTGTTTTCGACTCTTATGAACATCTTCGTTCGCATAGATTTTGGTAAATTGGGTACATTCCTCTGTTTAATCCGTCATCTTAGACTGTGTTTTTCTGTCTAGTGGATTTGGAGATGCAAGAGCAAAGGCCAAAGCCTGCAACTAGTGCACTTGATTTAAAACCACCACCTGCCGAAAATGTAACTGTGGAAAGATTACAAGGGAAAAACGGATCTATAAGGAGAATGAAGTCTCCAATAATCGCTACTTCTTACACTGTCGCTTCTCTTCAGACAGCAACCAATAGCTTTAGCCAAGAGAATCTTGTCGGTGAAGGCTCCCTTGGTCGTGTTTATAGAGCAGAGTTCTCCAATGGGAAGGTAATGAAATCCTTGTTTTCTTTTTTTCAGTACAAGTTGCAAAAGGTTTGAATGTAATAAATTTATGTTTTTTGTTTGTTATGTTGAGATTTTTCAGATTATGGCAATAAAAAAGGTGGACAATGCAGCGGTGTCATTACAGGAGGAAGATAATTTCCTCGAAGTCATTTCGAATATGTCTCGATTGAGACATCCAAATATCGTGGCACTGGCTGGATACTGTGCCGAGCATGGTCAACGCCTCCTTGTTCACGATTACATTGGAAATGGTAGCTTGCATGATATGCTGCACTTTGCCGACGAGAGAAGCAAAATGCTGACGTGGAATGCACGTGTTAGGGTGGCACTCGGCACTGCTCGAGCTTTGGAGTATGTTCAATTTAATCATTTTTTTTTTGTACAGCCACGATCTATCTATCACTCTTGATGACTGAGTGATAAAATCAATTTTATCTCAACTTAGGTACTTGCACGAAGTGTGTTTGCCTTCCGTTGTACATAGAAACTTAAAGTCGGCAAACATTTTACTTGATGAAGATCTCAATCCCCACCTTTCAGACTCTGGACTAGCTGCTTTGGCACCTAACACTGAACGACAGGTAAAATTAAACAAACATCAGTTCCTTTTTTCTCGTAATACACCCCACAAAAACATTTGACTCTGATGTCATAAGATCACAATTTTGCATGGTAATGTTGACAGGTATCATCAACACAGATGATAGGCTCATTTGGCTACAGTGCACCTGAATTCGCCTTGTCTGGAATATACACTGTAAAAAGCGATGTATACAGCTTTGGTGTGGTTATGCTGGAGCTTCTCACTGGACGGAAACCACTCGATAGGTATATATATCTTATTTTTTCCGATTTTCATATAATGACAATATATATAGTGTACAGTGTATATACATTATATTATATTTTATTGCCATGATCAGTTCGAGAGCGAGATCGGAACAGTCACTTGTGAGATGGGCCAGTCCTCAACTCCACGATATCGATGCTTTAGCAAAGATGGTGGACCCCACCCTAGACGGCATGTATCCTGCAAAGTCTTTGAGCCGTTTTGCTGACATTATTGCCCTCTGTGTCCAGGTATTATTCACCTCAAAATTTACCATCAAATTATAAAAATATACTAGACTAGATTCGAGTAAAAATATTTCTTTTTTGTATAGCCTGAACCGGAATTTCGACCACCGATGTCTGAAGTAGTACAAGCGTTGGTCCGTTTGATGCAAAGGGCGAGTGTTGTAAAAAGACGATCGAACGAGGAATCGGGTTTTGCATTCAAGACTCAAGATCATGAAGCAGGTGACATGTTGTAATAATAATAATAGCAGGTGTATCCAATTCCAGGCTTAATTTGGTCACTGGCCTTTGCAATTTTTGCATGTACACAATTGTGCAAAGGTAAACAAACAATCCCGGCTATAAAAACAAAAAGAATTGAAGGCAAAAAAATGATACGTTCATAATAATTAAAACGAATGCGAAAGAAATGTAATTACGTTGATTACTACTACGTGAGAAAGTTACTAATCGTTTACTATTTGAGGTATCTAATTTTACTGTCGATTATTTCATTAATTTCTATTTTGCAGATAATTTTGTTTTAAAGAAAAATAATTATTAGAAAATACTCAAAAAGTTGTACAAGTGTAGAAATTGGAACAAAATTTTCGATTTCTGCTGATTCTGATCCGAAATTTTCCGATTTTGGAACAATCTTTTTCAATCTGAATTTTGAAATTCCGGGTTCGGATTTTTCCGAAATTATTTGGATCAGAAGCCCACATGAAAATTAATGATTAAGACAAAATTACAGAAGATCTCAAACACAAGCAAATATACAAAACAGACTATAACTTCACCACCATCACCGTAATTATATATACACAATAGAAAACAACAGCTGCATAAAATCAACATGCATGCCCATACACGTACACCAATTAGCACCACTCACGTGCGTATTATTCTTGAATTTAACTTTCAACCTTTATTTAATCAATTTTGCACTAAATGAAGTAGATAAAATTTGTTTACAGGTAATTTTTGGATCCAAAAAAAAATTATATATTTTTTTGGAATCACCACAAAAATTAGAATCATATCAGAAATTGAAATTTTATTCCAACTTTCACCCCTAATCCATCACTTGACCAATCGTGGCTTCAGGATTACTGTAATAAAAAATATTTAAAAAAACAAAGAAAATAATGTGGAAAATATTTGCCATTCTCAACCTAAAATTAAATATGAACTACTACCAACACAGAGGGACGAATACAACATAGTTTCATACACATAGTTAACATGTGAGTAATTAAGTTAACATGATTAATCTCTTTACCAAGCAAGAACTGCGTACAACATAGTTTCATACACACAAACTAATGACTATACTTACAAAAAGGCCACTAGTCTAAGCAGAGGGAATCAGTTTTCTGCTCTGTACATTACTCGATAAATATCAGCGGCATTGAATACATACTGATACACATAAAGGATTAATATTACATTTCTGCATCAGAGCCTTCGAAATGGAAACCGGTTACTTCTTCTGCCTCTTCGGCTCTACCTGCAAGAGAGATGTGAATCCGATATTTTAGTCAAAAAGGGTCTTCAAAATTTCAATAAAACTTCCGACTATACTCTTTATCATTTTAAATATTAAAAAAATACCTAAACTATTATATACCATACTAGATTCGCTAATGGAAAAGACAACGAGCACTTTAGCCTTTACCTTAACATTAGTGAGAGGGGTTTTATGAGGCTTCTTTACATCCTCGTCAGATCCATGTTCGGAGCAAACAAAGTGAGCTAACTGTTTTGCCTGTTCTATTGTCAAATCTACACAAGCAGGATGGTACCTACACAAAAAAAAAAAACACACACACACAGACAGTTCGTAAAAGGGCAATATCACAAACCACAACAATTATACGAGTACCATGGCTTTTTAACCATCCTTAAAGAAAGGCAATTACGCTATTCTAAATGTCAGTGTATCAAGAAACGACAACCAATTTCACTTATGTCACTTAGAAGGAATTAAGAGGCATCAATAGCGCTGAATTCTCCCAAACGAAAGAATAAGTTGTTTTTGAGTGAGGGGAGAAAAAAAAAACAGCTGGCAGTTGATTAGTGGATTGGGCCACAAAGATCCAAAAGACGAGATAATTACAATTACTAATACAACCACAACAATTTCGTAATAGAGGAAGGTAGCAATCCACATACCAGTCTTTGCACTCGTCACATTGTATCATCAGGTCGTCTGGATTATAGGGCATCTCACATTTGCAATATCTGTCAACGTATACGATCAAGAATCCATACCAAACAGATTATAGCAACGCACATTATTATGAAAAAAAAGAAACACAAATAAAAAATCATAATCTATATCCAGTGTACTACTACTCACACAGCCACTCGATCGGGCAGGAAAGCTCCAGAGGCAGGTTTGTACTCGAAACGACAGTAATAATCCTCCGCACCAACATTGTCCAGCTTAGTATAATTCTTGAAAGTGTGAACAACACACTTCCCCTCGATCGTGTGAGCACTCTGAGTGTCGAAGTGGTCGGACAAGAACAACTCTTTCGCTCCGTGAAACTGTCTCCGCCCGCCCACAGCTTCCTCTGGCCTGTAATACCACCTCACCCTAACAGTCAAACCGCTTCGATTGTCCGACTCAATTTTCTCCACACGTGCCACGTAAGGAGCTGAATTGCTCTCCGATGGTTTCATCAAGACACAGTCCCCAGCTTTCAATCCAACCAAGTACAACAATCAGAAAACGAATAGCTAAATTTTCGATAAGCCGTCATTGTTACATTATTATCTAAGAAATGAATAAAAGTACAAACATGCATGCACAAACATCAAAAACAAAGCTCCCAGCTACACTCTTAACAAAAAATAATTCCTTTACACAATAAGTTTAATAACAGTGCCATGTTTGGTACCTTTAACAACTTTGTTGGTGCCTCTAATGGTGTAAGAATCTACATCTCGTTTACCAGGTCTCGTTTTCGCCATGGATACTCAGTCAAAGCTTTCTCTCTCTACTTTCTCTGACTATGCTCGAAAAAATCCAGCGAGAAAAAAAAAATTCTTCGTTCCAGATAAATCGATTCAGGAAATAAAAATTTCTAGCTCGGATTAAACCATGGATAACAACATAAACTATCTGTAAACGAGTCGAAAATGAAGGTACATTGTCGAATCCGATTTCGAATAATCGATTTGAAAAAGAAGAAGAAAAAACCCTAGATTTTAGGGGTAGATGTTTGCGGTGAAACAAAACCCTAGAGGAGATTCGGTTTGTTGTTTTTTCACTGCTGTGTTTGGACTGAGGCTTTGGGTGATGGTATTTATTGCTGAGATTAATTAATTAACGTTTGTGTTTATGAATGTGAAAATCAGATGCTTAAGACTTAATTAAGGGTACTAATACTGTAATTAAGAATGTTGACTAATTCTTACACTTGTTTGTTGCTGTTTCGGTGATACAATGTACTCTTTTTTTTTTTTTCAAAATAAATATCTGGAATTGTTATTTAGTATTTATACAAATTTGAACGTTCTAGTAAAATTTCATTTTTAATGTTTTAACTTTTAAATCACATTGATTGTTAAAATAAATAAATAAAATAAAATAAAAAAACCAGCCCACTTGCAGTTTGGGCCCGGACACACTAATACTGAAGAATGTTAAATACTAAGAGCCCATTATAAAGTTATAAATTAAATAAGCTAAAAATGATTTTTTATGTTGATATGATATTTAACTATTTTTGAAAAAAAATAAAATTAAGTGTAGTAAAATAATTTAAAGAAATATGTTTACGAATGTTTCAATTTTTTGCCCCGTTAATATATTAATTTAACAAAAAATTCTATTTTTGTGAATAAATATAATTTTTAAATTGAGATAGTAAAAATTTCAAGTATTTTTATATACATATAAAATATATAAATAGAGAATAATTTATTCTGTAATAATTATGATAATTATTGTATTTATTACTATAAATATTAATTACAAGAATATGTTACTAAAATAAAATCAGCATAAAAAGGACAACATGAAAATAAAATCATCTAGGCACAATCAATAAATATGAAACAAGAATTAACCAAAGACAAAGCAAAAAGACTTCACCAAAACATATAAATAATACAACAATTATCCAGGTTATATAATTAATTACCAACAATACCACTCTTAAACATATCAAAATATATATAAATAGAGACACTTAATAAATGTCTCATTAAATCCACTAAAATATATATAAAATACTAAAATAAAAGTTAGTTTCGATAAAACCCTCATAAGGAAATTTAGTTTCAAAGAAGCCCCTGGGAAATATCCATGGGGAAAGGATTCCCTAAAACGCTGTCCATATAGTAATGTGGATGTGCAGCATCCATCACCACAAACTGCATATCTTCAGAAGGTTTCCAGTGCCTCTTTCTTTGGTTAATAAACCAATTGTTTATCTGTTTTTGATCCAAACCCGTCGCTTCCGCCAACGCCAGTTTCTGCGATTCCTATATTCGATAAATTTTAATTAAATTAGACGTCATTCTTAATCGAGATATTCAAGTTTATAAAGCAAGTCTTTTACGTAATCGAAATTCATCAGGTATATTCTCGAGATTATATTGTATGAATTTATTGCATTCCGAACCTCTTTGTCGTATCGAGCTGCTAATTAAAACTTCTTCAATTGCATTTTATTTATGTAAGACGGTTTTTGCTAATAAAATAACACGAGGGGTTGGGGGTGGAAATTGGGAAAAAAAAAAATGAACTGATGCGTCGATTTTTATCCAAAATTTTCCAATTTTGGAACAATATTTTTTGTTCAGAAGTTCCTAGTCCTTTTCCTCCAATTCTCGTTTTGGAACGGAATTGGAATACATACACGATTCCCATTTAAAATCTGACTTCATTTTCCGAAAATTCCGATTATTTTCAAAAAGATTAACTCATAATATGAATATTATTATCTATTTACAAATTCCATCAATTCCAATCCGAATTTTTTTTTATTTTAAAACAAGTTTTTACATTCCAATTTTTGAAATTCCAATTTCTCAGTTTTCGAAAAAAAATTGGAACAGAATTAGAATTGGTTTTTCTTCTTCAATTTTTTCCGAAAGTACTAATTCTGAATCGATCTGTCCGATTTCCAAACCCTAACGTGTCTTTAAAGCAATTTGAGAAATCAAGGAGGTTACAAATGCAATAAACCCTAAATTATACGATTTAGAATAATGCGTACGTACCGATGGATAAGGCCATTTGTAGTGACGGCTCCACCAGTCGAGCAATTGTTGCCTCGCTTCTTTAGGAAGTTTCCCTTTCTTTCGTTTCTTCATGAATTCTTGTTTAAGGCTGCCTAAATACCCACTATACTTACGTAACAGCTGTCCTTTAAGTTCCCTATCTTCGGCTTGCGGATCGATGAAACTGCTATTATTGTTCACATCAACTTCTTCTTCGGACGAACCATTTCTTTCCATCGCTTCACCACAAGCTGTGGAATAATAAATAAAAAATAAAAATAAAAAAGATCATAGCATATACTCTATGGCAAATCGATTTGATGTAATCGTCATCTATAATGCTTAATCGAACCATCTAATAAAATTACGTAACAAATCTTCTTCGGATGACCAAAAACTTCTTAGGTAACAGAAGCTTCCAAACAATCGTTTCTTCGCAAAAATGTTTCAATATTTTTTTGCTAGAAATGCACAATACAAGAAACGATATATCTAATTTCTAAGTGATTAATTAACATAAATTTAATTCGACTTAAATGCCTTAGAGAAACACAAACAAGATTCTTGAATATGTTTGAAACACCGGCAAAGAAGCGAATTTATCCCAATCAATTTTAACCAATTTATAAATCGAATTAGGTCTTCCGTTTTTCATTCAAGCAGATATATATTTTTACAAGATGTATGTAGTTATTGCAGTTTAATTTAGTATCATATTTCACATGTGTGCTTGTACAGGAAAACACACACACACACACACACACACACAGAGACAGACATAAACTGTTGGAAAATCACACAACCATGGTAGACAACAAAAAATATGCAGACACACAAAACTATATAACACACACTTCTGTTTGAACTGTGGTACAAATTAAACCTAACTAGAGTATTTATTAAATTAAATTATTAAAAAAATATATATATATGGATTCATCACGCGGATAACAGTAACATTAATTAAAGAAACAGCAAACAGAATCCCAAAGGGGTTCCAGAAAAGGAGACAGATACAAGAAATAAAAACACATGATTAATTAATGTAATGTATAGATACATACATACAATATATACATATATAAATGTGGAAGAAAGAGAAAGCCATAAAACAATGGAAGAACTGCATCTGGAAAGAAAAACAAACAACTCTTTGTTTTACCTAGTAATAAACAAATCACCATTTTCTTGGAAACATGCACATGCAGGAATTTATTAAATATATTTAACCCACAAATTCAAGACAGTAATCTATTTCAAAAACAGTAAGATCTGTGCGCAGAGTATATATATATATTATGAAACGAGATAATACACAGTAGAGAGAGAAAGAGAGGAGAGAGAGAGAGTAGAGAGAGAAACCAGGAGCAGAGAGAGAGAGGGATTTGAACTGAGACTCAATCCTGGAGAGAAACACCATGGCTTCCTTAAAGGGTTTGGAGAGTTCTTGTTCGTACTTGCTCAGCATCTCACAGTAAGCCTCCATGAACTGATCCAGCGCCGGATCCTCTCCCACGCAGCTCGTCCCGCCGCCGTGCCGCCCCATCGCCGCCGCCGACGCGCACGCTTCCTCCAGCTTCACCACCACCTCCGGCGGCGCTCCTATCTGCACCAAAAAAAAAACCCTCGAAAAGGTCAAAACTCGGAACCCTTTTTTTTTTCTTCTTAATTTTCGAAGATTTTAAGGTTTAAAAAAACCTTTTGGCAGTTGGCGTAAGCAGACAAGAGGCGGTGGTAGTGTGGGTGAGCCATGATCTTGTCCTTTGTAGAACAGCCGCCGCCGCCTCCATTAATTCCATCATCGTTGTTATTATTATTATTGCTCTCCATAAAATAATAGCCAGTGCTCGTTATATTATTGTTGCCCCCGCCGCCATTGTTGTGGTGTTCTTCAAGCATCATAGAAGAACCGCCACCGCCGCCGTGGTGGTGGTTAGAGGAAGACGGTATAAGAGGAAGGAAAAGGTTGTTATTCCGACCGTCTGTAGTATGATGATTATTATTATGAGGAGGCATCATTAACATAGGGCAAAACCCATCATTGTTTCCTCCAAAAGCCATCATACAAGAATTGCTACCACCACCACCACCACCCTCCATTTTTTCCTCGCTCTCTCTCTCTACTTTCTCTCTCTAACTCTCTCTCTCTCTAACTCTCTCTCTCTTGTATATTTCTTGGATGGAAGGAGCCACACTAACACTACACTTGATAAACCCTTGAACAATAATATTCAGTCATATAATATAATGATATGATTCACCACCACTTGTCTCTTTCTCTCTCTAGTTTCTCTCTCTCTAAGTAGTTTCTCTCTCTAAGGTGTTAGGGTTGTACACACGCATAAGCAATCTTTTTGCTTCTTTAAGGGTGTAAGCTTTGCAGGGGCCTCCCGAGTTTTGTGCTAACTGGTTCAGCCTTTTTACAGAAAATCCTAAATATATATTTCGCTGTTTGTTTGTGTTTACTAGTGTGTGTGTGTGTGTGGAGTCTGCAGTCAGTTTTGGTGAAGGCCTCTTTTGCTCTCTGGTCTCACAAATAAAGTAAAGTAAACTGGATCTCAATTAATTAATGTTTCATTAACAACAAAAACAAAAACAAAATCTTTTCCAAGGTATGAAAAGAAAGAAACCGCAAACGAGGAGGAGAGAGAAAGTTTCTGCAGAGTGCAGAGAGAGAGAGTGCGTGTTGTGTGTGTTTTGAGTGTGTATGGCAACTTAATCAAAAGGGTTTTTTTTTTCTCTTTTTTTTTTGGTTGATTAAAACTAATAATTAATAGGGGATGAGGGTTTTGTTTTGTTTTGGTTTTGGTTTTGGTTTTGGTTATGTATGGTTTACCTTCCCAAGGAAAACTCTCGCTCTCTTTTCTTGCACTGCCACTGAAACACTGCCATTACTACTGGCATAAACTAGAGAGAGAAACTGGAGATTCTTCTTTTGTTTTTTTTTTCTTCTTCTTTTCTAGAGAGAGAGAGAGAGTAGGGTTAGTTTAATTAATAGAGAAAAAAAGAAAAGTAATATATATATTAGTGATGAACGATCAAATCGAGGTGTGTATTATATTATGTATGTATGTGATGAAGATGGGGGTTGGGTTTTGGGGCACGGAATCACAATTCCAGTGTTAAATTTTGAGCTATTTTTCTTATTCTTCCTTCCCCTATTCATTTCATTTGTCCTCTTTCTTTCTTTTCTTTTTTTTTTTTCTTTTGCCCTACCAAAATTTACCCTACCCATTCTATCCTCATCAACACTCTTCACCTAACCTACCTTATGTTTTTTCTAGCTCCCCCAAGAAAAAAAAAAATTAATAACAAAAAAGAATTAACATTTTATTGTTTCACTTAAGGGATGTGATAAATGTTGCTTTAATTTTATATGATAATATTGTTTCGACTTCTAATGTGATTTTAACTATTTTTTAGGCTTCGGTTCTGCAAAACTCAATTATGAAATTTGTAGTTGTTCGACTTAGTTTTCTAATACAATTTGAATCAACCAGATTGGATGTCTGGTGCGAAAGATATGCATGAATCGATGAACAGTGTCTGCAACTTTGATGTTTTGAGATATTTAAAATTCGAAATGTAACTCATTGATGCATGATTTTGTTAACCGACATCCAATTTAACTGAATTAAGTTGGATGACAAGACAATTTCAAGGGAGTACAGTTTCATCCTGTTGAATTTCGCTGAAATCACACTAGAAAATAGTCAAAATCCCGTTCACAAGCGAAACGAGTAACATTTGAGTTTTGATGAAATGTTATTGAAACAAAGTTATTAATTTATCGAGCTTCTAATATACACGAAAGAAAACAGCCAATTGGATCTTTTGTAGAATTATGTTGTGCAGGATGGCCACATGAACAGAATTATGAACAATGAAATATTTAACCCATCTGTTATTGACAGCAAATAATCAGATATGACTTGTCTCATTCCAATTTACACAGTTAAAATACCTTCATATAAACATTGTAAATTCCTGTTTCTTCATTTTCAGTCTCACAAACTGGATTAATGGAATTTCCAAATTCAGTTTAATTTTTATTTTAAAAAATACTATTATTTCCGAATTACGGGTTGTAACGAATTAAAATTAATTTTTCACCATCGAAAAAAAATGAATTTGAACTTTTTTAGGGTAAAATACTATATTTGATTCTACCACTTTTCACACCTATTGGCTATTACTATGTGAAATTAACAAATTAAAAGGTGATTGTTATTTCCGAATTACGGGTTGTAACGAATTAAAACTAAGTTTTCACCGTCGAAAAAAAATGAATTTGAACTTTTTTAGGGTAAAATACTATATTTGATTCTACCACTTTTCACACCTATTACTATGTGAAATTAACAAATTCAAACGTGAGCCAAGCCATATCAATTTAAATTAATTTTTTTTTTGTTATTTTTTGTAGTGTAAATTAAATTTAAGGAGCATATATTTAGTTTATTTACTGGAAAAAAAAAGTATTTTTCTTGATTTAACAGGTGAATTACTTTGTTCAAAAGATTGAATAGACTATTAAACTGTTGAACATAGTAAGGACGAGCTACAAGAATTATTTAATTTATTTAAAGTTAATGATTTGATTTGATTTCGAGGGGCAGTCCAAATGTCTCTTCTGTCTATTCAAAAAAAAAAATTAAATAAATAAAATACATATATAAATATATATGTATAAATTGTTAGTATAAATTGATGGCATGTAAAATTATTGTAAATGAATAAATGTTTTTTTACCTGTCAGTTCTTTTCAAGAACATTCTGACCCTTTAATGTGACTTGTTTATACTAACCTTATTAATTTCATTTTTCAATAGTTGAAATTAAATTAAATTAAATGCTCATCATTTAACTGTTAAAAGAAAAAAAAAAAAAAACCCTATTGCAATATGCCTGATATACATTATATGTTGAGTTAAATAATTTATCAACTTTCTATTTTATTCTATTATCTATTATAATTATTTAAAATTATGTGACATGATCAAGAATCAAAGACTATTAGTAAGTACAAAAAATCTTTGATTAAGGCACTTTCAGACAGTAAGAATATAGCTAATAGTAGCCTGTCTTAGTCTCCAAGGTTAGGGTTTCAAGTAATATTTGAATTAGGGTTACAGTCTCTGTTATAACAAACAACATATATTTAATCATGAAAATGATTTTTTTTTAAATTAAAAAAAAGGGGGATGACGTCAGCATCTATGTAATAAAAGTGTAAAAGATTTTTTACAGCTAATTTGTAATAATAATAATTATTATTGAATTTGTAGTAGGCCTTAGGGCAAAGAAATATTGTAGGAAGCTAGGGTTCTTCCAAGATAGCTTTTCCTGAGTAGTATTTGCTTTAAGTCTTGTCCATCACCAGTGCCTACACTTAACCCCTATGATTTAAATTTATAATGAGACGATAAATATATAATTTTAAATTCAATAAAAAACCCTAAAAAATAAAAAGGTCAGACTTTTGTAAAATTCTTATTGTTTTATCTTGAAAAGAGTTCAATGAAAATTATTGGTGTCATAATTATTAATGGACAAAACAATATATTGATCTCATAAATTTATCCTATCATCTTAATTAAAATAAATTAAATTATTTTTTGTATTATATTAGGGGAAATTACCGTCTCACCCGCGATGTCAAATTAAGGAAAAACCTCTCACGTTTCAATAATTACAATTTGACCGTCAACTAGTAATCTTCTTACACGATCATTCATGCACTATTCAATTTAGTGCTATCTTCTAGACTCTGTGAAATATTTTTCAGTTTGTACATATTTTACCCCATTTGAACTCCATATTTTGAAATATCATATTGTGTGCATCATAAACTGCATTTTGCACAAAAAACGAATACAAACTAGAAAACATTTCACGGAATGTATAAAATCATGTTGAATTTAACAGCATGAAAGTGAACGTGCAAGAAATATTATAATTAATGGGTAGCTTGTAATTATCCAAACATATATGATTTTTTTCATAATTTGAATTTTTTTAGGGGAAGGGAATTAGTAAATTGACCTTACATTATAAATGATAAAACTAACCTTAATTATTTAATAATGTGATAAGAGAGAGTTAATACTTATAGTTGAATTAATAAGGTTAAAACATGAAAAAATGCATTTGTAAAGTGACAGAAAATATGAAACAAAAATATTTAAAAAAAAAAGACAGTCATTATGGAACAGATTGAGTATATATAAGAGATTTATTAATAAATTATTCTGGTGGAATATTTGCTTTTATGGAGGGCCTCCCTCCAATCATAAGCAGCCAAGTTTTAAAACATGATAATTAATATATCTTGTTACACTTTTAATTAAATAATTTAATTAACCCCACTTAATTAGTTCCCCTTTTATGTGTCAACCGTTCGTGCTGTCATAAAGTGGGTTCATTTCCCTTTTCATAATTATGTTTAACGAGTTTATTCCACATCAAACCCCAACCCCCCTAAAATTATTATTACTAAACAATTTGGGGGCCTTTTTGAGATTAATAAATTAGTTTGTTAAGATAAAGTCTTGCCAAAGTACAATACAATGTATTATAACAAGCATTCAGAATCGAAACCGAGAGAGACACACGAATGAATACCGTAAGTCACTGCCACGTGTTCGATATAGTAAATGAGTAGAAATTTGTGCTATGTCCTTGAGGTAACTTTTATTTATGAAACCCCCTCATTTTCCCATAATTACATCCACCCTCTTATACCTTGTAGATTTCTTACACTAACACGCTTTTGTAGAGGGTGAATGCAAGAAATTTAAAAACTATGGGGGACTGGATTTAATTACTAAAAAATGAGAGGTTTTTCGTAAATAGTCATTACCTGGGGAAGGTGATTGTAATTTTATCCTATATTATGTTGGAGGGGAAAAAAAAAAAGGAAATCTAAAGCTATGATGATTTTATTTTCTTTTTTATGAAAAAAAAATGCCAATTTCATCAAATAATAATGTAGTACTAGTCTATGTTGGGCTATTGATGGGATGAGTTTGCAAAATAAAAGAAAATTTTATGACTTTATAAAAT
The DNA here is from genome assembly GCF_056151865.1 of Erythranthe guttata. Classification (NCBI taxonomy): domain Eukaryota; kingdom Viridiplantae; phylum Streptophyta; class Magnoliopsida; order Lamiales; family Phrymaceae; genus Erythranthe; species Erythranthe guttata. The sequence goes on from NC_142540.1 coordinate 17,770,782, forward strand.
GCAATGGTACAAGTTATATATTTATCCCATGACATGAAAAAAGACCATAGTATTCTTCTTTCTTTCTTTTTCACAAGACAAGACTCCTAAAACATACTCTACTCTCCCACTAGCCAATGTGCTTCTTCCCTTTTTACCATGTTGTTTTTTTCAAACCCCATATTCTCGGTCGGATCCTATCACTATCATATAAATTGAGGAACCCTTTTGTAAGAATTTTTTTAGGTCAGGTGAAATTACGAAAAAATCCCTCTTGTTTTGGTAGTTACAACTATCCGCCGACTATGAATAGTTTCTTACACGTCCATCATTATGGTGTCAAATTCAATATGATTTTGTACATTATGTTGAATGTTGTCTAGCTTCTACTCATTTTGTGCAAAAATTCAGTTTTTGACGCACCACAATCTGATATTTACAAGTTATGATCATCTTGTTTCAAAATGTGAAGACCAAATTAGGTAAAACGGGTACAAACTGAAGAAGAATCCACTAAGTTTGATAACGTAGTGGTGGACGTACAGGAAGATTCATAGTTGAGGGGCGGTAGTAATTACTCAAACATGAAGGGTTCTTTTGTAATTTTACCTTACTTTCGGGGGTGGCCGTAATTTTATCTAATTAAATAAAAAAAATGAAATCTTGAAGATAGCTACAATTGAGAGTATAACTTTTGGCCGACAACATATTGCTTTTTTCCTCATCTAATTCATGCCACTTTGAATGGTGAACAACTGTTTGCCCTTGTTGGATGCCTCACTATCCAATTATTCCATTTTATTTTTATTTTTATTTTATTTCATTTTTTTCTATTGTAGCATGAATATTGTGAGGCAATGTATGTATATATGCCCTATATATAGAGAGAGATACAAAGTGAGAAATGGCAACCAAAATTCCTGGGTGGCTCGTGCATACACATGCACTACCACTACCACTAGTACTAGGGTTTGACTTTTTTTTTTTTGTTATTCACTAGGATTTGACTTTTAATTAAATATCAATATTTGGCTTAGGAAAGGGAAAACTAATTAGAGAATTGATTGGAAGGAAAAATAGTGTGACTTAATTATATCTAATGAGGTAGATAAAATAAAACAAAATTAATTTCAAAGAAATAAAATTTCTCCCTTTAGTAACACATAAATCATGAATATTTCGTGTGTTCTATTGCAGTTGATTCGTTAAATTTCAGATTAAATTTCTCATACTAGGGTTTATGCAGCATTAGAGTTTTCTTTTTTGCTTCGATTTCGGTGAACTGTTCTTGATAGCGATTCGTTTAAATTGAATATTTATACAGAATTGAACTTGATTCTCAAGAGTACAAGTAAACTTGGTTATATACTAAGAAATTGCCACCAGCAACTAACTTCAATCGTATTGTGAGTTTATAGAAGTATTTAGTATAAAAATTAATATATCAAATGAATAATGTATTTTACAATTGACAATAAAAAATTATATTAAAAAAAAAAAAAAAAAAAAAAAAAAAAAGAGGATGGGTGCAATGAGCATGACAGTGTATGGGCCTCATGTACATAATTACTATTTTGCAAATTAAACAATTTGATAACTAAAAGCCCATATGGCCTTTTCCTGGCCCAATAAACCCCAAAAAGCCCATTATTTTATTACCATATTATAGTCTCTAGATTATTATCATTATTATTTATTTATTTATTTTACGAACGAAACACGCAACCACGTATGTTCGCTACAAAAATTTTTACTTTCCGCAACAATCTACAAATCACACGAAGCGTAAACTGTATTTGGTAAACCATGATATATTGACTCGACCTGAAAAATGTCGGCAGAAAAAATCGAACTCGAACAATTAAAAAATTGTTTTCTTCTTATTTCATCAATCATATCACTCTTGAGAGCAACATCATATGTCGTAATTTATGAAATTGTTGCTAGATTGAGCTTGTCACACATGCTTATTGGTTAGTGTACTGTGATTTAACGGACGCACGGTTAGTGAAATTAATATACATATATTTATTATTAGTGAAATGAATAAAAAAAAAATACAATAAGTAAATAAATAATAAATGAAAAAGCAGAGTGCACGACATGGTTAGGCCTAAGTCATGTGAGGTGTGTCATATTTGATTTTTGTCAAACTTCACACTTTTATGCCACTACCAATCAATCCCATTATTAACTATATATTATTATATCAAGTCAACACAATATTTGCTTATTACATGCAATTTTACATATATATAAAAACACAACTATCCATACTGATTTATTTTAAATAAATAATTAATTAATAATATATGATAAGAAATAATAAAGCTAGCTTTAATTAATTAACAGTATATAAAAAGTCAATAAAGAAACAAATTAATTACATTTTACAAATACTATGAGGGTTGAATTTGTTGAATTACTGTTTATAAGTAAATTATTACGCACGGTAAAAATTAAATGCAATTAATTAATTACCTGATGATGATTAATAATTTAATAGACCTTCTTGGTAAATAGGCTCTTTATGTTAAATAAATTACTTCTACGTACCCCTTCACCGGAGACGATGCCCCCGATCTCACTTTCACCTCCGCCGCCGGCGGCGGCGACACTTACTGCGCTATTCTCATCGCTTGTACAGCTCAAATGGTGGCGGTAGCCAATACACATGGGAACGTTCAAACTCAGTACTCTAGCCTTCGGTGCCGGTGGTTTCCGGCGACCCTCATTACCACCTCCGGCAGCGCCGCCGCTGCCGCGGCGGACCTTCCAAACAGGGCTGCTCCTTCCCAGGTGAACACCTGCTCTGCTAGGGCTATTAGGCGGCCACTTCCTGAACTTGGACTCGCCGGTGGAGTTGCTCCGGGAGCACGGCGCGCTGCACACTTTCCGAGCAGCCGCCACCGCGGCCGCAGGCCGCGGCCGAGTTCCGCCGTTCCCGGCGGATCTGCTCCTCGAGAAAGGCCATATGTTTATGTTCAGCTCCGCCGCCGCACTCACCAGATTACTCGCGCCGCCGCCGTTCTTCTTCTGATGATCTCGCTTCTTCTCTTTAGTAATTGGATGATCATCTGAGTACTCCAACCCTTTTAATTTATCACTCTTCTTGAAAATATACCTCCACCGTTTCGACGGAGTCAACGTGCAGTCAACGGTTGACGATGGTCCCATTTCCGGCGCCGGCGTTTCAAGGTCCTGCGGCGGCGCCGGCGGTGGAGGGTCGTGAATACTAGAGGGTTGTTGGAGTTGGAGGAGATGGAGGGGTAGGAGGAAACCGCCGGAGAAGAGCACGTCGGCGGAGAGGAGATTAGGCTGAGGAAAAGAAGGGTTTCCGACCATCCAGAACTCGAACTCCGGCGAGTTTGCATCGACGCTTACTCTTCTTCCACTGGTGCATGGTGATAGAATTCGAGGAAGGACCTCTGCTTCTTCCATTAATTAATTAATTATTTCTCTTTCTTCTTTTCCAACTCAATATATCAGTTTTTATTTTTATTTTTATTTTTAATAATGGAAAAAAATATATAATATAATATAATTGGGGTTGGAGTTTTTGAGAGAGAAAGAGACCCTACATCTATTGAAGTTAAGAGAGAGAGAGAGGAATGAGCATTGAGTAATAAAGATAGTGATAGGGACCTCTTAATAAGGTTGGTTGAGAGACTCATACTTTAAATATTTTTTTTGTAAATTGCACTTTACCTCCTTGTGGTTTGAACTTTGTGCAGATAACCTCTTATACTTTTAAAATATAGCATATGACCCCCCTTGTATTTCAATATGAGCATATATCTCTTATACTTTCAAAAATTTCTCTTCCAAATGAGCATGATTATTTACCGAAATGAAACACAACGGGAGATGGTTATGTGCTTATATTAAAAGTACAAAGAGGTCATATGCACATAATTCAAATTACAGGGAGTCATGTGCTTATATTGAAAGTACAAGGGGATCATGTGCATAAACATCAAACTACATGGGGATTAAGTGTTATTTAGTCTATTATTTTTAATAATATTATTTAAAGTTTATCAGAAATAACTCAAAGAGATAAACTATAACTACAAAAAAATCCCCTTACTTTTGGGAAATTACATCTAGCCTCATATAGTTTGTAAATATCTTACATTCACCCCTCTACAAAAGAGTGTCAATGTAAGAAATTTACAATTGCAAGGGAATGGATGTAATTAAAAAAATATGAGGAGTTTTTTTGTAAATTAATTTTACCTCAAGGATTGGTTGTAATTTACACTGAAAATTCATCTAATAGGAGTAATGCTAATCTCTTTAGAGAGAATCAAAACAGACAGAATTAAATTGGAGTAATATTTGAGAGTGATATTTGTTTAATACTATTTGTTCGTTGGCTAAAACTCAAATTTGCTAATAAATAAATTCGTTTCCAAGCGAAAAAACAGTTAATGCATTTCGGGCCCAATGGCCCAAACATCCCAGTCTGGGCCTTTCCTGACAGCAACTGCCACGTGCCATTTGGATTCAACAACGCCCAATTCTAGTGGTCCTTGTTCTTAATAATGTATTCGGATGTTTTTGTAGATGCTACATCCGATGAAATATATTTCATTGGATAGTTCTGCACAATTGTATGTGCGTAATTGCTTACTGGATGATTATTTATAGAGATTTATTGTGCAAAATCATCCGTTGTTTTTCACCGGATATAACATCTCATACAGTGATGTAGCCAACATAGAGCCAGAGGGAGCCATGGCCTCTCAAAAGTTCTCGAATTCCTATATTTATGTAAGGGTCTAAAAAAAATCATATATAATTAGCATTATCGCCCCCCTCTCATAATTTTTTTAATGCATTCGGCCCCTGCAAGCTTAAAATCATAGTTCCGCTAGTGATCTCACAGACCTGATTAATTATAATTGTTATTTATTTATTTTTGTTTGAAGAGTTATACAAGATTTGATTAATTTCTTTATCTTATTTGTCTCCTTTCTCGTACATTAAATCGTAAATCGCAAAAAACAAATTTATAATTTAAAAGATAATAACCCAAAACTGTTTTCTTTCGGTTGTTGTGATGTGATGCATACCTACCAAATTATTGTTATGAACATCCAATTGTGAAGTGTTCCTCTCTTCACATGCAAATAGTGTAACTGCACCATGTGAATATTACTTTTAAATTATTATTTATTATTATTAAATATTATCTCAATTATTTATTATTACCAGTCCGATGAATGCAACCTTATCTCAGAATATTATTATAGTTAGATGAAAAAATCATGAGTTTCGCTATTCATTAAATTCTCTTGCAGTGGCGTGACATAGGTCAGGCTTTTATTTATGGAGATATGGTTATATACTTAAACTTTGCCTGATACGCATTCAATTACAAGTGTAATTATCAACCAATTTGTTAAGTGCTTTAATGATTCCACAAGGTTTTTCTTTTTAATGGGACTTAATTTCATCATCTACTTTCATTCATAATTTATCCGTACTTTCAATTTCCAATACTACATTAAATGATTTTTTTTTCCTATTTTTAACCTTGTTAATTCAACTCCATCACTAAACAATCAAGGTTATTTTCGTCTTTTTAATGTGTTTTTCCTGAAGTTAAGATCCATTTATTGAGATTTTTAATACTTGCGCAAAACTAAAAAACGACAATAAATTAAGAAAGGAGTATTAATAAGGTCGGTGTATCTAGGATTTTTCCGAATTAGTATGGCAAGATTTCGGGACCGGATTCTCCGATTGATTCTATCCACATTTTTATGTGGTTCCAAATGGAATATATTTTGGCACATGTGAAAATAATCGTGCATCATCTAAGACACGTGCAAAGAAAGAACAATATAGTTTGAAAATCAAACCTTTGGTTTATGAATTTGCAAGAAATCGTTTCATAACGGGACTGTACTTCGATGTATTATTAATCCTAATCATAGTACTGGAAACGATAACATTAACTTAGACTAATCCTCGGACAAGAACAAGCAGAAGGAGAATAAAACGGGAGAATTGTCTTTAAAATGACGAAAAGGGTAAAAACGGTTACTGTGATATTGCCAAAAAGAATAAGCAATGTGTGTACTCACACTTATACTTGGGATCCGATTTCCAGCAGTAAGGTGTGGCTAAGCGTATCCGATGCTGGGCCAACAAATTGAATGGGACCTGTAATTACGGGAAGAAAAAAACGGAACAAAAAACAATCAGAGTCGACCAGTAAATTTGAGATGAGAAAAGGAAAAATAAATAAATAAATAAGCTTACCAGGATTAATATATCGGTTTTTAAGAGCCCACTCTTCCCTTAACGACACGAATTTCTTGAATGGGGCGCCTGTAATAATCATCGAAATACATAAAGTAGTTAAGTATGATATAGTACATAGTTAAAAAAAAATAAGAACAAAAATAAAAATAAAAAATTCTTACCATCTAGTTCAACCATTGCCTTCTTTATCACTGGCTTGAATTTACCTGTAACATAAATATAGTTTCCAATGGAGTTTAGACATTTGAAATTACGTGAATTAGAAATAATATTCGAAAATAAGGTGGGAATAAAAACCATGTCTTCTTTCGACATCCATTAGTGAAGTTAGTGCAGTTCCACCGACAGTCCATTCTTCCACCGGGGCAGCCAAGTTCGCCACCTGTAAATAACCAAAAAAGGGTTTTAAAAGCTGATTCGAATTAAGCTAAGATATATCATGCTTATAATGTATTAAAAGAAAACCAGCACATACAGAGGATATTAATCCGGTTCTCCCACTGTGAAGCAATGCTCCAGCACCATAACCCAAAGCGTAGCAGTACGTTGAATCGAAATTAGATGGCAAACCACATCTCCCTTCATATCTGTGATTTTAATGTCACGTTGAATTTTAAGATTTCAATTGCCCTAACTCAAAGGTTGTCTAAGATATTTAATCCACAATAGACGAGAAGTACCCGAAAAAGTGAGGTTGGCCTTTGAAATCACCCTTATAAGCAGCTGCTTTCTTCCTCACCTCCAACTCAGTTTCGACCATTTGAATAAGCATTTTTTCAGTTTCGATTTTGGCCACCTGAAAAAAAATAGACAAACAAGTTCACCATAATGCGAGTATATAATATATTAATGAAAAAAAATCATTGGAAATCGTAAATACCTGAACATTTCCATGTGGATCTCTCTCAAGCATCAATTGCTCCTGGATTGCTGGAGGTAGAAGATCAAAAAGCTGATGAGACGGAGTAGTGAGTTTCTTTTTCCAAGCACCAGCTTCATCTACAGTTTCATGTGCCAAAATTTCATTCAATTCTGCGATAAGCTGTTGGACCTGCAAATGGAATATAAAACCAATAAATAAATTATAATCAGCACAATGAAAATATATGAGTGGGTAAAAAAACAAGAAGTGATTGATAGGTTTCCTAAATATATTTACCTCTGGAATGAAATCTATTAGTCCTTCTGGTATGAGTATAACACCATAGTTGAAGCCAAGTTCCGCACGTTTGCATATTACATCAGCAATGTAGTCTGTAACATTTTTAAGGGTCTGTTTCTTTGCAGCTACCTGCAAAATATTGAGCTTGTTGGAATCGTTTATTGAGATGAGAAGTAGCTAGTTAGCACAAGCGATTTAATTTTAGATGATTGCGTTGTTTATTTAGACACCTAGCTTCTGACTTTTGCAGTTATATTTCATAACCATACTTAACTAAATTCTATATGTCAGAAATCAATGTGCAATGGAAAATCAGATGTCTGGAAAAAGGAAAATTGGATAAAGAAAAATTGGATAAAGGAAAATGCACCTCTTCTCCAATAAGAGTGATGTTTGGATGAGTTTGCAAAGCACACTCCAAGGTAATGTGAGAAGCAGCACGTCCCATAAGTCGAACAACTGCAGGCATGAGATGTTATATAAATTCATAACTCATCTAAATATAATAACACCACAAGAGTATCATGAACTGTAAAGTTTTGAGCTGCCCAGTCAAAAAATATTTAAAAGAAAATGACTCTAGCAGAGGGAACTAATTTGAACAAAACGTAAATGATTACAAACTTGGAACTGTATATATTGAGAACCAACAAAAAAAAAAACTGAAAGGATGGCCATTTTTTAGTTGATGAAAGCACAAAAAAGATAAAATTAAATATAATTTTCAAGCCTATTCTGGGAATGACCGTTGCAAAAAAGTTCCACTCTCTATGTCCAATTACTTACAGTGGTAGTATTTTCCTGTTGATCGAGCATCTATCATGACATTCCCGATCATTTCTGCATATACCTGCAGAAAGCCAATTACTTGTACTTCAGAATAGTGAATGTTACTATTCAATATTTCAAGGAATCACTTTGTATAAGTCCAAGATAGTATACTACTCCTCGAAAGCAAACTTTTAGATTCAGTAAAAAATTGTGTGAAAAGCGTTTAGGTCAATGTTTTGGCGTCTTAATCCTAAAACTTTATTTGATAACCCCACATCATCCATCATTTAACACAGATATATCAAGAAAAAACAACGGAACTAACATATAATACAGAAAAGAAAGAGTTCCATGTTGCAGAAATAATTTGGTGCAATAACATATATAGAAGGTTCATACAAGTATAAACTACAGGCAAGTGCATATATAAGTATCACCTTGCAAGCAGTATCAAACCCAAAACTTGTGGGGACCTCCTTGCATTTAAGGTCACCATCAATCGTCTTCGGACATCCAATAACCTTAGTTTTCAATTTTCTACTCCTGTAAAACATTATAATAGTATTAATTTATTAAGAAAAATCAAGCATAGAGTCACAGAGAAATCACTGAGATAATAGTATCCCCCACTAAATAATAGATTACCAACCTAAAATTCTCTGCCAGAAGGCAAGCATTCGTATTTGAGTCATCTCCGCCAATTACGACAAGGCCATCTAGATCAAGCTTAACTGATGTGCCTTCAGCTTGCTTAAACTACAATGAAATTGGTGCAGCTTCTGTCAGTCTTTTAACCATGATTTTAACCTAGGTAAATCACGAAGTACCAACAGAGATAATTAGGTAACCTGTTCTGGAGTCTCTATCTTATCTCTTCCACTGCAAATCATATCAAACCCTCCCTGCAAGTAAACAATTAAGACATATTGCATAATATTAAATCATTTTGCTCGGTTTCTCTTCATATCTAAAATATTTGTTAGAATAAAAAAACCGATTAGCCAGACACAAAAGCCAGAGAGTATATTATCAAGAAGCCAGAATAGCCAGACAGACAGATAACAAGGAATAGATTCTTCCCAAGATAGACACAACCCACAAATCTACTAGTCTAAGAGAGACACGAATTACCTCACACATTGATTCCTAACTTAAGACAAACTCCTAAATTAATCCTAACATTAGAAAACAACTTCATGAGAACCTCAGGCAACGATTGAACTTACCTGGTTTCGGTAAGGATAGATGAAATCTGAATTCAACACCACATATTTGCCCTTCATTATGCCAGCTGGTCCACCCCTGAATCCATACAGTGTGCTGCCTTTGCATCGATCCTGCAAGTAATCTAAAACACATATCCATGCCTCGATTAAATCACTTCACAGAAAAATAAAAAAAATCAGCACAAAATATTTCAAGAAAAATGATGGCCTCACCAAAAATTCCAGAAATAACATTGTGCCCTCCTGGGGCTTGGCCTCCAGATAAAACCACTCCAATCTTCAAGGCCTGTCCAGACGAGTTATTACTGTCTGGTACCAAGGCTGCCGACGGTTGTCCAAAGAGGCAAGGAAACAATTTCGCAATCTCATCTGCATTTTAATAAATCACTGTTGAGTGTTTATCCATAATCCCAATACTCTTAATTGGTGTTTGTCAACTTGATACTAGGTCAAGTTATTTGACTAGAAACACGCGGAATAGTTTTCAACTAGTCTTAAACAAATAGAAAGCATTCAGCAGCATATAATGACAGATATATCAATAGTGTCCAACACATGCATAAACATTAACTAGTATTAGACTATTACTTCGTACTTTATAGACATGGAAAACTTTTTGGAAAGCAATTAAACACCGTAAATCCAATTTTTTCACAATCAATTAAAAATCATACCCCTGAGACAGACGGAATAAATCGAGCAAGCATGAAGCAGAAACTAATCGACTATACGTCCTTCCTACGCACGGTGATATCAGGAGCAAAAAAATGTGTCTAATATAAAGATGAAATGTAAATCATTTTTTTTCTGGATATCAATTGAATTTACGAGAAAATAACAGCAATAACACATCAAATCGTGTTAATCAACCAAAAGAGTTAGGTTTTCCAGATCACGCAAGGATTCATGAACAATCTCTAGATTTACGCGATTCAAGCGATCAGATCATTGAAAATACTCATCAAATAATCATTTAAACACACATATCATACATTCGCCTAAAAAACACGCTGAGTGCGTGGGAGAGTGAAAAATAGATTGTGCGTACGAATTTTTCCGTTAACACGCACCTGGATTCCCTGCGGCGGAGCTAGGTGGACCGTCGACGACTTTGAATGGTTTTTTGAGGACGGAGGGGAGGGGGAGGGGATGATCGAGGCGGCTGTTCTGCACTTCGCTGTAAACAGCGGCGTAACGGCCGGCGGTCGGGGATTTAACGTCGGCTACGTTACCGTTAGCAACCAATGCAGGAGGTGCCATCGGAATTTTGTCGTTCTTCGAGAGAATTCTAACGGAGTGAGCGAGTGAGCAAAACCTCAGATCTTACGAAGCGGGGCGGAGCAGTCGATTTTTTTGTTTTTAGCTGTTTGAGAGTGTTGTTCTCGTAAGATCCGCCAAAAGGGTTTGTTGAGGGTGTTTATGTCTTTTAAAAATTACGGAAGAAAATTAACACTTAAAAGAAAATCAATATTTTCGAAATAATTTTTTTGTTATAATTCATTTGGAAAAACATTGAAAAAATATTGGAAATTTGAAATGAAAAATCATGTTTCAATTAAATCGGAATCGGAGAAATTTAAATTTCTAATAATTTATTCACATGCATTGTGAAATACATAATATAAATGTAATTTTCAAGGAAAATTTGAGAATTAAAATAAATAAATAAACGATTCGAAAAAAAAAAATTGAATCAAAATCAAGATTCAGATATTCGGTTCCAATTTTAACCCTATTTGCACTCAGCGTATATGGGCCAAAAGCCCACATGTAAATGATGCTACTCAAATATTGATTGGGTAAACCAGTAATCTTTGGGACCAACAAAGTAGATAATGTTGAGAGTCACTGCCACGTGTTCGAGGTAGTCGGAGATGGCTCCACTAGTTGTTGCTCAAATATCGATTGGGCAATCCAAGCGTATTTGAGCCTCTGCAATAGTAGACGTTGGTGAAGATTACTACCACGTGTCTGAGATAGTCGCGAGGACATATTCACTCACTGTTGCTCAAACGTCGATTGAGCAATCGAAAAGTATTTGAGCCCGCAAGAGAAGAGGTCTACTCGTTAATGTAAAAAATAGTTGATTGCTTCCACGTGTTTGAGGTAGTCGAAAAAACACATATAATTAATTACTTTTCCACTAATTGCAAAATCAACATTATCTTTGAGGCTTACAATTCATCAAATGTCCACATAAAAGCTTTACCATTGCCATCATTTGTACCACATGACATGACAACTTGCTAACTTAAGAAATAATACAATCATATGTTAAAAGAATTATAATTATTAAGCATGCTCCAATACACATATCACATGATAAAACACCTACATCTTTCTTCCTCATTATTTATATCCTGTAAAGCTACATTCCGAATCTTGAAGATTAGATTCTCTCCACTTGATTAAATTGAAAATTTGATTCATCAACTTTGATTTTGAGATTATATACATGTTCGATGTCTGTGTAACCCATGTATCGAACGTTTGAAGAATAAATGACATACTCGAGTCACAAAGAAGTTAACTCACAGAACCATTCCAAAACATTACCCTTGTGATCGTGAATTTGAGTCGCAAGGGAGTGACGAGTTAGGCACCAATATCTTTATTTATTTATTTTTTAAATAAAAACTAGGACAAATTACGGCCACCCCTCTGAGTTATGGTCAAATTACGAAAACCTTCCTTCTGTTTGGGTAATTACAGCCAACCCCCACAACTATGTATTATCTTACTAAAATACCCCTCCAGAGGTAAATTTAGGGATGTTAAACGGTAAAACCGAACCGGAATTTCGGTACGCCAACATTTCATGCCGTTTACCAAACTGAATATACGATTTGATTCGGAAAATAACCGAATTACATAAATTTTATGTAAGGGTTTTTTTCGTAATTTGACTATACCTCAGAGGTGTGGCCGTAATGTGCCCTAAAAAAAATATAAAAGATGTTTTATTGTGACATATTACAATAAGCTAATTATAGTTTAATACCTTAAAAAAGGCATAAGACCAGTGTGGCCCTTCTGCTAATCATTTTGTACCTATATACCTCCATTACATTTAATCTTTTTTTATTTATGATTGATTATTAAATGATTGGATAGGGTTATTAGACATGCTTGTTTGTGAAGATTTTTCTTTTGATTGTTTTATAACTAGGGAGTACTTAATACACGTCTTTTAAATATTTGAAAATTATGTTCTTTAAACTTGAACCACTAATAGAAAAGCTAATAGCCACCTAATACATGCCCTACCAATGAAAGTAAGAAGGACCCAAAATCATTTTATTGGAGGCGAGAGTTCGAAAATACCGAGCTACCGATTTATGGGAATTCGAAAGCAGCAAGAATTGCTAAGGTCCGTGGGATATGAAGTGATGCTTGTGAAGGATTGAAAATCGAACCGATCAGATCGAACATCAAAATTGGGCATCTCGAAAAAATTCTGATTTTTTTTTTCGGAAGTGAAAAATCACTTGTGATTCCGATTCGGAAATTTTCGGAATTTAAGAACATGTTCCAATTTTGGAATCTTCGAAAATCGTTGGAAAATCAGAAATCTCGAAAAAAAAATTATATGATATTTATAATTTCGGAAAAGTTCGGAAGATAAATTGCTAACTGTCGGGGAATGGAATTTGCTGCTTCTCGAAAAAAGATTGAAATTTAAACCCGTGTAGGTTTCACATCCTCCAAAGTGCCACCAAAATTTGTGTTTGAAGGGTGCAATCCGCCAATTTCATAATTCAAGGATTCAAAGTGCCCAAAACATGTAATTCAGGGGTGCAAAATGCTAAAAATAAATAAATAAAAAATAAAGGGTAAATTACAAACACCCCCTTAAGGTTTGGTCAAATTACAAAAAACCCCTCTTGTTTGGATAATTACATCTACCCCTCAGCTATGATTTTTTCTTACACCTCCACTCTTATGGTGCCAAATTCAACACAATCATCTAGATTCCTTGGAATGTGCTCTAATTTGTACTCGTTTTCGGTAAAAATACAGTTTCCGATGCACCACAAACTGATATATACAAGCTAAAAAACACATATTATGATCATCTTGCTTCATAATCTAGAGTTCGAACGGGATAAAACGGGTACAAAAGTAATAATATTCCTTATAATCTCGAAGATTCCACTAATTTTGAGGAGTTGAGGGGTGGTTGTAATTATCCAAACAAGAGGGGTGTTTTTGTAATTTAACCATACCTCAGGGGGTGTTTGTAATTTACCCAAAAATAAAAAATAAAAAATAAAGCCAGATCTACGTAGGATCATGACAATCATTACATAAATAAACAAACGAAAATGTTCCCTCCATATCAGTTCAAATCCTCCTAACCTAATCACTCCATACTTTTCCACACACTTTAATCTCAGGACATAATCATGATTAACCCTAACCCCACTGCCTAATCCCATAAATCAATTCTTTTGGCAGATCCCAAAAAACTCTGTTCCATCTCTGTAAGAAATAAAAGATGCAAAAATCCAGGCAAGAAATGGCAGTCAAGAAACAGAGGAAGCTTCAAATTAGTACCAGAAACAGAGGGTGCAAAGCACTCTGCTGCGGCTGTAGGCTAAGTGTTTCTTCTTCCTCGGAAGAACCCGAAAGCTCGACAAACAGTTCAGACAGATTCTGTAATAATATTTCCAGCATCGCACATGCGATGGTGCAGGAAAGGCTGGACCAGATGATTAGAGAGAGGAGAGAGGCGAGGGTCCAGGATATGATCCGACGGTCGAGATCGAACCGCGAAGGTGGTACCAGGTTTGTGGTGATGGTGGCTATGGAGAAGTCGTCGTACGACCCTAGAGAGGACTTTAGAGAGTCGATGGAGCAGATGATTTGTGGGAATAGTATGATTCACGAGGCGAAGGATTTGAGGCGGCTGTTGAATTGTTATCTGAAGATGAATTCGGAGGAGTTTCGTGGGGTTATACTCGAGGTATTCTATGATGTATGTAATGATTTGTTTCCGTACTGTGAATGACACATTTGATTTTGGTAACCATTCTTATTCAACGGGTGTATTCTATGCTACACCCAATAAATTTCACCATATTATATCCTACCATACACTGATACACGTGTACAGATCCATACGTACTTTACACACGTCACTTGTATGTGTGTGTGATCAAGAAAAACTATGTGGTGTATTTCACCAGGCAATAACACCTAGAAGAAGTATCCAAAATGTATGTGTGTGTGTGTGTGTGTGTGTGTGTGTGTGTGTGTGTGTGTGTGCGCGCGTGTATATGTGTGTGTGTTCTTGCTACTTTGAAACTGCAATAGGTAGGTTTATAGTTCAGTAGCTTCTTGAAATGGGATCATAGGAGTAAGTGAATAGGGAAATTTCAAGAAAATTAAGCAGTAATTACACAACAGTAAACCATCTGTAAGGTGAGAGATTCACATACTTTATATATATACGAATATATGTATACACACACTATGATATAAGTATAACTCTATGGTTTCTAATATGGGTTCTTGTTCATCGCCCATAACTGTTTTATTACACGAAAACCAAGCATAGGAGTGCCGAAAATAATATTAAAAGATGGGTAATTATTTAGAGTGTCAAGAGCGGGCTACCTTCTTTGATGAGGACAAATATACCGCCTCCATCTCCTCTGGAAATGCGAAGCTCGTCATCGAGGTAAGTTGTCAGCAGCCATGATTCTGCGTTTTTGTTCGAGATGGAGAACTTCAATGGCGGTTGGCTAGAAATGGTCTTGGCCACAGAGGAAGCTGTGTCTTGTACGGAGGTGAACAAGCCTTTGAAGGGTGAAAGATCAATGTTTTGTCCTAAAAACTCGACATTTTCTGGTAATACAATTGAATCCGTCAACTGGGGTGTGCCGATTACACCACCTTCAAACTTGATCTGCATATCAGCACAAATGGAATCAGAAAAAAAAAACAGAGCAATATATGAACATGCAGTTCTTTCAAGAATTAAGTCGTAGTTGTAACCTGGACTCGTTTAGGGCTTCGAACTTCGAATTTGGCGTTGGTGGTAATTGAAGTGGTTGCTAATGGTCCAGAAAACAGAACCGAGTTTTGGACAGTGAAATTGTCTGCGTCAATGGTTTGAGATATCTCTTCAAGTTTCACTAGTGGGAATGTTGCACCCCTTGATAACAAAGGAAATAAACCCGCAAAGGTTGTGTACCTGCAAATCCAATCAAAACAAAAGAAAACGAAATCTGACTCAATAATCAAATCAAAAATCAAATTACTCGATATTCAATTTGAGCACTCTTTGTTTAACATAAGAAATCAAGCTTGAGCAAATATTTTGGTTCATAAGCTACAAAACTCGGCTCGAGCTTGATTCATGTTCAGCTTGATCAAAACTCGTTCGAGCTCGACTAGACTGTGCTCATCAAACTAAGCTCAAACAAAACTTTGAAAGCCTGATAAAAATTCAAACAAGAACAACCACACGTTTGACTCGATTCGTTTACACCCCCTAATTCGTTCGTCTCGATTCATAGTTCTCCAGATATAAATTATAATACGAAGCAAGCAAAAATATCCCCTAATATGATTCAGAAACTATGAAATAATACGATTATAAAACAAAATTCTACAAATTCGCACAAATTAGAATTGCAATAATCAAATTCAAATTTCTTAGTTTAACACACTACGAAGAAAAAAATCTGCAGGAAGAAAAATAATTAATAATCATTCTGTGAGTTGAACTTACGCAAGGATCCATTTTCCGTTGAGTAGGGGCAAAGCTTCAGTCGGAGCAGGAGTGGGGTTTTTGGCCTCGAGCTGCGTGATAAGCTCCACAACCTCAGCCCTAGTTTCACTAGAAGCACTCAATCCCCTGTTCGTTCCGTAAAACGAATCCACCAATTGCTTCTTTAATACATCAATTTCCGACGGCTTCTCCTCCAGAACCGCCACTCCGGCGGAGGAAGGCTCGCTGTCAGGACCCCACTCATCGTCGCTCACCAACCGAACGGAGAAATCACGCTTCACCTTCGCCGAATTCGCCGTCGAGAGCGCCGGAAACTTGACCCGATTAACGCTACACGAGGCAACAATCGGCGCTGATTTAGAGTTCTGAGACGAATTCTTCAAGGAATTGCAAGGTAATTTACTGATGGAGGCGATTGACGCCATTTTTGCTGAGGTTGAAGCAATTGAAGACATCTTTTGTTAAGTGGTTTTTCTGTAATCAGAAAAATGTCAAATTATATATGATTTGAGCAGTTCAGATGAAAAGACGGTATTACCCCTGTACTTTTGATTGGCTCTTGTATTGGTGACGGAGGTTGTTACATAATATGGACAGCATTTGTGTGTAATGTGAGGTTAAGATTGGTCCATAGATTTTTCTTCCATTTTTCACCAATCTAATTTGGTATTAGATATTTCTAGAACATTCGTGCTTTCTAGATTTTATTTTTTATTAAAAATAAATAAAATTAATTGGACCACTAGGATTGAGATCAACGGTCAGGATTAAATGACTTTTGTGAACTAACATTTACTGGAGCATTTGAATTGGTTTGGGCCATAATAATAACTATAGTTGATGTATGTTTTAATTGGGCTTCTCTTTGTATATTATAAGTATTTGACTAGTTGGGCTTCTCTTTGTAGATTTTAAGTATTTAATTGCGGGTGTAAATGAGCTCAGCTCGTCAGTTTTTTCGAGTTCGAGTTAAATTTGATGAGCTCGAGCTCGAGCTTGAGCTCAAGCCCACCCGAGCTATTTGAGCTCGAGCTCAACTTATCTTAATTTTTTTGTTTTTTTGTTTTTTATAATTTTTACATAATATTAAATTTAGTTTTTATTGTAAATTATTTATATGAAAAAAATAAAAATTAAAGAATATAACATTAATCTATAATTTTTTTAATATATACATATGTATATATATCTTATTGTTATATATTATTTATTTTTATATTAATAATAAAAAATTAATACATATACATACATATATATATATATATATATATATATATATATATATATATATATATATATATATATATATATATATATATATATATATATATATATATATATATATATATATATATATATAAGGCTCGTGAGCCTATGATAAAGATATGGACTCGAGTTCGAACTCGGGTTTTTGTCGAACCGGCTCAGCTCATTTAATTATATATTATCCATAATAATATATTAATCACTAAATCCACATAAGCTTTTATCAATAGCAGCCACATTGACTGTTGTGATTAAGCTATAACATATAATTTATTAAATTTAAAGCACGTTTAGTGCTAATCATTTTTTAATGACTATAGGGAAACTATACGAATGTAAATGGGACGAAATTTCATACTTGTCCAAAATCCAATCTACTTTTCCAAGTCACCTTAGACACTCAAATGTCAATATCTTTTGATTTTCTTTTTTATGAAGTAATAAACTATTACATGACAGATAAATTAGAGGAACATTGTCTAATTGTCTTGTGCAGAATTAGTCGGACGAAGCTTGGACATCAATGTTATCTGTTGTACAGTTTATCAATTCAATCGAAGAATTCACCAAATAATTTAGCTCAAACAATACACAATCAAAGTATCAAACGAATAATAGTGTTACTCAAGATTTTCAACTGACTTGATCAGCTTTTTCCTTTCTTGCCACGTAAACTGACATTCCAGCTCAACTCCACTTAATTAGTCGATCAAAATACTTCAATATCAATACCAAAAAAAATAAAAAAAATAAAAACCTCAATACTTTCAAAATGATATATAAAATGATCTACCATATCCATAGAATTCTAAATATATGCAAGAACAACACGTGCACGTAAAAAGTTAGCAGCCTCCATTTCATCACTAGGCCAAAGAACAGGGGCATCAAGATTTCATCACTAATTAAGTAGAGGCCCCACCACCCTACTACACTTAAATTTAATTATGAGATATTATCTTATAAAAATTAAATATTTACTTGTAAAAGTTAGATATGGATCAAAGATTTTTTAATTGATAGCAGTAGCAGCCACAATTCTGTTATCTCACAGAATAATTGTTTATAACTAATCTTTTTAAATTACTTGTAATTAATTATGCTTACTTGCTCTTAATTAATATGCGCCAAATCAGACCCTTCTTGAACTCTATAAATTCCCCTCCAATATGCAGATATTTCATCACACATCTCTCTCTCTCTAGATCTCTCTCTCTCTCGTTGGTTCTTTCTCTCTCTCTCTCTCTCTCTCTCTCTCTCTCTCTCTCTCTCTCTCTCATACAAAATGGCAAGTTTTCCAGTGATAAACATGGAGAAGCTCCACGGAGAAGAAAGGGGAGCAACAATGGCGATGATAAACGATGCATGCGAAAACTGGGGATTCTTTGAGGTAATTAAACCTTACAAAACAGAAATTTATAATGTAATTTAATTAATTCGCTGACGTAATTAACTAATTAATTAATCTGTTTCGTGAAGCTGGTGAATCATGGGATCGGTCGTGAGATTATGGACACTGTCGAAAAGCTGACGAAGGATCACTACAAGAAATGCATGGAACAGAGGTTTAAGGAAATGGTAGCTAAAACGGGACTCGAAAATGTCGAGTCCGAAATAAAAGATTTGGACTGGGAAACGACTTTCTTCCTGCGCCATCTCCCTCTCTCTAACATCTCCGAATTCCACGATCTTGAAGATGAATACAGGTTCTTGATCGAATAATCTCCCACCTTTTTTTCCGATATTTTATTAGCAAAAATTACGATAATTAATTAATTATTTAATTAATGACGATATATCTGCCGAAACAGGAAAGTAATGAAGGAATTCGCAGCCCGGTTGGAGAAACTGGCCGAGGAGCTTCTGGATTTGTTGTGTGAGAATCTTGGACTCGAAAAGGGTTATCTCAAGAAGGCATTTTACGGCTCTAAAGGCCCGAACTTCGGGACTAAAGTGAGCAACTATCCACCATGCCCAAAGCCCGATCTTATCAAGGGCTTGCGGGCCCACACGGATGCCGGTGGCATAATCCTTCTATTCCAGGACGACAAGGTTAGCGGGCTTCAGCTACTTAAAGACGGTGAATGGGTCGATGTTCCACCCATGCGTCACTCCATTGTCATCAACCTTGGTGACCAACTTGAGGTACTACTACTATACTACACAATTTCTTTAGTAAAATTGTGTAAGAGGTGGAAATCGAACTGATCGGATTGGAATCAGCATTTTTAGATGATTCTTTCTTTTTTATTTCTTTAAAGTAAAAAAATATTTCTTTTTATTGAAATTAGAATATATATGAGATTCAAATTTTCGATCCAGTTTTAATTTTCGAAAACTCTGATCTTTTAACATTTTAATTTACTAAAAATTGGAAATTTCTGGACTCTGCGAATTCCGATCAAATTTTTTTCTGATTTTGGAACAAGTTTTTTTTTTCATTTCAATTTCCATAATTCCAATTTCCTAACCTTTTCATTTTTTTTTTGGGAAAACAATTGGAATAAGTTTTTCACTTGCGAAAATTAATCAGAAAGGTCTTAATTCCGATCCTATTCGACCCCTAACGAATTGTGATTAACTTTCTCGCTCTTCCTCTCTATAGGTGATAACAAATGGGAAGTACAAAAGTGTTCTGCATAGAGTAATAACACAAACTGATGGTACAAGAATGTCAATTGCATCATTCTACAATCCAGGCAACGACGCCCTAATCTATCCTGCGCACGCTTTGATTGACAACGAAGAGGATAAAAACCAGTACCCTAAATTCATGTTCGAAGACTACATGAACCTCTACACTCGTCTCAAGTTCGAAGCCAAGGAGCCAAGATTTGAAGCCTTTAAAACCCCTGCTTAACTGTTATAGAGATGCTCTCAATCTTATCATTACAACTGTTAAAGAAATTACACTGAGCTGTAATAATTTCTGTTCAAGCAAATAAATTTGTGAAAGGAAATGACATATGATCATAGAAATTCACTAATAATGAATTAATAAATCCATACAAAGTTTCTTAAATTATTGCAAAAATCAGGTCAGCTTGAGAGACCACAAGTTGTTACAAAGACAATGACATAAAATCTTCCTAAGTATCAAACACTTCAAAAAAAAAAACCCGGCAAGGGTTCGCACGTACGCAATCTCTTCCCCCGAAACATGACACGAAAATAAAAAAAATTCTAAATTGTCGAACACCTAACTCAAACTTAGAAGCATTAACAATTAAACCCAATCAAGAAAGGTGAAAACTCAAAACATTTTTAAAAGAAACAAAACACCACATACCTCTTTTCAGTTATCTTCTTTTTCGACGACATTAGTAATAACCGCCGGCCCATTTGCAGCTTCTTCATTCGAACAATGATTCTTCAAAACCGTAGCAATATCCGCCTCCGAAGCTCCGGCGAGCTTAAATCTCTCGACCGCAATATCAAGATTCTTGTTCCAACCATCCAATCCCAATCTACACTCAATTTGGGATCTCTCGAAAAGCATATTCCCCCAAAACAAGTGAATCTGAGACCTCATAACCGCCGCCTGCTCCGCCGCTTCCTCAGGTGAAATCTCTGCCGGACTTCCCACACCAGATAATTCACTACCCTGTTTCTTTTTCCTCTTCAAAATCTCATCTTTCTTGTTAAAGTTCGGATCTTTCGCCTCTTTACCTCTCTGCTCCTCCAACTTCTCCCACATTTCAGTCGCGGCTTTCATTTTCTCCTCAGCACTGTCGAATAAACCAATCGTCTCATTCGGGTCCCACTTCGAAAGATCCTCTTTTTTTGCAAGCACAAACGACCAATGAAGCTTCGCCATCTCAAACTGCTGCTGCCCTAAAGCCAAAAGCCCCTCGTAAAAATCCGGTTTTATTGAAAGGGCCTCCTCATACTTCTCCCTTG
Source organism: Erythranthe guttata (assembly GCF_056151865.1). NCBI lineage: Eukaryota > Viridiplantae > Streptophyta > Magnoliopsida > Lamiales > Phrymaceae > Erythranthe > Erythranthe guttata. Next base: position 17,792,101 of record NC_142540.1, read on the forward strand.
CTAACGAGTACTTCTCCCTCACCCAATCGTAAGCCTTTTGAAGCTGCCCCTCCATCATTTCTTTAGCAGCCGATTCGTCTATCGGAATCCTCTTTCTAGCAGCACACATGTGTACGTTTCCCCAGTTGAAGAAGGCCAGTGCCGCCACCTCCTGAAATTTGAGTGCCGCCTTGTCGAAAAGATTCTGAGCATCTTCGCTAGTCACAGTTTCTTCAAGCGCTTCAGAACACAGCTCCATTCCAAGCTCGTGTAGGTCAATATGAGCGTCGGGGTCAATACCGACATGATTACGGAAAAGCTGTGCAAATTCAAACAACCAATCATCCATCTCCACTTCTTTACAATCGGGGTCTTCTTGCGAAATTCCCGTTTTCTCCTTCTCAACGATTTTCTCAGTGCTCTCAATCTCCACAGTTTCTTCAACTGCAGAATCCTCAGTTTCAACTGGCTTCTCTTCTTCCTCCTCTTCGAGTAAAGGCGGTTCTTGCTCGGGGCTCACTTCCACAATATGCAACCTCAGCATACCAAAGGAGTCACCTTTATCATTATCTAATTCTTTTTCAATAAGGCTGTCGACCGATGACTCAGCAAGTCTAAGTTCAGAAGAACAAGTTATCGTCACCAAGTCACCGTCACTGTCCTTGTACTTAATCAGCACAGCTTTCGACATCGGAAAACGCTTACCAACCACCTCTCTCAACACTTTCAAACCGCAATTGACGGGCATTTGCGCAAGCCTAATGTCATGGTCGTACACAAGCTTCAATTGTCTGTACCTAATCACAGGCTGCACATGAAGTGGAAGTGGGACCCGTTCCTTCTGGATATCATCCTTGCTGGCATTTACTGCAACGGCTCTCGAAGAACCGTTCGAGGGCTTCAACGCAACTTTCGGCATCTGGATTTTAGTCTCGACCCCGTTTTCAATGGGTGGGATTGGATAAAGCTTCTCCGACTTATTGGGCGGCAAAGTGGGTCCCGCTACGGGCTTCTTGGGTACATTACGGGAAGGCAAGCACGGCCCGAGGCCAGCAATGGGGGCCCCACGAACCGCCGACGCACCGAGTGCCGCCGGAGAAGGGCGGCTCTGGAGGTCTTCTTGGCGGGGGCTGAGAGCCATTCTCAATTTGCCAGCGAGATCTAGAGCATCCGTGTGGTTAGGGTTGGAAATCAACAATGACTGCACATCTTGCAAAGCCATATCATACTTGCCTATGGCTTCGTAGGCTCGGGCCCTACGGAGTAGAGCCCGCACGAAGTTCGGCTGGGCCTCTAGGGCCGAACTGCACTCGGATATGACGGCTGTGTAGTCGATGGGCTTCATCTGCATCAAACAGGCGGCTCTGTTGCTGTGGAACACGGCTCGGTCGGGGTGGGATTTGGGGGTGATTTTTAGTGCAATTTCGTACTGTTGAAGGGCGCCGACGTAATCTTTGGACTGGAATCTTTTGTTGCCCTCTTCTTTCAGCTCGTGTGCTCTTTTCAGGAAGGCGGATGAGTCCAAATTGACGCCGCCGTTAGCGACGGGGGGCGGCGGCGCCGGCGACGAGTGGTTATCTACTACGGTGGTGGTGGCTGGGGTTTGGGTAGGGTTAACGGTGGCGCTACCGCCACTCTTCTTTTTCCTACCCCCAGATTTCCCCATTAAAAATCTCTTAATTGTTCCCAAGATTCGAACTTTACTCTACAAAATTTGTTAATTTTACTTTTTAATCAACAAACTCGGAATTCACTACAGAATTATGCTTCGCCGATTGCAAATTGCAAATTTTCTAAAAAAAAAATTGGGGAAAAAAGCAGAAACGAAACGGAGAGAGAGGAGAGAGAGAGAGAACTTACTGGGGATCAATAACACGCTATTACTTGATTCGATTGTGAAATAGAAATACCCAGCAGCTGAATTGGAGAAGATGGGTTTTGATAATAAAAATAAAAATAAAAAAATGTTGGTGAAACTGAGAGTGGAAACCCTAGGCAGTAAAATGAAAGTGGGGGAATTTCAGATTATTTTCCGTGGTTGAATATCCATTGTGGGACCGTTTAATTCGTGGCCACGTGGACCGCACGATTAGTATGTGGTGACCATCACCGTTGATTTCGAATATACTTTGTAATGTGATGTAATAGCGTCGTTATCATATATTTTATTTAGCCCATTATAGTTTGGGCTGTCAATTTGTAGCCCACTTACTATTGAACAAATTCAAGCATTTTTTTATTTTGGGTAATTACACATAATTCAGAAAATTTAGACTTTTTAAGTATAATTACAATTAGACCACTACCCGCGCTTACGAGATCCTACATCTGGTACTATATGATTTTAAATCGTAGATATACACATACATATGGATGTGTGTTTTATTATGTGTAGACCAATCGCATAAAATTGTATGTTGTATTTCATAGGGTGGAGGTTCATTAAAACCACTATCTGGTTAGAAAAATTATAGATACTTTTTGAAAGTTTGATTTTAGCTAGGGCCGGTAATTTGGATCAAATTCAGTTCGATCCACATGGATCATGTTTGCATATAAGAAAAAAACCAGATTGAAATAAGTTGACAACTTTTAAAAAATGGATATCAATGTGACAATAAAAAGTGAAGTGGACCCTATCAAGATTATCATACTCTTGTCTTTGCCGATGTCTCTGCTCACCGAAACCGCCGTCTGCAGCGCTCATTCAGCCGCCGTCAACACGACATGTTTCTCTCCCCGTTTACAATGAATTACCATTTTCAATTGTTTCCGGCTTTATTTTGATCTGAATTTGGGCTCTCTTGGGCTTTAATGTTTTATCTTGATCTTGATTTGGGCTCTCTCGGGCTTTGATACTTCATTGATTCAATAAATAAACCCATTTATTCTTTTTTTTTTTTTTTGTGATCATAGAATTTATCGGTTTCAATTTTCAAATCCAGAAAAATCTGATCATTTTATTCGTAATAAAAAGCTACAAATCAGAAGATTAAATGTTCGCAATCGAATTTAGGGCCGAATTTGATCTTCTCCGAAGCATGGCAGAGCGTGAGTAGTTGCTGAGCCTTGGGCGACTTCATATCCGGGAGAGAATCGCCGCCGCCGCCGCCAGGCTCACGGAAACACACGCACAAGTCGTGTCGGTTCGCCGGCGACACCGCCGCCAGTTCGTCCACTGATTTCACGGCGGCGCAGCACTCGGCGCTCGGCTTGGGAGCCTTCCCCTCCAGGTAGTCGTTGCAGGATATCAACTCGGAAAGGGCGTAAATGCAAAACATCTCTTCATCCGCCGCCGCCCGGAAGACGCTCAGCGCCAGAACTACCACCGCCGCCGCCGCCGGACACCTGAACAACCACCAACCCCTCGCCATTGATCGATCTCTGAGCTTCTCGTTTCGCAGTTTTGGTTCAATGCTGATGTTTATACATATTGATATAGTGCGTTATAAAGGAGGGGCGATTAAATTTGAATTAATTATGTTTTGCCATTTTTAAAGAGCGGTTAAATAGTGATTTCTCATTTTCTTTCCTGAAATGCTATTCATAGAACAATTTTTACCGGCTTGCAGTGCGACTTTATTTCATTTGTAACTTTTCTTCAAAAGATTCAAAATCCTCTCAAACCTTATCCAAGGTCTTTCGAATTTCTGCGGATTAAACGAGCAATTCAACAACGATTTAAGTTAAAACTCAAACTCGAAATCATTAACCTAATGTTTTATAGTAGTATATTAACAAATTTCGTCGAAAATCTATACGTTTTTAGTATTTCGAAGAAATTCGAAACTTTTCGGAAAAAAATTGCGTTTCGTGCAAGAAATCACGAAATTAAAGGGCTAATTTCGTGATTTTTCCACGAAATTAGCAGGATTGTTTGTTTTTCTTAAGTTTCGTGCAAAATCTTACCAAACAAAAGCTTACATTTCGTGAAAAATACACAAAATTAGTGCTTGTTAGTTAAATTATACTAGGCTAATCATATCTGACAAACTCGATCTAGCGATCGTTGATAAGATGATTTGAACTTGAGTCAATTGACACATTTTCACTAGCTCCAACCGTTAAGTTATTCTTTATGGGGCATTCCTTACCAACAACGACATCGCATAATACAAGCCGCAAAAACTCGATCACAATGTTGATCGTCAAATTTTGCACTATAGCGGCGGATGACATTATATGATCGATAAGATAAGATATTAATAATGTACAAACTCATACTTCAGAGTATGCTCTAAAATTATGTGAACGAGTAAGAATATTTACCATAAAAATAATTATTTAATCAAAAGCATTTCATTAAAATAGAAAATTTAAAAATGATATGCAATACAAAATAGTAGAAAAATATAATTTTGCTATATTTAATTTAATTAAATTTTTATCACTACACTTGCTTAATTACGTTGCATATCTAATGAAAATACAGTTTCGGGTGGGCCCAACTGCAATCACACACCAAGTCCGATCCGCCGGCGCGAATATCCAGAATAACTCTTGTCGATATATATATATATATATATTCACATAATAATATTATCACACACTCCAAAATCAGAATCAATGGCGAAAATAGGAAGGAGATTCGAAGGTAAGGTAGCCATAGTCACGGCTTCGACTCAGGGAATCGGCTTCGGCATAGCTGAGCGTCTCGGCTTGGAAGGCGCCGCCGTCGTTATCTCCTCCCGCCGTCAGGTATGCGCCTCCGATCATCGATCTATTCGGATTTTTACTGAATATATTTTCAATTTTCATTTTTTTTAATGTCAGTTGTTTAATTAGGGGATTTTTATTTTTTATTTTTTTCTGTTTCTCATTAAAAAAAAAAAAGAAAAAAAAAACCTAATTTACACCGATTGCGCTTGTAGAAAAATGTTGATGAAGCAGTAGAAAAGCTAAAGGGTAAAGGAATTGAAGTGCTGGGTTTAGTGTGCCATGTTTCAGATGCACAGCAAAGAAATAATTTGGTGGAGAAAACCGTCGAGGTAATTTTTATTTATTTATTTATTTACTATGTACGGTGCGTTTGGATTGAAGGATTTCAAATGAATTACAAAATATAACTTAATTAGAGCTAAAGATTTGTATTTTTTTGTCGGAATAATCCATCCTAAATAAGCTCAATTGATTTGTTACTTTGGATTTGAAGTTGTCAGCTCAAATCCTTCCATCCAAATGCAACCTTATCGATTTAGATTTTTCTGTCTGTGTGTCAGATTTTGATTTTATCTGTGAATTATCTCTAAATAGTCTTGATGATTGGTTATCTTCTTAGGTCTCGTTTGGTTGGGGAGATTAGCTATGATTAACTAAATAATTGGACTCTGTTTGATGTTTTGTATCCCCGATAACTTACCGGGTCGATTCGCAAATATTATGTTATCGTGGTTTATTTTGCCTTATCTTGCCTTTTAGGGAGCATTCTCGTTGGACGATAAAATAATTGGATTCTCATTAAAACTGAAAAGACTTCTTTTCATTAAACGCACATTGTAGATGTATTGTAGATTTTGAACATTGTCGATTTTGAAACGCACATTTTCGATAAAAGACTTCTTTTTGCTCCACTTTGAGTATATAAAATTAGATTCCTTAGATATATACAAGTGAGGTTGTCTATCTTTTTAACTTCTAAAAATTTGTTCCCGTGCGCCTACAGAAATATGGCAAAATAGACGTAATTGTGTGCAATGCTGCTGCCAATCCTACAGTCGATGGTATACTCGAAACTAAAGAATCAGTCCTCGACAAACTATGGGAAATCAATGTGAAAACCTCTATTCTTCTTCTACAAGTACGTCTATTCCACATGGACTATGAATTTCAATTTAGTCGATTTCTGAATTTAACATAGATCTATTTGCAGCTTTGTTTTGTTAATTACATCTATTTCATTTATGACAGGTGGCAGCTCCTTATTTGCAGAAAGGCTCTTCAGTTATTTTCATTTCTTCAATAACTGGCTTCCATCCACCTCAAGGTTTGGCTATGTACGGTGTGACAAAAACAGCCCTTCTTGGTCTCACAAAGGTACTTCAAAATTCAATTGAATATGTTACGTACAAATTTTTTTTCCGTATTTAATTCCTATATATCGTTTTGCTTTTTAGGCTCTTGCAGCTGAGATGGCTCCAAATACTCGTGTTAACTGTGTTGCTCCTGGTTTTGTACCGACCCACTTTGCATCTTTTCTTACAACAAACGAGAGCATAGTAAGTCTTCACTTCTATGCTTACCATTTTATGTCTATTTGGAATATGCTTTTGATGGTATCTTGACTTTATTACATCCTTAGCCTTGTTCGAGAATTATTAAGGATTATGTTTCATAGACAATATATATAATCGAGGTTAACGTAATGGAGCTGATTGTTCATGTGGGTGGTTTTCTTTTTAATTTTTATTTTCAGAAGAAAAGCCTAGTGGAGAAGACACTGCTGAATAGACTCGGTACTACAGATGACATGGCAGCGGCAGCAGCTTATTTGGCTTCCGACGATGCTTCTTATGTAACCGGAGAAACATTGATAGTTGCTGGAGGTACACCGTCGAGACTCTAGATTTCTTCTTTTTTTCTTTTCTCTCTCTCTCTCTCTCTCTCTCTCTCTCTCTCTCTCTCTCTCTCTCTCTCTCTCTCTCTCTCTCTCTCGTATAAGATTCTAGTTAGTTCTTACAAGAATCCCAAACTATGTTGCCGTGGAGCCAATGTTAAATAAGGGAGCCATCCATTATCCATATTTGATGGAGAGGCTACATTGTAGTTTCTTGTAAGTTTTGAATCGATGAGTTAAAACTCGTAATGAATCGATAAATTAAAATCGTGAATCAATGTAGTTTATTTAAGCCCACACTAGTGTAATGACAAAGACGTGACTGTACCAAGTTGCTGAGATGGACAGTGCCCTCATCTCGCAGTTGCAATGCACTTTACGAAGTCATCCATTACGATAAAAATACGTTTTAATGATCACAATTCAACTTATTTCTTATATTTCATTTAATACATTATTTATGTATTTTGATCATGTGTATTAATAATTGCATCATCTACAAGAACACGAAACAACAGTTAAAAAAGCTAACTTGCAACCCTATTTTCAGCAAAATAATCGAACCCCGCTCGTTAACACAGCGTTATTAATCGAACTTGACATCATTGGAGCTAATGGAAAACTTTTACCCGAATAATTGGTTTCCCTTTCAATAATCTTGTGAGGAAGATAAAATCGTGCATGAGATAAGTGGGTTTTGTAGATGTTACACCCTGTAAAATACACCGATTGATTCTATAGTATATAAAATATTAAAATCACCCAGTGTATTTCATTGGGTGTAGCATCTCGTATACACTGGGTGTAGCATCTCGTAGACGATAAAGTGTATGTTCGAAAGAGAAAAGAAATGCAAGAGGGCCCACAATTCAAGTAAAGTCGTCATTGTAACTTTAATCGTGAAACCAGCAAGCCGCTTATGGCTCTTCCCATTTGCTGAGACTTCGTACAATTTCAGCCAAAGAAAATAAAAATAAGGGTAAATTACACACACCCCCCTGAGGTAAGCTTAAATAACTGTAAGGTCCCTGTGGTATCGATAATTACACTTAGCCCCCTGAAACATAGTCAGAAACTCTAATGGGATAATGAATTGGATACGTTATTCCGATAGGGTTCTAACGGACTATTGGTTTCAGAAAGTGGTGAAGACAACAAAGAGCTATGGGGTGACATGTCTCCCCGGACATTCCCGAACATTTCTTAAATCACCCATAGCTCTTTGTTGTCTCCACCACTTTCTGAAACCAATAGTCCGTTAGAACACTATCGGAATAACGTATCCAATTCATTATCCCATTAGAGTTTCTGACTACGTTTCAGGGGGCTGAGTGTAATTATCGATACCACAGGGACCTTACAGTTATTTAAGCTTACCTCAGGGGGGTGTGTGTAATTTACCCTAAAAATAAATAAAATTACGAATAATATTCCCCCATTTTTAAATTTTCCAAACTCACAAATGTGGTATATAGCATAAAGTGCTCAACTTTTGAGTATGTGGCTCTACTAAAATCATAGCATTCAATGATTCCTTTAGAAATATAAACTCTCTCTCTCTCTCTCTCTCTCTCTCTCTCTCTCTCTCAACTCTCTCTCTACACTTTAGAAACAAGAATTCACGAGACACCCCTGAAATCTCTGCTTTGAATTCATTTTCTTCTGCCAAAGAAGCTACGTTTCCTTTTTTTAACCTAATGATATACCCCAACGAAACTTAATGAATCTGTCTTCCTTTCTGAGCAATCTTCGTCTTTTAGTCTCTTCGTAAAATTCTACTCTACTTATAGCCATGCAAAAAATTTCCTGTGTTAATAATCTCTTTCGATCTTCAAAATCTTCTTCCGATTGCTAATTTTTCGTTCCGATTTCGATCACACCGAACTTCCTTTTAATGGGGAGGTGCAACCCGGTTTTTGGCTCCGTTTGGTGGTTTTTGCTTTCTCATGGTTTTTACGAATAGCCTTTCTTCTCGAACCAATCTGCATATTTTGGTTCAGAAAACAAAAAAATCGAAATAAATGAAACCCCATAACAATTCTCATGTTTCTGAATCAATTCATGCACTTCTTGAAATCAACGCACACCTTCAGAAGGAGATTTCGTCTCAATAGTGTGTGTTTTTGACCTGTGAGAGAGATTATTTCACAATATCTTTTTCAAAAAGAAAAAAATGGCTGCCTCGTGTTTCAATCCGTTCCGACTCCGAAAAACGAAGAGCAAATCTCTATCAATCCCTTCATCCTCGAGAACACAGCTAAGCATAGACAGAGACAACATGGAGAGAAGGAGATTCGACAGTTTGGAATCATGGTCAATGATTCTTGAATCCGAGAATGTCGAAACATGGGATGCATCAAACGAGGAGAGAGAAGAGTGGACAGCCGATCTGTCGCAGTTATTCATAGGCAACAAATTCGCCTCCGGGGCCCACAGCAGAATCTACAGAGGAATCTACAAACAGAGAGCAGTTGCAGTGAAAATGGTCAGAATCCCAACTCACAAGGAAGAAACAAGATCGTTACTCGAGCAGCAATTCAAGAGTGAAGTTGCCCTGCTTTCTCGTCTATATCATCCCAATATCGTACAGGTAAAATTTCCCCACTTACCCTTCTTCATATTTAATGATTTCAGGATTTTCTTACAAAAACCCTTTTTTTCTCTGCAGTTTATTGCAGCATGTAAGAAACCGCCAGTATACTGTATCATTACGGAGTACATGTCACAAGGGACTCTGAGGATGTACCTGAACAAGAAAGAGCCGTACTCTCTTTCAGTGGAGACCATTCTAAGATTAGCCCTCGACATATCTCGTGGAATGGAGTATCTCCATTCACAAGGGGTGATTCACAGAGACCTCAAATCGAACAACTTGCTCTTAAACGACGAGATGCGAGTTAAGGTTGCGGATTTCGGGACTTCTTGTCTGGAAACACAGTGCAGAGAAGCCAAAGGGAATATGGGAACTTACCGTTGGATGGCACCCGAGATGATTAAGGAGAAACCCTATGCTCGGAAAGTTGATGTGTACAGCTTCGGGATTGTGCTGTGGGAACTTACCACAGCTTTGCTTCCTTTCCAAGGAATGACTCCGGTTCAAGCTGCTTTTGCTGTCTCCGAAAAGGTTAGATTTTTGAATTCACTAAATTCTCGTAAAATTAGCCTTTTCGGACTATATGTTGCGTTCTTAAGTTTTCATCTAGTTACATATCACAGTATGTATTATTCTAGATTATCATTGTGCAGCTGAGTAAAATAATAGTAATGCAGATAAAACTGGAGATTTTTATCTATACATTATAAAAAGACGAGATTTTACCAAAATACATTATAACTATGTAAGGTTTAGGCTGAATGTGAATAACAGGTCGTGGAACAAGACGACAATGAATACAGTGTCCTATTCTATTTTTATCTTATTGCATTAATTGAGGTTCTTGATTTAGTGGTCCTATCTTATCTCTCAATTCAATGCTAATGAAAACGAGAGCCCTTCAAATTAACTGAATCAACCCTTTACTCAAGTCTTCTCGTTTATCTGCTGAAAGTTCAAAGTTCAGAGTATTAGGACAAATTAATCGAATAGTTAAAAACAAAATCTAACATACTTGTCTTGTTTTATTCCTCAATTTTACAGAATGAGAGACCACCATTACCAGCAAGCTGTCAACCTGCACTTGCTCACCTCATAAAGCGCTGCTGGGCAGCAAACCCATCGAAGCGTCCCGATTTTAATGAAATTGTTCGTGCACTAGAAAAGTACGACGAGTGCATAAAGGAGGGGCTGCCACTAACTCTCCACACAGGGCTTGTTAGCCGAAATGCTATTCTTGAACGCTTAAAAGGATGTATATCCATGAGTTCATCTATAACTGTACATGCCTAACTCACAGATAGACACATATATGGAATTTGCTATTGTATTCTGTTCTTGTTTTTGGCTTACCAAAGTTGGTAGATTTGTCGATTTTAAATATGTATATAGCACAAGTATTTTTGTAGTTATCCGATTAAAAATCAGCTCACTGTGCATCTTTTGATTTGTGCAAATTACAGAACTAAATCCTGATGCTGTATGTATAGTTACAATAACAGAAAATCGAGTAACTGCGCAACCTGCAGTAATTTTTTTTATTTACTTTTTACTGCAGAAATTCTTGTTAAGTTGCAGCGAAATCTTGAAATAAAATCATCACTGTAACAAAATAGGATTTCTAATCTCTCTTCTAAAACAATGTATCTATTGTAAATGTCAGGGGATAAACCATTTACCAATTCAATTAATTTTTCAGAGAATTCTATAGAGCACCCTACCATGGCAACTCATCGTGATACATTTTAAGGCAAAGAAAACTGGAAAAGACATCTCGAAACGTAAATGAAATTCTTGACCTCGAAGAATAAATAAAACGGACTGTTATAAATCATAAAATACGAGTAGTAACATTGCCTAACGACATAAACTATAAACACACTCAAAATTCAGTAAAAAACATCGTAATAAACCACAATTCTTCATTGCCTCAACATATTTAGAGGCATCGGGGGCAAAGCTTTACTTACAGTTGTACAACGTATCAGCCTCAAGCTAGATCTCCATATCCTTCGATTGTTTGCTTCATCTCATCTAACTGCGCAATGACGTATTCTAATTTCTTGCAGCAAATCTCGTTCGATATCCGCGGAACGTAGTCGCACTTCTCGAACGGACGGTACTCGCACGCGCTCTTAATCTCCTCTCTCAGCGTCATCTGAATATCCTATTCAACCAAATCAAAATGGAATGAACCAGTTAAAATAAAACCCCAAAATTTGCCACAAAAAAAAATAATTAAAAAAAAAATCCTATTTTTTTCAATTTACATATAATTAAAATAAAACCCCAAAATTTGCCAGAAAAAAATAATGAAAAAAAAATTCTATTTTTTTCCAATTTACATATAATTAAAAAAAATCCGTAATTTAATAAGGAAATAATGAAACGCAATCGCCTGAAAAATGACCTTTACAGATTGCATGAATTCACTACAGTGGCTGTTAACGAGGTCCTTTCTGGGGCCGTTAGGGTTCGCCATTTCTTCCATTACGCCGCCGGCGAGCTCTAATACCCTCACAATTCTCTACGAATACAAAGAACGGAAACTTCACACTGAAACAATTGGTTCAATTCACGAAACTTGATTGGGTGAAAATTTATGAAGAAATTTTACCTTTTCCACGTTTTCGAGTCGTTGCAATGAAGTGGTTTGGCTCTGTGGATCCATGGCAGAACTAGGTCACGGCGGCAACCAAAACGACGTCGTTTTCTTTACCCAAACGGGTTTCTATATTTTGCAAAATAAATGACGGCACGGGTAGAGATAACTCTCTAGTGTCTATTAATTTATCTTAGAGAAGTCAATTCCAATCCGAATTTTTTCGATTTCGGAATAATAATTTTCAATCGGAATTCCGATTTCTGATTTTCTCGAAATATTTGGATTGTGATTGTGATTGTGATTGAAATTGGAATTGGAATATATATATATGAGATTTCTGATTTTCTCGAAAATTGGAATATATATGAGATTTCAATTTCCCATCAGATTTAAGTTTCCAAAAAAAATTCCAATTTCCACCCAAAATTCCAGTGATTCCGATATGAATTTTTTTGATTTTGTAACAAATATTTTCGCTCCAATTTCTAAAATTCCATTTTTTTTGGAACGGAATTGAAACTAATTATTAACTTCCGAAAAAAAATTTGATTTTTTTCGAAAGGGCTAATTTCGATCGGATCCGAGGAGTAGTCTATGTAAGAAACTTCCAAATTGCAATCTTAAAAATTTAATGTTAGTAAAAAAAAATTATAGGTTTCATCTCCCAGGAGATGGAGAACCATACAAATTGCTCTCACTAAAACACAGGAAAAGAAGCAGCATCAAACGAAACCTAACATCGAAATTACAGCAATACATTTCTTAAAACTAATTTACTTTTGTCCGAAAACAACAGTCGAGATCACTCAATGAAACTGATACTATTTAATTTGATCTATGTTGTTTCAGTCGGATTTATTTTCACCGTCATGCGCTTTTAAGCCCAAACTCAAATCCAGTGTGCTTTCTTCGTTTAGATCTTGCCTTTCTACAGGATCATCCTCCGTAACCTGATATTAGGAAAAAACTGCTCTATCATTTTCAAGAAAATAAAATAAAATATATAGATATATACCGTATTTAAAGAAAATTTACAAATCGAGAAGGAGAAAAGAAATTATCAATGTGGTCACCTCGTTTTCATCCATCGGTACGTCGTTAATGTCGGGTTTTTCATCAGATACATCATCACTCTTGGAAGTTGCCTCAACTGTGTTGGTCTCGATTGGCATAGTTTCTTCATCTTCCATCTGCTCCGAGGACTCGTTTCTTTGTTCTTCGAGTACAACAATCTACACAAATCGTTCCAACGGAAAAAATAAATAAAAATAAAGCATAAAATCAATCGATGAAATCTAGCTACAAAACCTAACAAATTGCCATGGGTATTGGTTGGGTGTATCCAATTTGTCGAACTTTGCGAAATGTGGGCATTAATGAACAACAACATTAGTGAATACCAAACAAACTTAGTGTTGGTTTGTTGAGTTTACTAAGGGTTCGATCTTCAAAGATATGAACATGCGTGTTTGATCGTTTACATGGTGGAAAATAATTCCGGCTAATATATCCATTAGGACATGAGAAGGGAACGTCTAGAGTCTAGACTAGGGTTGGTCCGATTGGATTTACATCTAACGCATTTCGTCTCATATAATCAAGAGCTGCATAGTTAAGCAAAACCCCCCCAAAACACACACACACACACACACACACACACACACACACACACACACACACACACACACACACACACACACACACACACACACAAGAGCAAAAGGAGTGAGATGTATGAACAAACATGCAGTCAGTCAGTTGGTCACTGAGGCACGCAGAAATAAAAACGACTTTTTTTCGTATAATTCCCCCTCTAAATGCAGCTCATTCGTATTGACGGAAAATAAAATAAAACGGGAACCTCAAATTGTTGGCTCGACACCATTATAGATGAATTAAGAAATTGGTCCAAAAATACGAACATTGAGATATTCTATCCGATTAAAATTCTTCTCGCATCGACATGGCAGTAATTATAGTAGGTCGCAGAAAGAAAAGGGATGTAATGTGTGTTTCTTCGGATGAATTCACTCACACACACACACACACAAAAAGGAAGTAGGAGGCAAATTCCCATAAAAAGATATGAGCAAATAACACAAAACAAATTTCCAGCTGAGAACTAATAGAAACCCTAAATCAATGAATTCAAATTGATCCCCAAATTCCTAAATTGAAATACGAAATTAAAACCCTAATACCACTATAAAAGTAAAGAAATTAAGCAGCAGATAGCCAATGGAGAAATTCAGAAACTATTCGCAGTTAAATTACGGAAAAATTACCGGAATGTATTTGAATTTTCTCTTCGGAGGCTCTTCTGCTGCAACACTGGCGATTTTATCGGAGTTCTTCGGTTCAGCATTACCATTATCACTGCCGTTATTATCATTGTCGCCACCGTCTTTGGCTTGGCTGGGAGCGAGGGGGGTCCATTTATAGAACAGGAGATGAGATGCGGCGTCGCCGCCGTTGACGCTTCCATTAGCCGCCGTGTGATGGTGGTGGTTGGAATTGGGCGGCGGCGCGTTAACCCACTTCTTCTTCCACTTGCGGACCGGACCGGTGAAGACGGTGGTGGGGCCGCCGTAGCGAGTCGAGGATCGCCCGAACCTTGCCCCGACGCCCTCCATTATTTTGGGGATTGAAGTCGCGGCGGAGTCAATTCACCGGCGGCGTTTTCAGCTGCGTGTAATATAAAAATAGTTGTTTTATTAATGTTTCCTGAAAACATTTGACGATTTTAGTTAGGGAGCAAATATTTAATATTGGGAATTTTTTTGGGTAAATTACAACCACCCCAGAGGTATGGTCAAATTACGAAAACCCCCCTCTTGTTTGGATAATTACAATCATTCCCGCAACTCCTCAAATTTAGTGGAATCTTCGAGATTATATGGAATATTATCACTTTTTTACCCGTTTTATCCTATTCGAACTCTACATTCTGAAGCAAGATGATCATAATATGTGTTTTTTTGCTTGTATATATCAGATTGTGGTGCATCAGAAACTGTATTTTTACACAAAACGAGTACAAACTAGAGCACATTCCACGAAATCTCGATGATTATGTTGAATTTGACACCATAAGGGTGGACGTGTAAGAAAAAAACATAGTTGAGGGGGGTAGATGTAATTATCCAAACAAGAAAAGTTTTTTTGTAAATTGACCATACCCCAGGGGGTGTTTGTAATTTAATGATTGTTATTGGGCCGTATTTTTTTTCTTTTTTAATGAATGGGCCGAAATTCATTTTGAGATTTTTTTGCGGAAAATTACAGTTTTCACACCTCAAGTTTGAACGGATTCAACATTTGTCCCCTACGGTCACAAAAAATATATCTGGTCCCTCATATATTAAAAACTTTGTATTTTTTAGTCATTTTCGTCAATTTTCCGTTAGTACTAATGGGATAAAGAGTGTTCTCATCACTATATTAATTGACGGACTAACGGTAATTGAAGGAAAAGATCAAAAATGTTAAATTATTGAAACATAAGGGACCAAATATGTAATTGATGCAAAACTTGATCCCCCACTTTTTTTTTTTTTTTTATATCACTAAATTTCATATTGAGGTTAGTGTCAATTTTGTAAAATTTTAGTTCCTTCGTAAGTTACAAACAAGTTTCCATCCCATGTTGAAAAGAATCCAAAATCCGAATGAACTATGTTTCAAAATTGAATCATAATCAACAGAATTCGGAAGTTTTCTATTTATTTATTGACATATAATATATAAAAAAATCCATAGTAATAAAATTGACACTATAAATATATTTTTTCGAAAAATAAAATCAGAATCTTGCAATTATTTACGAAAATAAAATTAAATTGAAAATTGGAGTTGTGTATAATCTCGTCCAATTAAGAAAAATCGAAAAAAAACAAGATTAGAATTTTAAAATTGGGAAAAAGGAAAATAGTTCTAAGGAAAAAAATACATTTTTCATCCCTCAATTTTGCACTAATTTCACATTTGGTCCCCTATGTTCACAAAAAATACATTTGGTCCCTCCCCTCGTGTTTCAAATATTCAACATATTTAGTCATTTTCGTCAATTTTCATTAACACTAACAGAACCGAACGTGGTCCCATCACTACCTTAACCGAAATACTAACATTCAATTGACGAAAATGACTAATAGTGTCAAACTATAGAAACATAAGGGACCAAATGTGTTTATTTTAGAACATGGGGCTCAAATGTGTAAGCGTTGCAAACTTGATGGGTGAAAACTGTAAATTTCCCATAGTTCTAAACGTTATTAAGAAGCGTTAAAACAGGGCTTTAAAATTTACAGTCCAAAGTTTCCAACGTTTTTCAATTCCAATGGAAACCCAAAACGCCATTGTCGGAGCTTCTTTTCATTCATCTCTTCCCAAAATTCAAATCCCTAAAAATCATTTATATTCAAGTATACCTAAGATTCGCATCCCCAAATGGATTGCACCGAAAATTCAATTTTCCTCAACCTCACAAACTTCAATCGCCAAGAGAAGAAGCACACAGTGTAGAAACAGCACTGAAAAAATCGAGAGCAATAATAAAGCCGACGAATCCAAGCGAAAACTCAGAAGGAAAAACATGGCGGTTTTCGTCTCCGGCGGCGGCTCCAATTTCCGGTCAATTTACGAGGCTACTCTTAACGGCTCAGTTCACGGCGATGTTGTTGTATTGGTCACCAATAAACAAGGTACATTTTTCTTCTCAATTTTTCGTAATTGTGATTAACTGATTATTAGATTTTCGAAGGTTAATTAGGGTTTGTAAATTATAAAATCTACAGTTAATATATTTCTGATTTATCAGCTCAATTTCTGCAATGTGTAATGTAGATTGTGGAGGTGCAGAGTTTGCCCGTAATAATTGTATCCCTGTTATTGTGTTTCCTAAACGAAAAGATGGGGAAGAAGAACAAGAGGTGTTTTCTGTTGAAGACCTTGTAATTGCACTGAGGTCAGAATCGAACCTTATTTTATTCGAAATCGATGATATCTGGTAATTATTTAGACCCGTATTTTGTTGCGAATTCATTTCGAAATTCTAGAGGACAATTATAGCTTATGCTAATTTATCGCTAGTCGTGTAAAAGTCTAGATATCGGAGTTCGATTGTAATATAACGACCTTTGAAGAGAGGGATTACATGAAACCAGCTAATTTATCGTTATTTTTTTGGTTGCATTTTCTTCTGTTTTGTGTTATAAACTTCTGTCGATAAACGGACTTCGGTTTTATACTGTGTTAATTACAGATCATACAAGGTTGACTTCATTCTTTTAGCTGGTTATCTTAAACTTATTCCAGTCGAGTTGGTTCGAGCTTATCCGAAATCCATACTGAATATTCATCCTTCGCTTCTTCCATCATTTGGCGGTAAAGGTTACTACGGCATGAAGGTTCATAAAGCCGTTATTGCTTCCGGAGCAAGGTATATAAAATTCTTATTACATTACACTTTTTTTTTTTTTTGCATTTTATTTTGTATTATATTCATAATTACGTATTTCTTGTTAATATAGATATTCTGGTGCGACAATACATTACGTTGATGAGCAATACGACACGGGCCGTATTCTTGCACAAAGGGTAGTTCCTGTACTTGCTAAAGACACAGCCGAAGATTTAGCTGCTAGGGTTCTTCACGAGGTTTTCACAATCTATTTTTTTTTTAGTATTTATTTAATTATGTCTCACAATCAAATAATTTGGCTATTTCAATCCATTGTTCGACTATTGACGAATAAGAAACATCAATTAACTCGACACTCTGAATTAATTTTTATTAGGAGCATAAATTGTACGCTGATGTGGCGGCAGCTCTGTGTGAAGAGCGAATCACTTGGCGAGAAGATGGTGTTCCTCTTATCCGGAGCAAAGAAAATCCCGATTATTATTTATAGTAAAAAGACTGTTCGTAGGATTTATATACTATGAAAGTATCAATTATTCGTCATTTTTTTTCCGCTAAGGTACCTTCCAAATCGATGTTTATGCGGATTTTGTATGTCATAGTTGTTAGAGTTAACGAGGGCCTTGATTTACTCCTTTTACTACATTCTAGTATAGATCAGTGGATTTTGTAGCAGAAACTATTGTATTCTTTCTTTGAATGGTATTTCTCGAGTCTATGGTTGCACCATTGAAGGTATTCATTCTGAATTTCAAAAATTTCGATTTTCGATTTGTTTTTTTGATTTTGTTTTTTTGGATTGGAATTTGGTGCACCATTGAAAGCCGTGATTCTTAATCGAAAATTCCAGTTTCCAATTATTTTGGATCCGAAATACATACGAATTTCCGATTTTCGATCCGATTTTAATTTTCACAAATAGTAATGAAAATTCCATTTTTAGATTACACCTATAATACCATTTTTATCATAAATTTTATATTATATGTGGGAAAAAATAGATTTATTTTTTAATTTCTGCTTGTTTCAATCCAATTTTTTTAGTTTTCGAACAAGTTTTTCATTCCAAAATTTTTAATTCCAATTTCCGATTTTTCTTAGTCCGATTATTAATCACCTCTACAAAACATCTATAAGAGAAAAAAATAAAAAAAATAAAAAAAAATAAAAAAAATAAAAAAAATAAAACAAAAATAAAAGTAATAATAAATAAATAAGAACCAGTCAAAATTCTGCATCCAATATTCTATTATTTGCAAAGTAACAGAATGTGACATTTGGATTTTGGAGCACAAGAATAAAAAAAATATTCTTGAAAAATACAATAATATTCTTAAAATTATAATATTTAATTATTCTAAACTAATTCAAAATTGATCCACCAATTCATTCTCTATCTACTACAGTACTACCTACTTATTAGTGCACAACAATGGTGGCACACATATTTACAGCAGCATTTGCATTTCCTTCCTGTTCAAAACCACCGCAGCCAGCTGGTTTCTTGTTCTAAAGCCACCACCAAAACCCCCTCTGCAATTGAACATTATCCCCGGTATCGTTTGGTTCTCCGGCGAGCCGGTGCCGTAGATCAAAGCTTCCCGGCTCGGAATTTCGTTTGTGGTTCGTTTGTACGAGGCGAACCACTTGTTCTGCATGTAAGCGAGGCGGCGCCACGGCGGCACGTGGATGCCGGCACTCCTCATCGACTTTCTGACGGCGGCGCACATTAGCCTCACCACCTGCTTCAGCTCTTCCGTCTTGCCGACGAACACCGGCGGGAGAATTTCCAGCAGTGAGGCGAAGCCGCCGCTCGGGCGGGCGATTGTGAACTCTCCATCTAGAAGGACTTGTACTATGTACCGTGTCCCGCCGGCGATGACGTCGACAAACTCGTAGTCCCCCGCCGGACAACGGCCGATTTTCTCCCATTTCGATTTGCAGAGACCTAAAATTAATTAATTAAATTAAATTAATTAGACCGATGAACTAATTTATGATGAAACCCTAATTTGTAATTCGAATGAGCTAAAACAAAAAAGTCAACAATGAACTCACCGGCGTCAAACCCTCTGCTGCGCAATCTCGCCATCAACCGCCGTTTAAAATCCGGCGACGAGCTACTGTTACTTCCGGCGCCGCCGGCGCCGACGACTTCTCTGTAAGCCTTCTCCACCGCAGCGTGAATACTTCCTCTAACGGCGTCGTTTCCGCAGTCGAGCAAATCCTTCAACAGATCACGAGATTCAAAATCAATCTCATTCTCGTCTGTATCCTCATCGTCAACAAACTGATCTTCACTTTCTCTCTCCTCTCGACTTTCTCTCTCTAGAAACGAATTCACCAGATCCGACAAATCGGCGGCGGAGTGCTCGCTCCCGCTGCTCTCCCATGACCTAGCCTTGCCGGCACCATCGAACGCCGCCGCGAACCTATTGAATCTCGCCGGAATATTCACCATTTTCCGGTGGTGATTAATATATATATTTTAATTAATCAATCTCGAAACCTGATCACTTAATTCTGCCGGATCGAAGAAGGATTAGATGAAAGATGAAGCTAATTAATTAATTAATCGGATAATTATGATTATATAGATATACAGAGAGAGATGAAAGAAGGTGATTAATTAGGGATGAAGGATGCCGTTATACCGTCGTAATTATGTTTATATTATGTGAACATTGTGTGTGTGGATGAAGACATTTCCTTCATGTAGAATATGCTCCCCTATATATACGTACATTTTTGTCTGTATTTAAAAGGTCTAGTGTAGGTACAGATGAACCTGGACAGAAAAAGCATGCTAGATTCATTCATTATGTATGCCTTCTTGGTATTTATTTGAGAAACTTTTTTATTGTTGAATATTTATTTATAAATTAGTAGAAATTATTATTTTTTATTTTATAATTCCAATTTTACGATATATCATTCTTAATTAATTAACTAAAACACAATTAGTTATAAGGATATTTTAGTGATTTTCAATGTTTTATGAATATAATCTGTGCATATTTATTGATTTTTCTTAATATGTGTACAACATAAAAAGAAAACGACATATAAAATGTGACGGATGGAGTATCACACAATTCACATAATTGAAAACTTAACGTGCATTATATTAAATTATTATTAAATAATTATGAATTAGTAATAAAATAACTAAAAATATATAGAAATGCAAAGAAGGGTACTAAAAATAAGATTTTCTTATCCAAAATCTTTATTTCTTTAATTAGCCATAGATGCGGGGACTCGAGAGCGTTAGTTTATTGAACCTTAATACCGTCCACATACATTGAATCTAAAACAACACTGTAGGCATATTTATTTGATTTTATTTGTTTTTATTTTATATTATTATTATTATTATTTATACCGTTGCAACATTATCCATTTCCAATTATTGAAACTTCACCACTCACTTCATATGAACGTAACCAACTAACTATCTGAACCTGGTTAATGATCCTATCTACATGCAATCGTGTGTGTATTTCTGGTGTTTTACTGATAATACGAAAGCTAGTGCATGTAATTACATATTTGCCACTCAATTTAATTTAATATTGAATGAGAAAAAAAAATGTTGAAAAGAAGTGTCATTTAATATATTTTTTTAAAGGGATTATTTGAGAAAACCCCCTCATATACATTTTATCATTAGACTAGATCCATTTTTTTTACTCTTTTTTTTGATAACAATTGTATTTTATTAAACAAATTATATTATTAATAACCTATTTTACCCTTTCTCAATTTCTTTAACCTAACCACGTTTCTCTAAAGCCGTGCCTCTCGTTTCTCTTCTCTCTCCCTTCTCTGATCTCTCCACAACCCACGCTCGCACCTCGCCGCCCCACCATCTCTAGCCTCCTCCTCCTCCTCCTCGGCGAGATCTTCCACTGGCCGTCCCTCTCTTTTCCCTCCAACACCGGCACCGCAAATTGTCTCTATGAATCTCCTTCTCTATCTCAATAACTACCCATAATCTCTCTTCGATTCTCCCTTCCGTCTCTTTCCTATGCAATGTTTCTTCCATCACGGCGGCGGAAGTTGGGGCAATTTCCAGCCCCTGAAATTCTCTATTTCAATACAGTGTTTTTTGCTCGGAGCGCATCATCAACTTTCAAGGTTAAAATTTAATTGCATTCGCAACAGTTGTAGAATCCATATAGAATTTAAGAAGTTTGGAGGTGAAATCAAGAGTTTTTGTATAAAAGCAATTCAGATTTTTTACTGGAAGGTGGTGGTGATTTAGTAGCAGGAACCAATTAAACATATATTTGGCCCCTCTCTTGTTAAGACAAGATGACTTTTTTTATATAATTATTTTTTGGTGCGGTGATGAATGGTAATTAGAATTTGTGTCTGAATTAGATTATGGTGTGATAGGGGTAAAGAAAGATGTGAGCATAGAAAATTTGAATGAAGGCTTTGGATCTTTTGGTAAAAGATCAGTGCAATGGACCATTACGTTAATATTTTTCTAATTGTTTTGTAGTGGATTATATTAATATTTTGGTGGATTTTAATATTTTTTTGTAATGGGTTTGGATGAGATTGTAGTAGATTTAAAATTCTTGTTTTGTAAACTGATTTTTTGTGTTGAATGAATTAAATTTACACGTTGTTGTCTTCTTTTTTTTCGGTTCAGGTTCTTGCACAAGTGGAGTGATGGTAACAAGTGGGACGAGGTTGGGTTATGCTCGGGTGACTCTACTATTGTCTGTAATGACAAAGTGGGATTTTCGTAGTGGATTTAGGCAAGTTTTTAGTGGATTTTCTCTTTGTAAAGGGGATCTTATGTAGTTGATTTCTATATTTTTGTAGTGGTTTTTGATGAACTTGTAGTGGATTTCAGACAAAATATACTTGATGCAGGCGCGAGCAATAGAAAAGGGGATGTCGATGCGCTTATAGTAAATAGTGGTTTTCGAATTCTCAAGCGACATTAAATAGTGGATTACGTTAGAGAGATAGGGGTTGCAGTGAATAGTGGATTTCAAACAGTGAATAGTGGATTTCGAATAGTGGATTTTAAATTCAGGCAGTGAAACAGTGAATAGTGGATTTCGAATAGTGAATTTTAAATTCAGACAGTGAAAACAGTGAATAGTGGATTTCGAATAGTGGATTTTAAATTCAGGCAGTGAATAGTGAATTACTGAATAGTGAATTACTGAATAGTGGATTACATAGTAAATGTTCATAAATTTTGACGTGTAGCGGATTTTATTATTTAGTAAACCTGCTGGAAAAAAAAATAATTTTCACTAAATTTCAAAATATTTATAGTGAAATTCGATGTGTAGTGGATTTCAATTTGATAAACTGAAAAATAAAATCAATAAAAAATATTAATTAAAAGAATAAACTAGAAAAAAAATATTTATTTAAAAAAAAATATTTAAAAAAAATAATACTTAAAAATAATATTTAAAAAAAATGAAAATTTAAAAATAATAAACAAATTAAAAAATTGAAAAAATTAAAATTTATAAATAAATAAATAACTATTTTTTACGTAGAAATAAAAAAAAACATTTTTTTTGAATGGAAATCGAGAAAAGAGAAAAATAAAATAAAAAAATATATATATATATATAAGTTAATCTGAGCGTTTGTATATTTTCTGATTTTTTTAATTGATTTTTATATTAATCCATAAATGTAATAGGGCTAAATTGGATATTATGCTAAGAGAGGGGTTATCCCTAATAGTAAATAAAAAAATGGATTTATGCCTCTATGGAAATTGTACGAGGGGGTTATCTCATATAACCTCTTTTTTAAAAATACTTATAACTTATCTTGACTGTTAGTATTACAGATTAAGGTTCTATTCAGACACTTCTCCTATTTCCCACTCATAGTACTAATATTAGGAAATTAAATAATAAAAAATCATAAGAAATGGACAATTAATGATCTATTTCTTACTATAATTTCGTTTTACTCGGTCGACCCGCAAATATAATATAATCATGGTTTATCTGGTTTCTTAGGTGATTTTTTTTTTGTTGAACGTCTCCGATAAAATCATTGAGTTTTCATTAGATTATTTAATCTTATCTTAGTAAACAAACGAGGCCATCAATTTAAAGAAGTAACGGATTTAAAGAAGCATCATCAATTTTCTAAATTAATTATGAAAGGAGTCGAATAAAAATGTCTGAGTTATACATATAACAATCGATCTACTACCGATTCTATCAAAACCAAGACTAAAATAAAGTTAAACGATCATATGCTCTAACGAAACCGAATTATTCTACGAACTAAACATTGTCCAACTCATCAATTCCGTTGGCCACCTTCGGATTATCAGCCGATTGCTCTTTTCTCTTGAAAATGATAAACTGAGTTATTGCTTCCAACACAACACAAACTGCTCCGAGAAATATGATCACGCCAATGTACGCTTTTTTCCACTTCTTTTCCGAGTCCAAAATGTCGAATCCCTGAAATATGTTGACCGCGCTCAACACAATCACGCTATAGCCGATCGACTTATGGTAATAATTCCAGTAACTCCGGTACTTATGATTCGGCTTCGGTCTAAATTTCAGCGAAAGAACCTGAAAAAAAAATATATATACAAATTCAAGATTAGTAACAAAAAATTCAATTAATATAATTACCTTAAAATAAATGATATTAATTATTAATTACTTGAAGTGTTGCAAGGGCAAAGATGGTAATGCCGATGTTCCGATGAGTAGTGTGCACAATTCCGGGAGAGTCGCTACCGAGTTTGATGCCGGTGGCCCAACCTGCAACGCCAACTACGTAACCTGACAGCTGGCATGCCACGTGGAGGTAGAACCACATCGGATTTGCTATCTCGAAAACCCTCAAATATCTCGCCAGCATGGCACCAATAGGCACCAAAATTCCCCAACTCACTACATTCAAAACTCCATGCACCTAATTATATAAAAAAAAAAAAATTATATATTATTAATATAATATATCAATAATTCATTAATTGAATATTATGTATAGAATTAGAGAGTTTATTATATTTAATGCAATATAAATTAGACTGTATATACTCACAAATTTCATGCGGTTTTTTCTCGAAAGTCGGGTGGCTACGGTTGTCGTCGGTCGTGCATTGTTGTCTAAAGTAACACCGGACGCAAAATCGACGATACCAATTGAGTTCAAATTATCTCCGCTAGGGTGCATTCCCGGGGTGTCGCCGAAGAGAACGCCGTGCTGCCACACGTGCGTGAAGGCGGTGGTCACATTGGGGAGTTTTATGGTTGCGTATATGGTAATTTGATCCCCGTCGAACTCGGCGGCTACTCTCGGAACTTCGAAGCTGAGCGGGCCCTCTTCGAGTCGGGTTCTGTAGCTGGTGATTGGCGACGTGTAGGCGGACATGAGTCCGCTCGTGTTCCGGAATGCGACGAGGCATTGCGCACCGATCATGGCTCCGCCGCTAGGGTTTAGGGACCACGCGGCCCAGTTGGAGGCGGTGAGGGAGGTGTGGCGGTAGGCGATGTCGACGGAGTGGTTGGATTCGTAGTAGTTCCAGTGGAGGAACGAGTTTAGTACGGGTAGGGTTTTGCACGCGGCGTAGGTTTTGTTGTCTCGGAACGTGTAGTTCGAGCAATTTTGGGACGAGGACGAAACGAAGAGAGACGAGACGAACATGAAAAAGATGATGATTTTCGAAATCGCCATCTTTTTTTTTTTTTTTTTTTGACAAAGAGAAGACGAAGAAAATTGGAGCTTCGTATATTATGGCGAGGGTTTTAATTTATAGAGAGGGATAAATAATTAGAGTTCAAGTTGGATTAGGGAAAGGAAGTTTCTATGTAGTACTAGTTGGGAAACAATTTAATTAATTAAAATACAATTTTTTTCTCTTCTTTTTTTTTCACAATTTTTTTTTTCTCGTTTCCTTGCGTGATGTAGTAATTTTTATCTCAAATAGATCTTCGGAAATAGTATTTTTTATTTGGAAACAGTTAGTGGATAAATTACACTTGTCTCCTTTGTTTTTTGGCTTTACATTACCGTTTTTGATCTCAATTGCATAGATTTATCCATATACATAAAGAATTGTCTTAATTTAACTTTCGCCGTTAGATTTCAGACTTTTTTTACTGTTAGATTTCAGACCTTTAACATTAACATTGTTTGGTCTAAGGTAAGAACATTATTAAAAAAAAAAAAAAAAAAAAAAAAAAAAAAAAAAAAAAAAAAAACTCACAGTTTAAATAATAATAATAAAAAATTTAGAAAAATATAAATAAATTATAGTTGTCGTCGTGCATTACTACGCTTTCATTATATTGATAAATTAAATGATATTACTGAATTGAATTGAGCAAAAATAAGTACCAATAAAGCTTCTAACATAATCCCAATTAAATAATGGTGCAGTCTTACATTATATTAATAAATTAAATGATATTACTGAATTGAATTAAGTACCAATAAAACTTCCAACATAAATTAAATCTTTTCAACATTAAAGAAAAAACAGAATTAATTAACGGCGGAAACAACATATATCGATCACTTAAAATTAATTAACCTAAACCAAAACCTCACGCGCCGCCGCTGCATACACTATTATCTACGCAGAAGCCACACAGCTACATTTGCACTGCGACAAGCACTTCTTGCAATCAGCCAATCGCGGGTAGCCACCGCTGCAGTCGCATTTCTTCGTGCAGTTGGGGCGCGACGCGCCGCCCCAAAGGCAACGCGCCATGCACTGCATGATCGGTACGCAGCCCGGGCAGCCGGTTTTCATCCGGTTCATTATACAGCTCTTGCACTGGCTGCCGTCTGAGGGACACCCCGCCGCCGGAGAACTTATCTCCGACAGAATCAACGTCGTCAGTACGAACAGAATCTTTATTCTTGACGACGACCATATTTTCTTCTCCATTTTCCTCAAATTTGAAGATTTTATCAATTTGTTGGGGTTTATTTATAGATATATGTATAATAATATATATCTATATATAAAGGTCATTTCTTGATATAGTCTCGATTAGTGTGATAATTAAATGCATTATTCAATGTTCTGAAATTGAATTGGGGTGTGTCTTGGATTGCTAAATATTTATGCCTCTTCCATTATATTATTGCCCATAAGCTTGAATTTTCTAGGGGTGTTTATAAAAAATAGGGCAAATTACAGACAACCCCAGGTATGGTTAAATTATCAAAAAATCTCTCTTGTTTTGATAATTACAATCACTTTTTCTTTTAAATATTTTTACATGAAATTTATGTAATTCGATTATTTACCGAACCAAATCGTATATCCAGTTCAATAAACAGTATGAAATTTTGGCGTACCGAAATTTCGGTTTGGTTTTACCGAATTAACATCCCTAAATTTACCTCTAGAGGGGTCTTTTCGTAAGATGATACATAGTTGAGGGGTGGCTGTAATTACCCAAACACGAGGGGGTTCGTAATTTAACCATAACTCATGGAGTGGCCGTAATTTGCCCTAAAAAATAACACAAAATAATATATATTCTGATGTGGTCTCAATTCGAGAGTAGCTAGAGAGTTAATGTGATAACACTTCAAAGGGAGCTCGTATTTAAGGGTAGCTTTGAGCTGAAGGGTACAAGTTTGGTGTTCGAGCTGGTAATGCAAGCTAGATGAATAGTTGAGCAACCGAGACGAATATGGTAGATGTGTGTACTGGAGATATTAATATTAAATGATACATTTCACTAACTGCTTAAGCTTCTGGTTGAAATGGTCATTCAACAGTGTAATGTAGGGGGTGCGAGCTCTGCTGATGCGAACACTGTTGGTGGGAGCGCAGTTGACGCCCTCCGACTGAGATCGTGGAAAAAGCGAGAAACTAAAAGCTCGAATAAAAATATTACGGATTACAGAGTTCTATTAGAATTAGGATATCTAAATAGGTTAATTAAGTAATGTGCTCAAGCTAATTAATTGTCAATTAGGATATTACCTAATTGGGCCTATCTTAAAATGGTCCACCCAACATTACTTTTGGTAAAAGCCCAAATATTAAAGTTATTATTGGGCTCAATTTGGGTCATCTGATATATCGGACCCAATTACAGGCCCACATGCAACGTGGCACCTTTTAATTGGATACTGCAGCTAACTGCCAGTAATGCAAAGAACTCGAGATGGGCCCACCTGTGGGAACAATCTCCACCGTCCAAAAGCTTACAATCAAACCTTTTGATCTTTACAGAGTATACGCACACACCCTACACAGTGAAGAGAGAGAGAGAGAGAGAGTGAGGTAATCATATAGACGAGTTAGATGCTTTATAATGACACAAATTTTTTTTCTCTCTCTGTAGAGCCTTCTCCACTATTGGATCTGGAATTTTCTTCCCTTCTTGAATATTTGTATTCATCTTCTTTCCTTTGTTCTGCTTCTGCCTTCTTTCCCCGTCTCCTTCTTTTCCTGCTCTGTGTTTTTTGTTTTTTTTTTAGTCTTTTCCTGCCTTTCTCTCTCCTCTCATTAATGGATAATCAATCCTCCATTAACTCTCTCATTCAACGCACCAACCTCCTTGCTTGCACTGATGACTCTGACTCTACCAAAGACCCCTTTAAAGAAGAGTTCACAATCATTGCAAAAGTATTAAATCCAAAAAGCATCAATATTGGAGCCTTTAAGACTACCATGACAAAGGCCTGGAATCCTAAAGGCCGTTTCCTCACCAACCACCTCCATCAAAACTCTGTTGCTTTCGTCTTTGAATCCAAAACAGATTTCCACAAAATCATGAATCTTTCCTGGTCTTTTCGGGACTCGCAAGTTATTCTACAGCACTGGCCACCTGATAAATCTCTTGATGATATTGATATGGGGAAAGCTTACTTCTGGATTCAGGCTTTCAACCTCCCAGTTAATCTGATGAACACTCAAACTGCAAACTTTATTGGCAACAAGATTGGGAATTTCATCAAAGCTGATAGTTCGTCCGCCGGTTACAAATGGAAGAAATCTTTGAGAGTATTAGTACAGATTGACATCAAGAAACCCCTCATAGATTTTGTCTCTATTCCACGACAGGAGAAAGCTGATCTTCGGACAGAATTAAGGTATGAAAGACTAGCTGATTTCTGTTTTTTCTGTGGTGTTTTGGGGCATAAAGCTCTCAACTGTAACTCCATTGTTAGCACAGGTAATATGGAACCTCATATGCTCAGATATGGTTTATGGCTCAAAGCTGAAAACACACTTTCCAAAAATCCCCATATCTCAAAACCTCTCCATAACCAAAATCTTGATACCAACTGCCTCTGGTCGGATCCTACTGTTGCTCTAGAAAGGTCGTCGGCTATTTCCGGCGATGATGCCTCACCAAAACATAAACCAAACACCCTACCTAAACCTAACAATGACGTGGCACCAAATGAGTGGTGGGATCCCTCCTCACCCTTCTCTGGTAATACAGCTGCTAGTCCCCCAAGTCAATTCTCAAAAATCATGCCTTTTGTAGCTAAAAAGAACTTTTCATTAATTAGAGATGACTGCTCTCCAAAAGCAGACTTTCCCTCGGTTACCACACCAGTTAAATCTCCTATTGTTAGTAAGGAACCTGGGAAATCCTCAGACTTTTCAAAAGCTCTGAAAAAAGATCTTACAACTTTCCCGCCAACTTTCGCCATAAATTTGAGCTCTCTCAGCTTCAAAGGCCAACCCTCTTACTGGGCCAATATCACAGAAATAAATTCAAGCCCAATTAAAGGTCCCATCAATCTTTCACACCCAAAAGAAATCACAGGCCGAAAAAGAAACAATCCGCTGATTATTGATTCGGCCCAAAAGAGAACCAAATTCGAAATCCCAGACTTAATGAATCTAAACCTAAACTATCCAAAAAACCCAAATACCCCAGAATTTTCCAACGAAATTTATGCCACGTCAGATATAAACCCTCTTTACCATTCCTTACCCCGCTCTGAGCCCAATCACACCATGCACGAAACATATGAGGTTTCAGTAATCCCTGCTAACTTGGAATCTACAGAGAGGAATATTCTCCGGATCAAAAGAGACAGCAATGGTGCCCCATTACTCCACAGATTCTCCAGATCCACTGTCTTGATTACTGAATTGTTAGAGGATCAATCTCTCCCAGAGAAAAATTCACCAAAAACTTCCCCTTTCTTTGAATCTACTGGCCCAAAGGGGTCAAGAGAATAATCCAATGAAGATTATCGCTTGGAACTGCCAAGGGTTGGCTAAACCCAAGGCAGTAAGAGCTCTTAAACAGCTCTTATCTTCTTCGAAACCCGATCTTCTTTTCCTTTCAGAAATCAAAACTTCTTCTACTTCTTCTATCACTCGTGCTCTCATTGATGCTTCTCTCCCAAATCACTTTTTCGTTCCTCCTGTGGGTCTAGCTGGTGGTCTTTGCCTAGCTTGGACCCAAAACTCTGTTGTCAATATCACTCTTCATAACAATCTTCTCATTAATGCTCTAGTGTCCAGTGACAGTAATGTCTCTCCTTGGCAATTTACTGGAATCTACTGCCCTTGCTCCCCGATTGGTAAAACTCTCTTTTGGTCTCAAATTAACTCCATTGCTGGTGAATTCCAAGGCTCTTGGCTTGTCATGGGCGATTTCAATTCAGTCACCTCGCAATCTGAAAAATTTGGTGGCACTCCTTTTGCTTCTTCCTCAAACAATTCTCTTCCTGATGAGCTCAACTCTCTTGGCCTCATTGATCTTGGCTTCCATGGCCGTCGTTTTACTTGGAGCAATAAACGTATTGGTGCTGCTAATATTCAACAACGAATCGATAGAGGAGTTGCCAATTCTCTCTGGTGCTCCACTTTCCCTCATAGTAGTGTCTTACATCTTCCAGCCTTTGCCTCTGACCACTGTCCCATTCTCCTAAACACTTGTGTCCAAACCCCGTCTGGTCCAAAGCCTTTCAAATTTGAGGCAATGTGGATTGAAGACAAAACTTGCTACTCCACGGTTGATCTGGCTTGGAATATTCAAATTCCAGGCTCTCCTCTGTTTCAAATTTATTCCAAGATCCAAAATGTTAGGAAGGCTCTCAAAGAGTGGAATTTATCCCACTTTGGTAACTGTCACCACAAAATAAAGGTTTTGAAAGAAAAGATTGATTCTTTGCAGCAGGCTGTTCAAGATTCTGAGAATGTTACCCTTGAACATCACTTACAGGTTGAGTTGGATGAGTGGCTTAAAAGGGTTGGAATTTTTTGGAAACAAAAATCAAAAGAAAAATGGTTATGTGATGGTGATGCTAACACGAAATTTTTTCATCTTACCACTGTTATTCATGCAAGATATAACAGAATTTTGTCCATTAAGAATATGGAAAATAATTTTGTGTTTCAAAATGATCAAATAGGCAACTGCTTTTTGACTTATTACACCAACCTTTTTGCTACTGATTACTTGCCAAATTCCCTCCCCTTCCCTGATGATCTTGAGAATCTTTTCCCTCCTGTCATTCATGAGGAGGATAATCTGGAATTGTGTTCTATCCCATCCCCATCTGAGATCAGGACTGTTCTTTTTTCCTTTGCTTCTTATAAGAGCCCTGGTCCAGATGGTCTTCCCCCCCTCTTTTACAAATCATTTTGGAAAACCACTAGAAAAGCTCTAATTGATGCAGTTCAGTATTTTTTCAAGAAAGGTTATCTTCTCAAGGCCTTGAATCATACATTTATAGCTCTCATTCCTAAAGTCCCTCACCCTACTTCTGTGGATCAATTTCGGCCTATTAGTCTTTGCAACGTCACGTATAAAATCATTTCAAAGATCCTTGCAAATAGACTTAAACCTTTTCTTTCCAAAATCATTTCCCCATTTCAAATGGCATTTGTGGAAGATCGAAATATTCATGATAATAACATTGTTTCTCACGAGATAATGAACTATTTGCATAAAAAGAAAGGGAATAAGAGTTTTATGGCCATTAAAGTGGACCTTGCAAAAGCTTTTGATCGTGTTGAATGGAAATTTCTCATCTGCATTCTTTCTAACCTTGGTTTTTGTAAGAAATTTACAGATTGGATTTTTCAATGCATATCTACTTCATCATTTTCCTTCCTCATCAATGGCTCTCCCTCAGGACTCTTCTCCCCTTCAAGAGGAATCAGACAGGGAGACCCTCTGTCTCCTTTTCTCTTTGTTCTTTATATTGAAGTTCTGTCTAGAATGCTTTCTGTAGAGGAAGTCTCTGGTCACTTTAAGGGGGTTAAAATCTCTAGAACATCTCCTTCTTTTTCCCACCTTTTGTATGCTGATGATCTTATTCTCTTTTGCAGATCAACCCTTGAAGATGCTACCAGTATGAATCACATTCTTACCAAATTCTCTTTGTGGTCCAGCCAACTTCCAAATGCTTCCAAATCTTTTGTTCACTTCAGTGGTAACACCTTACCTCATCTCAAGTTGGCCATTCTAAATTGTCTCGGCTTTAAAGAATGCAACCACAAAGAGAAGCACTTGGGTCTCCCTTTTTGTATTCCTCAATCCAAAATTGCCGCTTTTCATGACCTTACTGCCAAGATTAATTCCAAATTGGCTGGTTGGAAGACTAAAATCCTTTCACAAGCTAGTAGAGGGATCCTTATCTCTGCTGTTGCTCACTCTATTCCCTCTTATCATATGTCAGTCTTCCTTCTTCCCAAAAGTCTCAATTATCAATGGGATGCTTCTTTTAGAAAGTTCTGGTGGGGTCAAAATCAAAATGGGAATTCATATATGCCCAAATGTTGGGATTCTATTTGTCTTCCAAAATCAGCTGGGGGTTTAGGGTTTAGAAGGATGTTTGACACTAATAGAGCCCTCATCTCCAAACTTGCTTGGAACCTTGCCATTTCCAAAGATAACATTTGTGTTAAACTTCTGTCCTCAAAGTACTTAAAAAACCAATCTTTTTTCCACTCTAATTCCCTCCCCAGTAATGCCTCTTGGATTTGGAAAGGAATTTCCAAATCAAAAGATCTCATTTTCAAAGGTGCTTGTTTCTCTATTGCTAAAAACTCTACTGTCAATACTTGGGATGACCCTTGGATTCCTTCCCTTCCAAATTTTAAACCCACTGCTCTCCCTCACATTAATCTCCCTTGTATTGAGTTTGGTCTGGTTAGGAATCTTATCATTGAAGATTCTAATTCATGGAACATTAGCCTCCTCCTCGAGCTGTTTCCACCTCACGTGGTTAAGGAGATTATGAGAATTTCCATCTCTCATTTCCCTGAATCACAGTCCCTCTTTTGGTCTCCCTCCTCGTCAGGGAATTTCTCCTCCAAAAGTGCTTATATTACAGACAATTCCAGCCGAATCTCGAACACTTTGAATGCTTCCACCTTTCCTTGGAAAAAAATATGGAATGCAAAAATTCATAATAGGCATAAATTGTTCCTTTGGAGGGTTGTTAACGATATTTTGCCTACTCACTCAAAGTTGGGTGTCTTTCTCCCAATCTCTAACCCCCTTTGCCCTCTTTGTGAAGTAGAGATTGAATCCATTAACCATTTGTTCCTCAGATGTGCGTTTATTGAACAACTTTGGTTCATATCTAAATGGAGTTTCTGCATTACACCTTTTAGAGATGAACCTGTGGCTGTTTGGATTGCCTTGCTCTTGAATAAAGACGGAGGGCTTTTCCCTTCTGAGACGATTAGAGAAGAATTCTTGGTTTATGCAGTTGTTCTTTTTGATTTGGTGTGGACTTTTCGTAACCTCAGTTCTCATGGCTCAAGCATTCCCTCATTGCAGGTCTGTTCAAAATTGGCATCAGCACGTGCTTCAGAGCATTGGACATCTCAACTCTCTAAAATGACGAAGAAAAGTCAGACTCAACCATGCAAATGGAATCCCCCCCCTCGAGGCTGGATCAAAGCAAATACTGATTGCTCATTTTTGGATGGAAAGGCATCCTCATCGTTCGTTCTTCGAAACAACAAAGGATCCATTGTCTACGCGCATGCAACAAATTTTCTCTGCATGGATCCGCTTGCTGCTGAATGTCAGGCCCTTCTCGAAGCATGCACCTTCATGAACAGCTCAAAGATAGACCAATGCATCTTTGAAGCTGATTGTTTAAATGCCATTCTCTTCATTAATGATAGCTCGTCTCCGATCCACTGGTCTGCCAGAAATACCATTGAGGAAATCCGCAGGTTTTGGTTCCTTTGGCCCAAATGGAGATTCAAGAGCGTTTCTCGTAATGCTAACTTTTCAGCCCACAATCTCGCTAAATGGGCATTTTCTTGTAATTGGAATGGATTTGTCTCCATGGAGTCTATTCCTTCGATTTGCTTTTGTGATGGAGGTTTTCCGATTGTAGACTCTTTAATTTTCTAATTCTCAATGCAAACGTTTTACTCATCAAAAAAAAAAAAAAAAAAAAAGAGGAATGGGTACTCTTTATCTTTCCAATGAATTTTTAATTTTTTATTTATTTAATTACTTTTTATCAAACCACAAAAGAAAAAAAAGAAAGAAAAAAAACTTGACCAATGTTGCTCCTAAAAAAATGTATATATTATTTAACCCTTATTTAGTATGTTATTATTATTTATGAGGTTATGCCAAAAAAAAAAAATCTTGTTTTAGTTAATTTAGGGTAAATTACTGCCAACTCCTAAGGTAAAGTCAAATTACGAAACAAACCTCTCATGTTTTGGTAATTACAATGACTCATTGACTATAATTCTTCTTACACGTCCATTTCTTATGGTGTCAAATTTAACATAATATTCTAGGTTCCGTGGAATGTTCCCTAATTTGTATTTGTTTTTGTGCAAAATTACAGTTTCAGATGCACCACGATTTGATATTTACAAGTCAAGTGACGCATTTTATGATCATTTTTTTTTTCAAAATGTGGAACTTGAATACGGTTAGACGATTACAAATTGAAGAATATTCCACATAATCTAGTAAAATCGAATAAATTTGACACCACAAGAATAAATGTATAAGAAGATTCGTAATTGCATGGGTAATCGTAATTACTTAAATGTGAAGAGTTTTTTCGTAATTTGAGCTTAATTTTATAAACAAATGAGAATGATGAAATGGTACTAATGAGATTTGGGAGGGTGTGCTGACTAGATCCAGCGTGGCACGTCATGCATGTGGGATCACGAGTGTACGACTAATAAAAAGCATCTCACAATTCAAAATGGTATTTTATTTTTTAAAGTAGAAAATAATCAAATAAATATATTTTTAATATATGAAATGTCTTTATTTATTTATTTAATAATAAATTTTAGTTTATATAAAGGACTTTGTACCTATATTTTCGCTAGAAAAATATAGGGTGGACAAAAAGTTGAAAGGGCCGACACGTCAGCATCTTGATTGAGGGAAACTTTTGGCGGGTAATGGTCATAGCTGGCATGGGTGGGTCCCGCCAAATTGCACCGCCCTCTTTCATTTTCATCACCACTCATCAATTGCTTTATTTTAATTCAAATTATTAACCATTTTTATTTTGACCAAATTAGCATTTGTTTTTCCATGCCCCTAAATTCACCCAATTTACAATCAATTTTCTTCTTCTCCAAAATTATTGTTCTTAATAGTGAAAGATAGAAAAGGAAAAAGGAAGGATAAATAGCACTTAACCCCATGCGGTTTGAGTGTTATACACATAACCTCTTGTATTTTCAATATAAGTACGTGACTCCCCTGTGGTTTGAATTTTATTCAGATACCTCATTGTATTCTTAATATAAGCACATAACCTTCATATGGTATTTCTTGATAAATAATCATGTTCATTAGGGAGTGGAAAATTTTGAAAGTACTAGAGTGTTATGTGCTAAATTGAAAATACGAGGGGTCATGTGCACAAAGTTCAAATCGAGGAGGGGGTAAATGCTATTTACCCTAAAAGGAAAAAAAAAAAGGCACGATAATTGATGAATTAAGCATAGAATTTCGATATTGATATCATAGGGAATAGATTGTAATCATATTATGTATGCAATTTTGAAGACATTTATTCACTTATTCAAAAAAAAAAATAATAATAAGACGTTATCTCCACGGCTTTGCAATATTGCAAATCATCTATTTTTTTATTATATTTTTATCATTATGTGTTTACTTAGTAAAATAATTAATACGTGATAAATTTCTCTTTTGAGGGATAATCAAAGATATACTATATGGTATATATAATTAAATATAAATAAACTAATACAGTCATAACTAGTAAAATTTTATTAATTTAGCGGACACATATTTTGGCGAGTATTGCAGTATTTTTGTCTCGGCAGAAATCTGTGACAATCAAATTCTGGATCCGCAACTGCAATTAATTTTATAAGAATTCTAATTGTTGAGATATTTCATATTTTATTTGTTATATAAACAAAATTTTGAAGAATACAATACATCATAATAGATAATTATATAAAAAAAATCATTCTCGAATAAAAATGTTACAATTACCAAGAGAGAAATAAAAAGAGATGAAAACTAATTGAACATGGAAGCATGATTGTGATAGTCACCTACATGAGGTACTGCACAAAACACAGAAAAACCCATTCAATAAAATAAAATATATTAATCCACGTGGTTTTGCCCATTCCCAAAAGCACTAATCTGTAAAAAAAAA
This sequence comes from Erythranthe guttata, assembly GCF_056151865.1. Lineage (NCBI taxonomy): Eukaryota > Viridiplantae > Streptophyta > Magnoliopsida > Lamiales > Phrymaceae > Erythranthe > Erythranthe guttata. The sequence goes on from NC_142540.1 coordinate 17,827,871, forward strand.
TAAAGTAAATTATTTAATAATAAATAAATGGAGAAAAGGCCACAGCAAGATGTAACATTATTAGAATAAATAAATTAATTATTATGCCATGTTATTGTAAAGTAAAATGATTTTACAGGCAGACCTGCCTAATGTGTCCTATGTATATACTTTTACATCTCATATCTCAATTTGCCAAGATTCCCTATGTGCTCCCATCCCTTTTTTTTTTTTTTTTTTTTTTTTTTTTTTTTTTTTTAATTATTTTAATTATTTTTTATTATAATATATTTATTTATTTATTTTTTTAGTTTTAATTCTTTTTGCAGAGCTGAATTACAACACTATAAATACCCCTCTAATTTGATCAATTCCATCACCACATTCACAAAGCAACACACTATAACAATATTTACATTCTCTCTTCATTTCTTTTCACTACTCTTAATTCAACAAACAACAATGGCCACTGCTGAGGTACTACTAATTGAGATTAATTACAAGTTTTGATCAATTATTCATAGCATATAATTTTTTCTTATTTTTCAAATTCAAATCGCGTAACGAAAAATCACGCGACATGCACCAACTCGTTGGGATCAAGTTTATTAAGCTTTTTTTTCTTTCTTTTTTTGTGATTATCAATTTGTTTCATGTTGAGATCAATCAGCAAAAAAAAATTAGCAATTTATTTATTTTTTAGTTATATGATCAATTTTCTTTAATCATATTAAGTTGAAGAAAAAAATCCTTCATTGTTATTTGTATAGGTTGATCACTCGGTTCCAGTCCCCGAGACTGTTCACAACGAGAAAGTGATCGCCACCCACGAGAAAAAGGAGGTGGAGGAGCCGAAAGCCGACGAGGCAGCTACGGAGGAGGTGTCGGAAGTCACCGAGGCGGCTGCCGAGGAGGTGACGCCACAAGAAGAAGTTGCACCGGTGGAGGAAGCTGCTGCTCCGGAGACTGAGCAAGCCGAGACTGAGAAAGCTGCGGCTGAAGAGGCAGCTGTTCCGGAAGCTGAGCTGGCGGCGGCAGAAGAAGCCGAGCCCGAGAATGTTGCAGCTGAAGTGGCAGCCGTCGAAACCCTGACTGAGGAAGTTTCGGAGCTTGTAGTTGAAAAATCGAAAGATGCAACTCCGGTGGAGGAGCCGGCGGCTGTTGAGGAGGCTGAAGAAGAAGCCAAGGAGGAGCCGGTGGCTGCAGCTACTGTAGAGGAAACTGTGGAGGCGGAGGCAGCGGCAGAAGAGGCTGCTCCGGTGGAAGTGGTGGAGGAATCAGCTGCTGAAGTGAAGGATGAGAAAACAAAGGAGTGAAGAGTATGTGGATGTTGGCAAGGGTCTTTGATAATTTATTTTATTTTATATTTTATGTTTTTTATTTGCACTAGTTTATAAAAATGGTATTTCTATAATGGGGGAGTTTATCTTCTCCTGTGTCTGGTGTAATGTGATCCTTGGTTTGGAATGAATAAAAAATAAGTTATATTGCTATTATTTCATTCATTTAATAATAATAATAATAATTATTATAATAATAATAATAATTAAAAAAAAAAGGAAGAGTTAACAAAAATCCTCTGTACAATAACTAGTGAAACCTACTTAGCCAAAAATAAAGTCCACCGAAAATCGATCTTCGACCATCGTAACTCAAAAACAAAAGGGCCCTCACAAGACGGGCTTACCAGTAAATCGTTCATAACAGTAACATTAGTACTTGACAGAAGAATCGAGCGAGCTTTTCCAGTTCTTCGTTGCCCTGCATATTGGTTACAATTCTTCAGTCAAAATTGCAATCTAAATCTCATGTAGAAAACAAAACCCTTTTTATGATTCTTTCGAATGCCTCGTCACTATAATAACAAGGTAAAAGTCGAAACTTATATATATTACATGTTATGTCTTAATAAGATGGAATTAGAAAAAATACGACAACAAAAACTCAAAAGAAAACATTCACGTTTTCACACAGAAGACATCAAAGCCGTTTCTTTAAGGTAACATTTCTCCGTTTAGGAACTGTAAACGATAGTCAATTACCAATTTACACTAGTATTGTCGTGATACAATAAATCCGTTAATTCATATATTAATTTGTTAGCCATGTCAATCTAGCTAAGATGCACCACCAAAGCAAATAATTCTAGATCGTCTGTGAGAAAAGAGCTATATAGTACCTCCATTTCGTTACTCGTCGCTAATTTTGTTAGAGAACCAACTTGAACCCCTTCGACAAGAAATTGTCCCTGCAAAAAGAATACTCGTTACGTCAAATACGATTTAGCGCAAAAAAAAGTCGATGAACACCTAACATTATTTTTGTCAGCCGAACATTTCAAACAAAACAAAAACAAGGTTATAAAGAAGCAACTGAAACCAGATGCAAACTCTCTTGCTATTAAAGAATATGCCATGCAAAGTTGATAACCTTTTTTTGATTATGAAAACCACATGCAAGAACAAGAACCCTCCAATCTATAGTCTCAATTACGACCACGAAAAAAGCATTTTTCTACGTCGACACACGAAATATTTGACAAAGTCAATCAGAAATTAGTAACACAACACTAAAATTTCACCTCTTCCTCCTTATCGTTTCCTTCTTTTTCTCCTTCTCCCGTCCACCAAGCGAAACGAGGCTCTCGACACAAGCTTCGGCGTAAAACACGACAGGCAAACCATCAACACACACATCACGAACACTCTTCTTTCTCAAATCATACCAAACAAGCCTCTTATCATTGCAACTCAAAAGAACCCTATCGCCCCGCCTCGAGTAAACCAACGGCTTAACGTAATCGCTCCTTTGGTACGAATGAGAGCTAACCGACAGCAATTTCACCCACGAATCGGCCACTCCATACTCCTTCATCACCCAAATCACAACCCTCTTCTTATTACTACACACCACAGAGAGAAAATCTCCGGTCAAATCCAAACTAACAACGAAATCCCTAACGTTAATCCCACTAGGCATCTTCATCGGACGAACCGTCTCTGTTTCGAGGCTGAAACACATGATCAACGCCCCGTTTGCATTTTCCGGATCCTCCACCAGAGTGTGAACCGCCCCGTTTAAGTGCACGCGCCAGTTCAACTGCAAGTACGGCGGCGGAGAAGGGAGGGGATCGATTCTTCTCCACGAATTCGTCTTCAGACTGTAGATTTTAGTCTCGCTCGCAATTGAAGCATGGGTGATTTTGTGCCTAAAATCCGAAACCCTAACTACCTTGTAATCGTCGTTTCTCGAGTCGTAGCCGAACTCGTAACCGGTTTTGGAGTAGGAATTCGCCGGAGCGGCGGATTCGACAGGGCAATCGGGGAGAATTTTGTAGTCTCTCGAGAATGGGTTCCACAAAACAGGGGGCTGACTCATCACGAGAACCACACCGTTACAGGAGTGGGAGATCTCTTCGCTGCCGTTGAAACGGAACGGCGGTATGACGTACTCGGCCTTGTCGAGCGAATCCAAAGCGACGGTGCAAACCCCAACGCCGCCGGTGATGAGGTGGCGGTTGGAGAGCGAGGCTAGGGAGTGGCGCAGGTGCAGCTTAACGAACCTGTCGCTGTCAATCAGAGAGCGCCATTTCTTCGCGACGGCGCGGAATCGCTTGAGTGATTTCACCGGGAGGCGGCGGAGGATGTCTTCGACGAGCTCCGATGGGAGATTCGGCATAGCTTTTCACCTTCGTTACAATGGAAATGCTTTTTTTTTTTTTTTTTTCTGGGGTTTTGAAGACGAGATATTTATATTGATGGAAACTTCGAGATGTGCTGAGTCAGCACTTATTCTACTTTCCTTTTTTTCTTTCGTCAGTAGAGAGTTTAAAAAGAGTGGAATATTTCATAAACTAAAATAGAACGTGTCTATAATTTTATGAATATTTTAAAAGATTGTGTGCAAATCAAAAGTAAATAAATAAATAAATAAAAAAAAAAAAAAAAAAAAGAACACGATGGCACTAATCAATTACGTGGGTGTGCCATGCAGTACACGTTCTCAATATTAGTAGTTGACCAAGTCAAGGTTAGTTTTTATCTTGACACGTGAATTTGAGCACAATTTACAGAGGATAGATTTAAAATAGATTTGATTAAATAACTGTACACGAAAAAATATATACATGGGTGTGTATTATTACATATAGATTTATGATTTTCAAATCCATTTTCAAATCCATTCAGTATAAATAACCCTGGTGTAGAATTTAATTTCCACGGGTTTATGAGTGATTATAGATCAGCTTATTTTTGTTTGTGTTTAGATAGCTTTCCAAAAGCTTTTAAAAAGTGATTATGAAACATAAACATAAACAAATGAAACATGCATGCAAACATAACATACGTGAGAGTTGAGACCATGCAATAAATCCACGTCACTTTATATGCAAGAAAGTAGCACCAAGATCACAATATTCACGGGGAAATTCTATGCTACACCCCGTGAATACAACCAGGCACCTTAATTAATAAGATTCCCACTACGGGTTCAGTTATGGACTTATGGCCCAATGGGTTTTTAGAAATATAATTATAAAATAAATAAAAAAGGACACATGTCAAGAAAAGAGCCACCTGGTGAAAATCACCGGGTGTAGCATCGTATTCCCCCACCGAAAATCAATCTTCCACCAAAAGTCGGGCTTCGCCTGTCGATCGTGCAGAAGTAATTCCAGCTAGAAAAGAATTCTGTCACCAGCTGACATTTACCGCGAAATTAGTACTCGACAGAACAATCGAGTGAGCTTTTTTTCTTGTTAATATTCTTCTTTCCCTGCATCAGTTACCATTTCTTCAGTCAAACCACAATCCAAAATTTCATGTCGAAAACGAAATGATGTTTTTTTTTTCTGATTTAAGTAACGTAAAGTTATTTCTAAAGGCTACACAACTAAAAAACAAGGTAAAAGATTAACGAACATCAACTTACACGTACCCTCTGTAACGAGATGCAATTATAGCGAGATAAACTCAAAAAAAGAACATTCGCGTTTTCATGCCAAGACTAAATTAGTAGTTCCTTAGTATTGTCATGATATAATAAGTGGTTTATCGATAACAATAAATCAAAATATTTGTGACCCGTGTCAATATAGCTACGTCAACATTTCATTGTTCTATTGGCTCGATAATTGATTTATAAATAAAATTTCGATTATCCACATTCTAACGAAGATGTATGTAAGTCGTAACACTAAGATGCACAACCAAAGCAAAGAACTCCCAATCGAGTGTAGTGAGAAAAAGGGTTACCGTACATACGTATATTCTTTTAGATCTTTGATTCTCTTCTGCACGCTTTGTTAGAGCACTAACTTGAACCCCTTGGACAAGAAATCATCCCTACTAAAAAAGATACTCGTTAGGGGAATCTCAATATTAAACGAGCTAAAAATAATTTACGCTACAAAAAACGTTAATCATACGCATCAAAATCGTAGTTGTCTACCCAACATGGTAGTAAAAGCCTAGACTATTTAGAACTCCGATCACATCAAACAAAATTCTCGAGGTAGCTAGAATTAGCAAGAAAAGGAAACAACGTAAACCCTCCGACCACCATAAGATCGATAATATCAATAGAAAATAAAATCAAGATAACAAACATAATTAACCAGATACCAACATCCTCTTGCTAATAAAAAAAATATACGTCATGCAAAATTGACAACAATTTTAATGCTGAAAAAACGATATGCAAGAACCATCCAATCTGCTAGACAAACGAAACATTTGACAAGGTCAAACACCAGACAAATCTCACCTTTTCCTCCTTATATTTTCCTTCCTTTCATCCTTCTCGAGTTTCGAATTCTTGATTTTACCTCTGCCACCACCACCAAGCGAGACGAGGCTCTCAACACAAGCCTCCGCGTAAAACGCGAAAGGCAAACCCTCGACAGTCACGTAATCAACGCTCTTCGTTCTCAAATCGTACCAAACGAGCCTCTTATCATCGCAGTTCAAAAGAACCCGATCGCCCTCCTTCGAATACACCAACGGGGTCACGAAATCGTTCCTCTCGATAGCCGGACAACGAAGCGCCACCAACTCCACCCACGAAGCCGCCACTCCGTACTCCTCCATCACCCAAATCACAGCCCTATACCTACTAGTACAAACCAAAGCGAGACGATCACCGACCACATCCAACGTCAATACGAAACCCCGAACCCGAACCCCATCGGGCATCGCCATCGGATAATGCATCTCCGTCTCGAGACTAAAACCCATGATTATCAACCCGTGTACACTACCCGAATCCTGCGCCAGAGAATGCAACGCGCCGTTTACATGCACGCGCCAGCTCCCCCTCGAGAACGTCAGCGGATACGGAACGGGGTCGATTCCCCTCCACGAATTCGACCTGTGGCTGTAGATACTGGCCACGTTGGCCATCGAGCTATGGTTAATTATGTGGCGGAATTCCGTAACCCTAACCACCTTGTAATCGTCGTTTCTCGAATCGTACCCGAACCCAAACCCGGTCATGCAGTAACACCCATCCGGAGCGGCGCGTTCAACCGGACAATCGGGCAGAGCCTTGTAGTCTGCCGAATAGGGGTTCCATAAAATTGGGGGTTCGCTCATCACCAAAACGACGCCGTTGCAGGAATTCGAGATCTCGTCGACGGTTTTGTAATAGAACGGGGGTTTGATGGGGTGGGCCCCGTCGAGCGAATCCAAGGCGACGGTGTAAACGCCGATGCCTCCGATTATGAGATTCCGGTTCGAGTTCGTGGTTAAGGAGTGGCGCAGGCGCAATTTGGCGAAATCGTCGCCGTCGATCAGAGAACGCCATGATTTGGCGACGGCGCGGAAGCGCTTGAGTGTTTTCACCGGGAGGCGGCGGAGTATGTCTTCGACGAGCTCCGGCGGGAGATCCGCCATGGTTTCTTCAACCTCTTTGCTCTCTTGGAAATGGATTTTTTTCCAGGGTTTTCTGTACTGTGAAAGTTGGTAGTAGTGATGGACGAAATAGAACTGAAACTTCGAGACTGGTGACTCACTCATCACTGAAGTTTGCGTGTATTTCACATTTAGTCCCTCAAGTTAACTGAAGTTCACATTTAGTCCCTTAAGTTAACTGAATTTCACATTTGGTCACTCATTAATTAATTTTTAAAAATTTACAAATATGCCACTAGGCCAACCAATTTGCAAATCTAATTTGTTATGAAAGTAATTTGAGGAAGAAAGTTGAAAAATAGGAGATGAAATAGTTATAATTAATATTAATAAAACTTAAAAATATACCATTATTTTTTTCTAGGTTGTCTAACATTTATTACTTTTATATATAAAGATTCTTCTGACTTTATCTAATACCCAAAGAAGATGATAAGAACGAATTAATTAAAATTCGATATTAAATATTACCTGCAAACTTATCCCAAAACACCAAAAAATTATCTAAAGCGAAAAATAATAAATAAAAAAATCCAGTAATTATACAAAGTCAATAGTACAACACACTCCAATTGTCAAAAGTCAACATTAAAATCAAATTTTAGACATAATATAAGGGGGGTTTACCCATAGTCTCACCACCTTAATTTCACAATTAATTTACATAAAATACCAAAAAAAATATAAAAAAAAAATGGGTCTAAAATACGAATGGATTCTAATAACTGTTGCCATTGTACTCCTCGCACCGTATTCTTCCGACAGTTTTGAGGTACTATCGGCCGCGAAAAACGAAGACGAAGCCATGATGCTAACGTGCGCGAAGTTTGCCGTCGAAAAGCACAACAAGTTAGAACATGCGAATTTGAAGTTCGAGAGGGTGCTGAAAGCAAAGAAGACGAGGGCAAAATCAGGGTGGCTTATACATCTCACCATTGAAACCAAAGATGGTAATAATAATAATAATGTGCAGAAATATGAAGCACAAGTGGCTAAGTTGTTCTATCGAGATTATATCTTCTTCTATTACTTTAAACTAGTCCCCGATAATAATGTGTCGTCGGCCCCACCTCCGATGCGAGCGCTCTTCGTTTAAGTTTTTAATTTGATAGTATGTACACACATATATAAGGGTGTGTGTCGTCTTTTAAATTCTCTATGTAATGATATCGAGAAGAATATAAATAAATTAAAACTCGTGCAGTTCTACAGTTCCGAAAAAATGTATCCACTTTGTAATACTTCAAGAGATGGCTCGTAAGTTCTATTTATTTGTATTATTTTTTCATTGGGTTTTGTATTGAATGATTATTCACTAATATAATATTAACGTGCAAAAAAACAAATGTTTCTTTTTTTTTTACTTGGATGGATATATATAGAGGATGTACTATATGAAGATTAACACACGAAAATTTTGGAGTAAGATCCGTTCGGAGCGACACGTTTAACCGGACAATCGGGCGTCGAAATCTTGATTTAGCGACGCCGCTGAAGCGCGCTTGAGGGTTTTCACCGGGAGGCGGCAGAGTATGTTTTCGACAAGATCCGGCATGGTTTCTTCAACCTCTTTGCTTTCTTGGAAATGGAACGGAAACTTCGAGATGTCATGTGGGTTAGGTTGAAAGATTAATTAAATGGGTAAATAACACTTAAACCCCTTAGGTTTAAGCTTTCTGCACATAATCCCCTCATACTTTTCATATCAGCACATTACTCCTATAGGTAGTTGAACTTTCTGCACATAACCCCTTATGGTATTCCACTTGGTAAATAATCATACTTATTACCGAATCGATGATGATAAGAATCGAACTAATTAAAAATGCATTCGGATAATCTTGATATTTATCTCAAAATGCCAAAAAAAAAAACAAAAAAAAAAGTTCATATGCACAAGGTCAATAGTACACCAACACACTATATAAAGGTTAGTTTCACCATTGATGAATAACCACACAACAATTATTAATTACATGGAAAAAAAAAATAAAAAAATGGGTCTAATAAAATGTGAATGGATTCTACTAATAACGGTTGCCGTTTTACTGTTGGCCCCGTATTCGTCCGACAGTTTTCCGGTAACTGCCGCCGACGAAAAGCGACAGGAAGACATGATTCTAAGATGGGCGGAATTCGCCGTCAATGAATACAACAAACAAAGTGGTAGGGGTTTGAAATTGATAAAAATTGAGAAAGCAAAGAAGGTGTATTCGAAATCAGCGGTAAATATATATTTCACACTACTAGCAAATGATTCTGGTCAAAATAGTGTGCTGCATAAATATAAAGCAACGGTGACGAAGGCAGCCTCGGTAGATGGTCTCCAACTTAAGTACTTTAAATTTGTTAGATAACTCCGATAATAATGTGTCGGCGCTGCACCACCTACGATCCGATCCGATCCTCTTCGTTTAATTTTTTTTAATTTGATACTACGTACGTACACGCGTATGTAAGGGTGTGTGTGTCGTATTTTTATAATTTCTCTATGTAGTGATATAGATCGAAGGAGATTAATAAAACTCGTGCAGTTCTACAGTTCTAGCGTCGAAAATATTACATGCGTGATGGATGGTTATATTTTTTCATTGGTTTTTCACTAATACATAGTTGTTTATAGGGAAAATTACGTACGGCCACTTCTAATGTATGGCTAAATTACGAAAAAAAAAACCATTTTGTCTGGGTAATTACATTCACCCCTCCTTTTAAATATTTTACATTAAATTTATGTAATTCGGTTATTTACCGAACCAAATCGTATATTCAGTTCGGTAAACGGTATGAAATGTTGGCGTACCGAAATTTCAGTTTAGTTTTACCGATCTAACATCCCTAAATTTATCTCTGGAAGCGTATTTTCATAAGATAATAACATAATTGAGGAGTGGCTGTAATTACCTAAACATGAGGGGGTTTTCATAAATTGACTATAACTCAAGGGGCGGTCGTAATTTGCCATTGATTATATTAACGTGCAAAACAAAAACAAACCCTTTTTTTTACTTAAATAATATATGGAGGATGTACTGTATGAAGATTAACACATGAAAATTTTGGAGTAAGATCCGTTCGGAGCGACACGTTTAACCGCACAATCGGGCAAAACCTTGTGGTCTCCCGATAATGGGTTCTACAAGATAGGTCGAGATCGCGTCAACGATCTTGTAATAGAACGGAGGTTTGATGCAATGCATGGGGTATGTGTTGGAATAAATTGAATTAATGTGAATTCAATATTGGAATTAGTGGCAATTCAATATTGGAAAAAAGTGGGCATTCATGTTAGAAGAAGTGGGCATTCATGTTGGAAGAAGTGGAGGATTGAATAAATGTGAATTTGAAGCACTATTGTCTAGATGTATAGACAATTGTCTTTTGATTTTCCTAAGTATTAAATTAGAATTAAAAGAGTTGTTAGTGTATGAGTTATTTTGTAATTTATTAGTAGATTAATGCACTCCTCACTATAAACATGGAGTGCTAGAGATCATTGTAAGTAAGACAAGAAAAACAAAAAGAGAAGTAATTTTTCCATCCACAAAACACTTGTATTTTACTTTCTCTACTCAAAAATATTATTTTTTCAAGTCTTCACAAAATCACAAAAATCCAAATTCGGGATTAATCATTTATCTCATCCTGGTACCTACAAATTGGTATCAGAGCCATTGTAAAAATGTCCACCAACCTTGCTTCTCTAATACCTCGTTTCAATGGAGAAAAATTCGATTATTGGAGTAATCTTATGAAGCTTTATCTTGAATCTCAAGACATTTGGAGCGTTGTTGAAGACGGTGTTCAGATTCCCGAAAATGAGGATCAATTGACGAATGCACAAAGGCAAACTTTGAGAACCGAAAGGCAAAAATATCGAAAAGCTCTTTTCCAAATATATCAAGCCATCGAAATTCCCGTCTATGAAAGACTAACCAAGGCGAGTAGTTCCATGGAGGCATGGGAAATTCTACAAACAACCTATGCCGGGAAAAATGAAGTAAAGAAGGTTCGTTTGCAATCTTTGAGGGCTGAATTCGAAAAATTGGAGATGAAAGAAAACGAAAAAATTATTGAATATTTTACAAGAATCACCTCTCTTGTAAATCAAATGGCGACAAATGGCGAAGTCATGGAAACCCAAAGGGTTGTCGAAAAAATTATGCGAAGCTTGCCGGTGAAATTTGATCATGTTGTTGTGGCTATCGAAGAGTCACAAGATCTCTCATCAATGGCGTTGGAGAGTCTACAAGGACGATTGGAGGCGCACGAAGCAGGGATCCTTCAAAGAAATCCTCAAATTTCTTCTCCGGATCAAGCATTAAAATCCCAAGTTACATTCACGGGAGGCCGTGGCTCGTTCCGTGGTCGTGGCCGAGGTCGTGGTCAAATAAGAGGAGGAAGAAACTCTTACAACAATTACCGTGGACAAGTCAAATCAAATGAAGAGGCGAAAGATGAGGAGAAATATTTTCCGAACAATTTTCAAAGAGGAAGAGGCCGAGGCCGAGGATCATATAAAGGTACAAGGCCTTACGTTGAGTGTCATTATTGTCATAAACCGGGACACAAAATCAATGATTGTTGGGAAAAATATCCAGAAAAAAGGCAAGAAGTTGGTTATTTGCATGAAAATAAAGTCGAAAATATGGAGACTTTATTGATTGCATCTAACGGTAGCTTTGAAAATACTTGGTATTTGGATAGTGGTGCGAGCAAGCACATGACGGGGAATAAAAAAATTATTCTCAAATCTCGTCGAAGCTAGCCATGGGACGGTTACGCTTGGAGATGGATACACCTACGCATTAGAAGGTGTTGGAGAAATTGTCTTCAAAACAAAATCCGGAAAAGTCGAAACAATGTCCGAGGTTTACTATGTACCTAACTTGGCAAGTAATTTGCTAAGTGTTGGTCACTTGATGAGGAAAGGTTTCAACATGTTTTTCGACGACTTCACTTGCGTTTTGAAAAAGAAGGATCAACACATTGCAAATATCAGTATGACCGGAAACAATATTTTTCCGATCAAACTTGATAATTTTGAAGCCTCTTGCCATTTAACCGTGAAGGACGATGTTTCAAAGTTGTGGCATGACTGGCTCGGGCATCTTAATTTCCAAAGTTTGAAGGAGTTATCAAACAAAACAATTCTTCAAGGATTGCCGAACATTAAAGCCATGGACGAAATTTGTGAAGAATGCCAATTGGGGAAGCAACACCGAGAGCCATTTCCTTCCAAGTCAAATTGGAAATCAAAGTCACCATTGGAGCTCATTCATAGTAACCTTTGTGGACCATTTCAAGTTCCCTCTCTCGGTGGTAATCGGTATTTCTTGTTATTTATTGATGATTTTACAAGAAAGGTTTGGGCTTATTTTGTGAAAGAAAAATCCGAAACTCTTTCATGCTTCAAAGATTTTAAAATCCAAGTTGAGAAATTTTCCGGTTTCAAAATAAAAAAATTGAGGAGTGATCGTGGTGGAGAATATTTATCTTCTTTATTTGAAGAATTTTGTCGAATCCATGGGATTAGACATGAATTGACGGCCCGGTATACACCTCAACAAAATGGCGTGGCGGAGCGAAAGAATCGAACAATCATGGATATGGTTCGGTGTATGTTGAAAAAGAAGAATATTCCATCGGAATTTTGGGCTGAAGCGGTCGCTTGTGCCGTTTATTTGATCAACCGATCACCGACGAAGAGCTTGGAGAATTCTACTCCAAATGAGATGTGGTATGGTAAGAAGCCAAATGTTAGTCATCTTAAAACATTTGGTTGTCTTGCATATTCACATATTCCAAATTCTATGAGGACCAAATGTTAGAGTAGGTGACCAACAAGCCAACTTGTGGCTGTGGTCTTTCGTATTTATTATTGTAATAAACGAACCTTTATTCGTATTAATGATAAAACACCTTGGCATTCTATATCTTTGTCCCTTTGTCACAAGCATAGATATAGTCCTTACAGTTATTACAAGTACTAGTAATTGATCGTTAGGATCGTGAGATATTTACTTAAGTATTATAACTGTTAAACGTGTTCCTAGTCGAAGGGTTACGCCACTAATGAGGATATCGGCCTTTCCCATTAAGACTAGCACTTAGTGTATGTGTACTGCATCTCATCAGTAAACGGTATTGTGATATCGGCATGCATAAGTGGGTGCTCGTAAGTTGACGAGTTCACTGAACTCCCTCACCCTAGAAATCTCTAAGTGGTTCCCAATAATCGAGTAGAGATATCTATGGTATAGTTGTACACCATTAGTCCTTATGACCTAGACATCACCGTGACTTCACTGGAGGACCAGCTGCATCGTGACCTGTCCCTGAGTTCCACCGAGGACCATCCCAAGGGCCAGTGTTCGTGCAGTCCGAAATCTAGTGGGAGGTCTGTGCATTGTAGTCGGGGATTCGATCGCTAGAATAGTCTTGGATGTCCTGTGTGTTCTGAAAGTCTGTAATCATTCTAAGTCTCTGGCCAGAGCTGACTAAGTGATGATTAGAGAATTCGATTCTCTAAGTCATGCACGTAAGGATTACAACACTTGGAACGATCGCACCGTCATCGAACATATAAAGAGGTCTCGATGAACCAATGCCTCTAGTTCGATCGGGACATATGCATCGAAGGGACCGTACTGTACGTTAACTATATCTGAAGGTTCTTGCAGGCACTTCATTTGTATCTAGGGAATCATGACGCGTACTTGCTAGACGCCAATCTTGATTCGTTGGGTGATTAAGGTGAAACGAGTTTCATCTTAATCGTAACTCTAAGGGGACGAGTTTTGACCACAAAAGGTTGTGGGCCCACGGCTAGCTTACACCTGAACCATCGAGGGTCACACTGCTCGTGCACATGAGATCTTTGAATAAACGGTCAGAGATAAAATGGTTTATCTTTGCATGATTGGAAGTCAATATGATTGGGTCCAACATTCGTAATTTGGAATTATGAATGAGAATAAGAAAAGGAAAAGAATAGGCGAAAGTTGTAGTGAACTTTCTAAATCATGAAGTTTCCAAATTTAGAAAGTGCACTGAACTAGGGTTTCCACTTTTGGAAAGTTGGAAAATGAAAGATGGCACTCGTAATGACGAGGACATTATAATGAATCCGAATATGTAATTGTTACAATTTTCCGATCATTGAATTGAGAGAGACGAGCAAGTAAAGGAACTAACGAGCTTAAGCTGTTGGGCCCGGTCCAACTTAAGCCCGTTAGGGTTTTATGCAAGGGACTATAAATACATGATTTATAGGCCTTGCACAAACACAACACAACTCAACCCTAACCCTAGCCGTCCACCCCTCTCTCTCTCGGCCTCTCTCTCCCACGGCCAACACCGCCGCCCACTCCGCCGCTTCGCCGGAATCGACCGTTGATCGGCCGATTGGCTTGGTAGTCTCTTTCCTTCTCTTTTTCTTCCGTTTTTCTAACTATTACGTGTCTAGTGCCACGTGTTTAGTAGATCGAAGTATACGAGGTGAAATCCGAGAGGAGGAAGACTGTAGATCGAAGAATCGAGGAGCAACGCACGAGCCGAAGCTGCACGCTGCCCCACGCGCCGCCCCGGAAGACCGCGCGTGTACCTCACGCGCCGCCGTGGGCCGATCTGCTGCTGCTGCCGCTGCACCGCTGCTGCCCCGATTGTACGGATTGGTTTCCGTAGCAATCTCGACGTGCTAATCGATCCTACCTCACGCTTCAAGAGGTAAATACGCGAAACCCTAGTTTCGATTTGAGTTTCGTTTAAACCTATGCATATGTATTCATGTTTGTTTCGTATGATTTTATGTGATTATGTGTAATCGATTTAAATCATTGCGAGCATGTTATTTGGTTTAAACGCGAGCATGTTAATTGGTTTAAATTCGGTTAAATAATTAGCATGTATGTTGTTGTTTATTTTCGCCGGAAGCGCAAAGGTACGCAATTAATTGATTTAATTTGTCGGGCATGTACTTGTGTGTTTTAAAGTCGTTTAAATCACATTAAATTTTTGTTTTCCGCTGCGTATGCGTGCCCGAAACCCAACACCAAATTCGACGATAAAGCCGAAAAATGCATTTTTCATTGGGTATAGTGAGAGGTCAAAAGCTTACAAGCTTTACAATCCTCAAACGAAAAAAATTGTGATAAGTCGGGATGTTCGTTTTGATGAAAAATCCTCTTATGATTTTTCAAAAAATTCAGAATCATTAACTTGGCCGACCCTTGGAGACGAAGAAGGCTATTCTCAAGCAATGCAACCAAATGATGGTGAAAATGAATCTCCACAAAATTCACCATCACCCCCGCCAAGAAAAACGAGGAGTTTGAGAGAACTCTATGATGAAACGGAGGAGGTGAATGCAACAAATCCTATTTTCTTTGCATTCTTTGCCGGGGAGGATCCAATCTCTTTTGAAGAAGCCTCAAAAGAAGAAAAGTGGAATCAAGCAATGAAAGAAGAAATCAAGGCGATTGAAAAAAATGAAACTTGGGAGCTCACACCTTTACCTTCACACAAATCTCCTATTGGTGTGAAATGGGTGTTCAAAACAAAAACCAATCTTGATGGTTCCATCAACAAATACAAGGCGAGGCTTGTTGCAAAAGGATACAAGCAAAAAGGAGAAGACTTCAATGAGGTATTTACTCCCGTTTCAAGACTTGATACAATTCGTTTAATTATCTCTCTTGCGGAAATTTTCATGAAGCCACTTGGAGATCCCGTTTTTTTCGAAAAAATGTGGAAAGTTTGGGAATCAAAAGCAAATTCAATTTACGGGAGGCAATGTTGGAATAAATTGAATTAATGTGAATTCAATATTGGAATTAGTGGCAATTCAATATTGGAAGAAGTGGGCATTCATGTTAGAAGAAGTGGGCATTCATGTTGGAAGAAGTGGAGGATTGAATAAATGTGAATTTGAAGCACTATTGTCTAGATGTATAGACAATTGTCTTTTGATTTTCCTAAGTATTAAATTAGAATTAAAAGAGTTGTTAGTGTATGAGTTATTTTGTAATTTATTAGTATATTAATGTACTCCTCACTATAAATATGGAGTGCTAGAGATCATTGTAAGTAAGACAAGAAAAACAAAAAGAGAAGTAATTTTTCCATCCACAAAACACTTGTATTTTACTTTCTCTACTCAAAAATATTATTTTTTCAAGTCTTCACAAAATCACAAAAATCCAAATTCGGGATTAATCATTTTATCCCATCCTGGTACCTACAGTATGCATGCATGCCTTGCCGAGCGAATCCACGGCGACG
This sequence comes from Erythranthe guttata, assembly GCF_056151865.1. Classification (NCBI taxonomy): domain Eukaryota; kingdom Viridiplantae; phylum Streptophyta; class Magnoliopsida; order Lamiales; family Phrymaceae; genus Erythranthe; species Erythranthe guttata. The sequence goes on from NC_142540.1 coordinate 17,844,043, forward strand.
CTGTAAACACCGAGGCCTCTCCAATTATGAGATTCCGGCTCGAGATCGAGGTTAAGGAGCTAGTGGCGCAGGTGCAATTTGGCGAAATCGTCGCCGTCGATCAGAGAACGCCATGATTTAGCGACGGTGCGGAAGCGCTTGAGTGTTTTCACCGGGAGGCGGCAGAGTATGTCTTCGACAAGCTCCGGTGGAAGATTCGTCATTGTTTCTTGAACCTCTTTACTTTGGTTGAAAGGGTGTTTAATGGGTTTTGGCTTAATTAAAAGATTAATTGAAAGAGTAAATTACACTTAAATCCCTTAGGTTTGAGCTTTCTGCACATGATTCCCTTTGTACTTTTCATATCAGCACATTACCCTTTATAGCTTGAACTTTCTGCACATAACCCCCTTATGGTATTCCACTTGGTAAATAATCATACTTATTACCGAATCGATGATGATAAGAATCGAATTAATTTAACAATGTGGTCGGTAATCTCGATATTTATCTCAAAATGCCAAAAAAAAAAGTCATGTGGACAAAGTCAATAGTACAACACACTATATAAAGGTGTAGGTAGTTTCACCATTAATGAATAAAACACACAACAATTAAACTATTAATTACATAATTAAAAAAAATGGGTCTAATAAAATGCGAATTGTTTCTTCTAATAACGGCTGCCGTTTTACTGTTGGTACCGTATTCGTCCGACAGTTTTGAGGTAACTGCTGCTGCTGCCGCCGCCGACAAAAAGGTAGACGAAGCGTTGATTCAAGGGTGGGCGAATTTTGCCGTCGAAGAATTCAACAGACAAAGACATAGGAATTTGGAATTGGTAAGAATTGAGAAAGCAGAGAAGAGGAATTCGAAATCAGCGTTTCGTATATTTTTCAAACTTATAGCAAGAGATGCTGATCATAATAACAATGTGCAAGAATATAAAGCAATGGTGAGGAAAGCATTCTACCTAAATAATCTCCAACTTATGTACTTTAAATTAGCTAAACTCCGATAATAATGTGTCGGCGCCCTGCCACCTCCGATCCGATCCTCTTTGTTTGAATTTTTAATTTGATAATACGTACACACGTATGTAAGGGTGTGTGTCGTATTTTTATAGTTTCTCTATGTAATGATATAAATCGAAGAAGATGAATAAAACTCGTGCAGTTCTTCAGTTCTAGCGTCGAAAATATTACATGCATGATGGATGGTTATACTTTTTCATTGGTTTTTCACTAATACATAGTTGATTATAGGGCAAATTACGGCCATTTCTAATGTATGGCCAAATTACGAAAAAAATCATCTTATTTGGGTAATTACAGCCACCCCTCTTTTTAAATATTTTTACATACAATTTATGTAATTTGATTATTTACCGAACCAAATCATACATTTAGTTCGGTAAACGGTATGAAATGTTGGCGTACCGAAATTTCGGTTTGATTTTATCGATTTAACATCCCTAAATTTACCCGTGGAGGGGTATTTTCGTAAGATAATATATACATAATTGAGGGGTAGCTGTAATTACCCAAACATGAGAGGGGGGTTTCGTAAATTAATCATAACTCGAGGGGTGGCCATAATTTTCCCTTGATTGATTATATTAACGTGCAAAAAAAGAAACAAATGTCTTTTTTTATTTACTTAAATAATATATGAAAATTAACACATGAAAATTTTGGTTCAAGATCCGTTCGGAGCGACACGTACGGATCAAAACAACGCCGTAGCATGAATTCGGGATCCCGTCGACGGTCTTGTAATAGAACGGGGGTTTGATGCAATGCATGGGGTGTGCATATGCATGCCTTGCGAGCGAATCCAAGGCGACACTGTAAACACTGATCGAGGCCTCCGATGATGAGATTCCGGTTCAAGATCGAGGTTCGGGAGTGGCGCATGCATGCAGGTGAAATTTAACTGATGGTTGCGCGGCTTTTCTGAATAGGGTTAGGTTCAAAGATTAATTAAAAGAGTAAATAACACTTAAACCCCTTAGGTTTGAGCGTTCTGCACATAATCCCCTTGTACTTTTCATATAAGCACATTACCCCCTATATCTTGAACTTTACGCACATGACCCCTTGTACTTTTACTATAAGCATATAAACCCCTTATAATATTCCACTCAGTAAATAATCATGTTTATTACCGAATCGATGATGATAAGAACCGAATTAATTAAAAATGCATTCGGATAATCTCGATATTTATCTCAAAATGCCAAAAAAAAAAAACAAAACAAAACAATTATGCACAACACACTATATAAAGGTTAGTTTCACCATTGATGAATAACCACACAACAATTATTAATTACATAACAAAAAAAAAATGGGTCTAATAAAATGCGAATGGATTCTCTTAATAACGGTTGCCGTTTTACTGTTGGCCCCGTATTCGTCCGACAGTTTTGCGGTAACTGCCGCCAGCGAATGGGGAGACGAAGCCTTGGTTCAGAGGTGGGCGAAATTCGCCGTCGAAGAATTCAACAAACAAAGACGTAGGAATTTGAAATTGATAAGATATGAGAAAATAGAGACGTCGTATGACAAATCACTGGTGGTGCATATAATTTTCAAAATTATAGCAAGAGATGCTGATCGTAATAATTATGTGCAGAAATATAAAGCAATGGTGATGAGAGGAACCCCAGGAGATAATCATCTCCAACTTAAGTACTTTAAATTAGCTAAACTCCGATAATAATGTGTCGATCCGATCCGATCCGATTCGTTTAATTAAATTTCTCTATGTAATGATATATATAGATCGAAGAAGATAAATAAAACTCGTGCAGTTCTGCAGTTCTGAAAAAAATCGTGTCCACTTTGTAATTGTTCAAGAGATGGCTCGTGAGTTTTGTTTATTTATTATTTATTATTTATTATTAATATATAATATAATACAAATATGAGCAATAATGTTATAAATTGGAAAAATTAAATTTCTCTAATTTTACGAAATATTGGATGAATATATAAGATACCTTCATTTACCCTTATGATCATGGATAAGGATTTTAAGTTTGGTGAATACTATTATTAAGAAAAATTAATTAGAAGAAAAAAAAAATCGTCTGTTGGTAGTGAATTAGTGCAAGGGTAAATTACGGCAAACTCCTTAAGATAAAGTCTAATTACAAAAATAACCTCATTGATCACATGAATAATTATGACAAAATACGTACCACTTATTATAATATATATGGATGATGCATAGTCATTCAATTTGCTTCCACGTGGAGTTAGCATATTAAAGCCTTGGAGACTAAGATTAGAGAAGCATGACAATGCATATGTAATTCTCTATAAATAGAGGCATAGATAGCAATGAAGAAATGTACTCTTATTTTATTCGATAGTTAATAAAACAATTGCTTCAGCAAACTTTCCTTTCTTTCACAGTAGCTTTATATTGCAATACTATTTTTGCCTTTTTTCAATATACATACATATACTTAATTTATAGCAATAGCTAGTGGGTATATTTTATTATTCTATAACACCACTAAGGTATTCTAAAGAATATTCATTTTAAATTTCCTATTTTACCCTTGGACACGTGTCTTATTGAGATGCTGGTATTTTTTTAACACATTTCAAAATTAAAGATAGGGAAAATATAGTTTTCGTCTGTCAAGTTTGCAAGGATTTCATATTTGGTCCCTCATGCATGTTTTAAAAATTCAATATGTTTATTTATTTCCTTCAATTTTCCGTTAGTCCTAACGGAATCAAGCGTGTGCCCGTTATTAACTGATGGACTACCGATTAATTGACAGAAATGATCAGAAATGTTAAATTATTGAAACATAAGGGACAAAATGTATTTTTTTATAACTATGGGGGAACTAAAGGTGAAATCAGTACAAATTTAAGGGATAAAAACTGTAATTTTGTGATTAAAGATACTATTTTATCAAACAAGACGAGACACTCAACATTTAATTCATTTTCCCTCTGCTAATTAATTAGGAACCAAATATTAAATGATGTTAAGAACGAATTTAATCAAGATTGTATCTACATCAGATTATTTAAAAAGACAACCTCTATATATATTAATTAAATTAAACACACAACACATAATTTAATTAATTACATATATAAAATCAATTCATTTAAAAAAAAAAGGGTAAATTCCACTTTACCCCCTCGTACTCTGCCTGAGAGTCACTTTACCCCCTCGTACTCTCAATTTTATCGATTTACCCCCTTGTACTTGTACAATTTCCCAATACAGCCCTGTTCTTCAATTTTTGTCAATTTTGACTCTAACGCCATTTGGTCAACTATGTAAATTACAAAATTGCCACTGCCTATAACGCGTCGTTTCTCCTCCGTCAATATTGTCATTTCTTCTTCTCCCACCAGTTCCCCTTCCAAGATATCCCCAAATTGAACCCCTAACTTAGTAAAAATCAAGACCCAAAAATTGATCGATTCCACCCAGTGCAAAGAAAAAAATATATGAATGTGTGAAACTTTCTCTTTTCTAATCTCGAGAGTCAAAATCGAAAAAATTCAATATTTACGTCAATATTTTGACTCTTGACCAAATGGCGTCAGAGTCAAAATCGAAAAAAGTTGATCAAGAGGGTTGTATTGGAAAATTGTACAAGTACAAGGGGGTAAATCGACGAAATTAAGAGTACGAGGGGGTAAAGTGGTTCTTGGACAGAGTACAAGGGGGTAAAGTAGAATTTACCCAAAAAAAAATGGGTCTAATTAAAGCTCAATGGATTCTCATAATCGTTGCCCTATTATACTTTGTAACGTGTGCCAACAGTTCCGACTTTTGGAAACCGGTGAAAGACGTAAACGCCCCTCTCGTGCGCAGGTTCGGGAAGTATGCTATTAAAACATATAACAAAATAAATCATACGAATTTGAAATTCGTAACGGTTGAGAAAGCTAAGTTTGTGGTGGCACGTGGAGCGGTAGTATACCGTCTCGTCATTGAAGCCAAAGATGGAAATATTGCCGGGAAATATAAAGCGGGAGTGACTAGCTGGATCATTTCACATGATCTCAAATACGAGTACTGTAAACCGATCCCGGAGAAGAATGTGTTATTGGCGGCAAGTTCGAATTTAAATTAAATCGGAATCTATTATCTATATATATCGTGTATAATTGATGGTACTGTAATAAAATTAAAAAATAAATACACATCCTAGCTAGAAAATTTTGCAATTAAATGAAGGTATAGTATCTGCATGAATTTATATTCAGCATAATACTGCTATAGAAAATTATATATAAATATTTATTTTAAAGATTCTATAGAATATTAATTTATTGATTTCCTATTTTACCCTTGGCGACATACCTTAATTGGAGGTGAAAATGTAATTTTATTTTGCAATTACGAGTGGCTTTATTGGAAGTTGTTAAACATCTAAAAATTGGGGAAAGTACAGTTTTAGTCCCTCATATTAGCACTGATTCCATATTTGGTCCCTCATGTTCAAAAAAACATATTTGGTCCCTCATGTTTCAAAAATTCAAACACTTTTAGTCATTTCGTTCAATTTTCTGTTAAAACTAACAGAATCAAGTCTATGCCCATCAATGACTTAACTAACAGACTAACGGTAAATTGACGGAAATGACCGAAAACGTTAAATTATTGAAACATAACGTACTAAATGTGTTTTTTTTGTAAACATAGGGGACCAAATGTGAAATCGGTGCAAACTTGAGGGATGAAAACTAAAAAAAATGTATATGCGTAGTTTGTTTAAAAAATAAAATAATAATAATAATAATAATAATAATAATAATAATAATAATAATAATAATAATAATAATAATAATAATAATAATAATAATAATAATAATAATAATAATAATAATAATAATAATAATAATAATAATAATAATAATAATAATAATAATAATAATAATAATAATAATAATAATAATAATAATAATAATTATTATTATTATTATTATTATTATTATTATTATTATTATTATTATTATTATTATTATAATTAAACATGAATTAAGATGGGTCCAAATCTCAATGGGTTACAATAATAATAATAGTTTTAATACATTCGGTTATTTTCCGACAAATTTTCAAGTGATGGGGTGCACCATGCCCTACTCTCGATAACTAGCTTAGTACGCAAGCGATTTACTACGGAGAGTTTGCGGTGACGGAACACAACATATAGAAAGGGATGCATCTGATATTCGAAAAGGTGATGAAAGGAGCGACGCAATTGGACGATGAATCGTTGACTCTAAGAATTTCAATTAAAACTAAAAATAACGGGCACTTGTGTACATAGCAGATTTGTTTAAGGCAAACTCGAAATCGCATCTCAGGCACAATCATTCATTTTGTAAGAGTCGCAACTTTTAAGACGGGATTGTAATAATGATCTATTTGTCTTGAATTAGCAGGGAGAAGTAAAACTCGTGTTTTTTCTAGAGTTGAGAGTAAATAAATTAATAAATAACGTGAATTCGACCAGTAACTTATTATGAATCTTAAAGATAATAATAAAAAAAAATTAGAGTATAAGGAAAAAAATTAGAATTTTGGAAATCGGAATTAAAAAAGTTGTTCTAAACGTCGAAAATTTCAGATTGAAATCGATGAAAATTGAATTTTTCGTTCCAACTTGCACTGTCGTCATCGAATCCGGTGGTGTCTTCTAGTCCAAATATCATGGGCCTCGTTAAATCTATTTTGTTTATTTAATTGGGCCTAAAGATGACTTATAATGGGCTTGCTTATCAATAACAATTGGGCCCAAGATTCTTAACGGAATCAACACTAACGGAATCTTTAAGATTCTAACAGAATATCCATTCTAAATTCATTTTTTTTTTGTAAAAATTAAAAATTCATTTTACCCGCTAGTAAATAAGGAACCAAATATTTAACGAAGATAAGAACAAGTTTAATTACGATTGTATCCACATCAGATTATTTGACATTTATTGCCTTTAAAATTAGGTCAATAGTACAACACACTCCAAATGTCACAAGAGCAAATATTCAAATAAAATAAAATTAATTTGAATTTAAATACACCACCACTATATAAGGTGCCTTGCCTTACACACCATGAATAAACACACATCAATCATTTAATCAATTACATAAAGTCAATTAAAAAAAAATGGCTCTAAAATCCGAATGGATTATCGTAATCGTTGCCTTGTTACATTTTGTAATATCTTCGAACGGTTATGAATACGACCCTTGGGTACCAATCGAAGATCCAAACAGGCCCTTTGTGCGTAACTTGGGAGAGTTTGCTGTAAGAGAATGCAACCAAAGAAATCATACGAATTTGAAATTCGTGACGATTGAGAAAGGAAAGTTGCTTAGAACCCGTGGCGTGTTTAAGTACAAACTCCTCATCGAAGCAACCGACGGTAATAATAAAAATATTTCCAAGAAATATAAAGCACTGGTGTCTAAGTGGGTCGTTACACATGTTGTCAAATCCGAGTACTTTGAACCAATTGTTCCGGCGAAGGATGCGCCACCGAAAACACCTTCTCTTTATTTAAATTTTTGATTTAATACACACACACACACACATATATATATATATATATATATATATATATATATATATATATATATATAGAGGTGTATTTAATTGTAATTTCTCTATGTAATGATGTAGAGAAGAAAACAAATAAAACTTGTGCATTTCTAGTGTTCGAAAGAATGTATTTTTTTATTGTTGGATGACTCACAAATAAATAATTGAATCGAGAAAGATATACGTACTTTGATCGAAAAAGATAGGCGGTCAACAACAATACCCCTCTTGAAAAAATATAACAAGTTTCTAGGATATTAGATTTTCGATAAATTATGTTACTTTGATGTTTTTGGGTAAAATTTGGATTCAAACCGGAAGTAAAGTTGTATATAAATTTGGCCCCAAAAAGTGTTTTCCGTTAGATGTGAACGGCCACGTGACGGAGGGGACCAAATGTGTTTAAAATTTAACTTTGGAGATGGAATTTGTTCATTTTAGAAGGAGAACCAAAAGTGGAATTAGGCCAAACATGAGGGATGAACAGTGTAATTCTCCCCAAATATTGGAGTACTAATATTACTAATCTTATATATAAAAGAAAGAAACGCTGGGCAACCCTAAAAAACCCTAATAGTATTTCTGTAATTATTTATGTTTAATATTTTTCTCTACTAATTTCTAACTATAACTTTTAACAATTATCAAAATTAAGACTAACCCCTGAACAATCCTACCTTATTGCTAAATATGTAATTATTTATTTTTAATATTTTTTCTGTACTAATTTTTTAACTATAATTTTCAACAATTATTAGGAGATAAAGCTAGATATTCGATTTGTTAAATCTTAGTTTATTTATTTGGATTATAAATCTTAATATATAAGATTTAAAAAAACTAATATTATATAAAATATGAGTAATACTACATTATTAAATTTTACTATATTAGTATAATATATTTTCTTATTATGTATTAAATTGATTATTTTTTCACTATTTAAATAATATCCCGTGCATCGCAGGGGGGAAAATTGCTAGTATGTTTATTATGGGAAAATTCATAGTTTGGGAGTACTTTTGAATATTAAATCGGAATCTTTATTGTGTATAATTAATGGCGCTAAAAAAAAACCCAAAGAATTACTGGCAAACACCTTAAACTAAGGTCTAATTACAAAATAGACCTTCATTATTCACATAATTACAACCGTTAAATTTCCTATCCTCAACTAGGGACGTAGATGTAATGTTTTGCAAATATAAGTGGCTTTATTAGAAAGTTGTTTTCTCTTCGGAATTGAAGTCAGGGGAGTAGTTTGTAAGACAAAAAAACTTTAAATATGTCAAACAAAACACTCAATATTAAATTCAATTTACGCATTACTATGAGCTAATTAACTTAATTAATTACTATATGAAACATTAATTAATGTTTCCAATGAATTAAAAAAAGGTAAATTACAACCACCCCTCGAGTTATGGTCAAATTAAGAAAAAAAACCCTCATGTTTGGATAATTATAATTATCCCCTTAACTATGAATCTTCTTACACGTGAACCCTTGTGATGTCAAATTCAACATAATCTTCTGGATTACGTTGAATGTTGAATGTTCTATAGCTTGTACTTGTTTTATGCAAACATGAAGTTTCTGATGCACCGCAATTTGATATTTATAAGCCAAAAAACACATGTTATGATCACCTTGCTTCAAAATGTGGAACTCGAATGAGATAAATATGGTACAAAATTGAGAATATTTTCATATAATCTAGAACATTCCACTGAATTTGACGCTGCAAGGGTGGACGTGTAAGAAACTTTATAGTGGAGAGAGGTAGTTATAATTACCAAAACATGAAGGCTTTATTCGTAATTTGACCATACTTCAGGGGTTTGGTTGTAATTTACCCTAAAAAAGGGGAAGCAAAAAATCCAATCAATTTACAAGTCAGTTTATCTATGTACATGTACATTAAATTCAAATTACCAAGTCTGCCTCTATATATAAGGTCGTAGCCCCCTTCAATTTTATATAAAACAACACCAAAAATAAAAAAAATAAAAAACAATTACACATAAAATAAGATGGCCCCAAAATCCCAATGGATTACGATAATCGTTACGGTTTTAATACATTTGGTTATTTCCGACAAAAATTTTCAAGTGTCCGGGGTGAGCCATGCCCCACTCTCGGGAACTAGTGCGCAAGCGATTTACTACGGGAAGTTTGCGGTGACGGAACACAACAGACAGAAAGGGACACGTATGGTATTCGAGAAAGTGACGGAAGGAGCGACGAAATTGGACGGTGAAGCTTTCACCGTAATAATTTCAATCAAAGCTAAAAACGATGCGCGCTTGTATAGAGCCGAATTGTTTAGGGCAAGCTCGAAATCGCATCTCAGGCTCAAACATTTTGTAACAGTCGGAACTTTTGAGGCGGGATTGTAATAATGATCTATTTGTCTCGAATTAGCAACGAGACATTAAACTCGTGCTTTTTCTAGAGTAAAAAATAAATAAATATATTTCATTTTTTTCACCTTGATGTGTTATTTGGGTTCACTATTTTTTTTTTTGACTGATTAAATTAAAGAAAAGAAAAATAAGAGAAGGTGAAGATAAGAATGTTTTAACTAAGACTTAATCTATCTTATTACATAATTCTATCTTCACTTAATTAAAACTTTATCTCAAATCAAAAAAGAAAAACCACTACAACTCAAATAAGTCTATATAAATGTAGTGTAGTTGCATTATGAACAATCAAATAACATACAAACAAAAAAAAAATGGATATAAAATGTGTATGGATTCTACTAGTTCTAGCTCTTTCGTTTTTCGTGTTCGGCAACGATCTTCAAGTCTCCGCGGTCCCCGCCCGACGCCTACTCTCGAGCGGATCTTGGCTTACGATGGATTCAAATAATCGACTGGCGCTCGCTTTTGCAAGGAACGCAGTGTCCGATCTCAATAGAACGGAGCGTAGGAACATGAAACTTTTAAGGGTACTAAACGCAAGAAGCAGGGCGGGCGTACGAAGCGGGGTGACAGAGGCGAAGCTTATTATCGAAGTTCAAGACGGGAAAGGGAAGACGAGATACACCGTCGATTTGCACGAAGATACTTGGAAAGGTAAAATTATACTAGATGCCTTCACAAGACTTAAGGCATGAATCTATAAGATGCCTTAGAAAAAATATTTGTATGTTTAATGATATGAAAATGAATAATTTTATAATAAGAAATAATATGTATTATTGCATGTAATTCAATTTTCATTACCTCCCCTATATACAAGTCACACTTTCATACATTCATCAAAATCAAATTAAAATTAGATAATCACACACCAAAAAAAAATGGGTACATTACCCATAATAATAATAATAATAATTATTATAATAATTATAATAATAATTATGAATTTATATCTCAAATATATTTTCGGTATTTATTTCCGCCTGAATATAATGGATTTGGACTGATTGAATATAATGGGCCTGAAATTATATGATAAAATGTGTATAACTGGGCCTTATTTCCCAATTTTAATTGGTCTCTTAAATCTATTTTATTTACAAATGCCCCAAAAATAAGATCTGTTACAAAACAATCCCCTTCCTTTTCCGTAATTACATCCATCCCCTGCAAAATGTAAACTGCAAAAAGTACCTCTATAAAATCTCAAACTAGTAGAAAATCCCCCATGATAAAAAAACTAGCAAAAATACGCCTGTGAATTTTTTTAAATAACACAATCGAACCATTGTGGTTTTAGTCATTGACCGAATGTAAAATGACAAACATATTCAATAAAATAATATAAAATTAGAATAACAAAAAATGTAGGCCAAATTAAATAAAAAAAAATAGAGGCCGATTTACAATTTATGCTAAATTTCCGAAACTTAATTTAAGGACCTGATTGCATTGCAATTTCCCCAACTCCACCACCACGACTCCACCTCCGCCAACAGTTGCACCCAAAACTCCGGCCACTATCCAACCAACCACCACCACCAATACGAACCCCAATCTCACCACCAATCTTATCCCATCCTCATCACTGTCGACATCACAAAAGAAACACGCACGCACAAATTGACAAGATTTTGCTAGTTTATTACGGAAAGTTTTCTACTATTTCAAATTTACACAATGGTACTCTTTGCAGTTCACTTGTATACTATAATCAATGGTTTTCTTTTATTCCGCTGATGTTATATTTAAGGTACATTTATAAAACCGAATAACGTAAATTCTTCAAATTTTGATATTATATTAGATTCTCATGACTACACAAATATACAAAAATAAAATAAAAAATTATATGTATATTTTCACAAATTTATTGAGAATTACCATTTTGTTTTAAAGAGCTTAATTGTAATTATTTTTTTCTTATGTTAACATACATGAATTAAACTTATCTCCTCCTATTTAATTAAACTTACATCTCAATTTAAAAAAAAAGGAAAATCACCATTCTATATAAGTGCAGTGTTCTTGCATCAAATGTAGAGAACCACAGCATATACAAAATAATAAATTAAATTAAATATAAAAAATGATTATAAAATCTGTTTGGATGCTGGTGATTTTAGTTCTATTCCAATTTTCTGAATCGATCAAGCTCCCGCCTGGAAATTGGATTACAATGGGATTAGATAATCCAAAAGTGATTGAGTGGACGAAATTCGCAATTTCTGAAATCGGATTATGGGAGCATAGAAATCTGAAATTGAAGAGTGTGGTGCATGCTTATAGCCAAATGGGTACCCACACCTACCTACGATATGGCTTTTCAAGTCAAAGTCAAAGATGCCAATTTCGAACATACCTATGATATATTTATGGTTGAGAGGACTTTTCATAGAACTAAGAAATTAGAAGTAACCCGCAAGGGTGGCCTAGCGGTTGGAGCAAGGGAGCTTGGGTCAATTGACCCAAGTTCGAATCCCCTTGTCAACGGTCGTTAGCTCGAGCTTGTCACACATGGTTAGCCTAGTGTGGTTTACATCTCTCGTATGGTTTGCAAGCTATTATACGAGAGTGTAGGTTTACCCAGTGCACCTATATGGTTGGCTGCGGGTTCCTGCATTACCAAAAAAAAAAAAAAAAAAAAAATTAGAAGTAAAATCATATACAATGAAAAATTAATGTAAGTATATATATATATATGTAAAAATAAATAATAAATAATTGGATGAGGATTGTAATTAATGGGAAAAAAAGTGTGAATAATTTCTCATCAAGCAATAAATTATAGCATTTTTTGCCCATAATGTGTGTTTTTTAATTTATTTTATCCTACATTTCTTGCATGGAATTATTAGAAAATAGCACTTAACTCCCATGTGATTTGAACTTTGTGCACATGCACCCGACTCATTGTACTTTCAAAATAAGCACATGATCCCCTGTAGTTTGAATTTTGTGCATATAACTACCATGTACTTTTAATATAAGTACATAAACACCCTACAATATTCCAATTAATAAATAATCATGTTCGTTAGGATATTTTTTTTTAAAGTACAAAGGGTTATGTGCTTATATGAAAATACAAGGGGATCATGTACTAAATTGAAAGTACAAGGGGGGAATGTACACAAAACTCAAACTACTAGCGAGTGAGTGTTATTTCCCTATAATTAAATACAGTTTGCGTCTCTTACATTAGCACCGATTTCACATTTGGTCCCTCATGTTAAAAAAAAACACACTCGGTCCCTCAATTTAAAAAATTCAACAGTTTTAGTCATTTCGGTCAATTTTACGTCAAAACTAACGAAATCTAGTGTGTGCACATCTGCACATCAATGACTTAACTGACAAACAAACGGTAAATTGACGAAAATGACAAAAAACGTTAAATTATTGAAACATAAGGGACCAAATGTGTTTTTTGTAAACATAGGGACCAAATGTGAAACTGGTGCAAACCCGAGGGGTGAAAATGTAAATTTCCCCAAGAAAAATTGATATCCCACCACACTCTTCTCCTCAACTCTCAAGTCTTATCAACGGTCAACTTGATTCTTAGCTGGATCATAAATCAGATTGAACCCCCAAAATTCCCCGGCAAAATCTACGTTTCCGAATCAGTTGGATTGAATCCCGAAACCCCTGCTCAGATTCAACCAAATTAATCCAAACAATCAACGGCGCGGCGGGCCTCGGCGGCGCAGCTGGTCGTACTGTCCTGAAGAAGCTTCCTCTGCCGGAAAAATAGCGGCGGTGGTGGAGATTTCGCTAAGATGAAGGGTTTGTTCAAGTCGAAGCCGAAAACTCCCGCAGATTTGGTGCGCCGCACGCGCGATCTACTCATATTCGTGGATCTCGGAGGACTCGACACTAAGGAGACGAAGCGCGATGAGAAGGTTTATTCTTAATTTTCGTTTTTTTTTAATTCATTTATTTGCTTTCTGATAGAGTGATGAAAAATGAATCTTATTAATGGCGAAATTTGGATCTTATTAATTAGTTTTCAAATCGAGAGATTAAGAGTGATTATTGCTAGATGACAAGCTAAAAAAACATAAATTAGTGCTTTATAATCAACTAATGCGTAGTGACTTCAATTTTGTTTGAAGTGTTTGTTTTTATGTTGTTGCATTGTGGTTTTGTCTCTTCTACTGATTTTTAAAAAAAATTTAAATTTTTTTGTTTGACTTCTTATTGTGTATAGATGACGGAGTTGAGCAAACTTATCCGAGAATTGAAACAAATTCTTTACGGAGACAGTGAATCCGAGCCCGTATCGGAAGCTTGTGCACAGTTGACGCAGGAATTTTTGAAGGAGAACACTCTTCGCCTGCTTATTATATGCCTTCCGAAATTGAACTTAGAGGTGCGGATTTTGTATTTGAATGCTATTAAATACGTGATTTTAGCCTTTTTTTTTTGATATATAGCTTACTGATAAATTTTACCTTTTTGGCTCTGAAATGATAATTGATCGGGTAATTAAGATGTGTAATAAGCTGCATTTTTGCAGACACGTAAGCATGCCACACAAATTATCGCAAATTTGCAGAGGCAGCAAGTGCAGTCGAGACTGATTGCTTGTGATTACTTGGAAAAGAACATCGATCTCATGGATATCTTGATTGCAGGGTAAGTTAGCATTGGAGTGAACTCGTACTGAAACTAATCTAAATTTGAGGTCCCTGATTCACTTGGAAAACCGAGAAATTTGATGCCCCTGTTTCGGATTTTCTGTTTATTATTAACTTGTCGCCCCCTTTTTCAGTCTAGCTTGAATGAATGAAAACACTTGGAAATAGGATGTTGAACAGGGCTCCTCTTTTTATTTATTTTATTGCAAAAAATATATCCTTTGATTATATATTTTCCTAAATTCTGCTTTGCTGTTGAGCCACCAGTTATGGGAATCCTGATCTGGCGTTACATTACGGTGCAATGTTGAGGGAATGCATACGCCATCAAATTGTTGCGAAGTGAGTTGATTATTCATTTTTCATGCTCTTTAATATTATTGCATATAATTAATTTTAAGCTCCTGTATTAATCAATATAACTGCTATGCCAGAATATCGTTGGGAAGCATATTCAAACCTATGAGCTCATTCTCAAAATACTTTAGATATTGTATTGGTAGACCATATTTTTTCTTTTTATATCAGAATTCAATTGATTATTCTACCTCACCCCGTACTTTTTCAAGTGTTGATAAATGCACCGTCACAAAAGTTTCTGCCCGGGAAGATAATGATGTTGTGTCATTTTGTTGGAACGTGACTGCATAGTGCATACTGTTTGTTTTAGTCTCTAATTAATGGATGAGTTTGATGCTGAATCACTGCAGATTTTTTAAATTTTGCCTCCTAATTTTAGAATCTGCTTGGATTCTACAGATATGTTTTGGAATCAGCGCATATGAAGAAATTTTTTGATTACATACAACTCCCCAATTTCGACATTTCTTCTGATGCTGCTGCCACTTTCAAGGTTACGTATTTCGACTGTAAAGAATATTCACCCCCACAAACTCCTTTTCTGCTTAAAATTCTTGCTCTGCAAGAAAAAACATGGGCATGTATTACTGTGGTTTCTTGGCGTGGACCGACACTAACATGATTTATAACTTGTGCATCTTGTTTCAGGAACTATTGACTAGGCATAAGTCCACAGTTGCTGATTTTCTCTCCAATAATTATGACTGGGTAAAGAGTCTTTGCTTTGATAAACTGACTGTTGCATGCTACTTCAAAACATCATTGAACTTTTTTTCCGCCTACCAAATCGTTGTGTAGAAGTTCTTAAGCCATTTAATTTCTTCCCACTTAGTACTGTGCTGAATAATTTTCATTTATAGTTCTTTGCAGAGTATAACTCTAAGTTGCTTGAATCTACCAACTATATCACCAGAAGGCAAGCTATCAAGGTAACGTCTCTCTCTCGACCTCCCTACCTCTCTCTCTCTCTCTCACACACACACAAAGTAAAATACATTGGGCATAGTACTCGATTCTGACCCCATGATTTACTTCTTTCAGCTATTGGGTGATATGTTGCTTGATCGTTCAAATTCAGTTGTGATGACTCGATACGTTAGCTCAAGGGACAATCTGAGGATTCTCATGAATCTTCTTAGAGTATGTAGCCTTTTAACCTCCTTCCTCATTATTCATATGTGCATAGAAGTGAGGAAAATAGAGGCAAAAAAATGATTAAACATGACCCAAAAAACAAAATTCGTATATTTTAAAGTGGAATCCAACGTTGAATTTTGTTTCCCACCAGGAATCGAGCAAGACTATTCAGATTGAAGCGTTTCACGTGTTTAAGGTAATCCATTCTAAGCTCGTGGCAAAAGAGGTAAATAAATGGTTTTTGCCTCTTCATTTTCTGTTCTGACTTCAAAACACAAAATACGTGCAGCTATTCGCAGCGAATCAGAACAAACCACCAGATATCGTGAATATCCTTGTTGCAAACAGAAGCAAGCTTCTTCGCCTCTTTGCTGATTTCAAGCCCGAGAAAGGTCATTAATTAATTGTTTATGCAGCTAATCCATATGAATCTTTTTTCATTCTCAATAATTTTCTGACAATATTTGGTTCTTTTTATTGCAGAAGACGAACAGTTTGAGGCTGATAAAGCACTAGTCGTCAAAGAAATCGCGGAACTCGAGCCAAAAGAATGAACGACGTTGAATTCAGGTCTTATGGCAGTGTTGTATCGTAAAAATGTGTGTCCAAATTTATAGATGTTATACGAACTAGTTATCCAGCTCTGTATTGTGTGTATTAATGACGAGAACGAAACTTGGGAAGTAATTCTGTATATGGAGAAGCCCTATTCGACTTATTACAATCGAAACTGAAATTTTCGATGCTGTTGTAATATATATATTTCGAGTTAATCGCAGAAAAAAAAAAAAAAAAAAAAAAAAAAAAAAAAAAAAAAAACTCGTTTTTTTTATGGTTTGAGAGCGCTTAATCCGAAGGGTGCAACCTTCAATCTCTTTGCAGAAGCCAATCGAATGAAATGCTGATAAAAAAACGATGCTCCTCGATCCCGGCAACTATGAAATTGTGTTGTACTACGCGGTTGACGGTGTTTTTTGGCTGTTTTTCGCGCGGTGGCAGTGTTTTTGTATTGGACTAAAATCTAGTAATTATGAATTCTCAAAAAAAAAAAAAAAAATGTAGTAATTATGCTGAATTTTTTTTTTTTAAATAAATAAAAAAATGACTAATAGCCCCCCCATTTGTTAATTAATGACAGTTAGGCCATGATATGGAGAGTGATTAAGGAATTATCTGTCAATACGTCGAACTTTAATTATGTGATTAATATTCTCTTTTTGTTTTACTATAAATAAATAATTTGCATCTGATTTTTTGTTGTTTTCCTGTTCATAAAAACAAATTAAAAACCCTTGCAACAATCAAATAATTCCGATTTTCAATCATAAAAAAAATGGCACAAAAAGGCAAGATCCCCATCCATGTTTCTTCGTCAAATCAACTCACACAATTCACACATTCACTAATTTATATATAATACGCCTTTGTTCTTCAGTGAGTTTGTTGATCGGATTCTTCTTGAGTATTTTCAGGTTCATTGGAGGATTTCTTAGCGGCGGCGGTTGATGCTGCTAAGCGTGCTGGGGAGGTGGCATTTTATCTAACCTCTCTACTTTTAATTTTTTTAATTACTGATTTAATCAGCTCAATTCACCTGAGTTTATTTTTATTTTTATTTAATTATTTTTGTTTTTGGGATCACAGGTTATTCGTTCTGGGTTTTACGTGACAAAAAACGTGGAGCACAAAGGCCAGGTAATTATTACCTTATTTTGATTTATATTCCATGATTTGAAGAATGTTTGTAGTAACCTTCAATTGATGAACAAGAAGGTATATATATATATATATATATCTTCAGTAATTAATCTGTAATAGATTGTTTACTGTTTCGTAATTCGTAAATTTGGGGCTGTGCTAATTATGCCGTCTCACTGTTAAGAGTAGCTTTTCGGAGTGTCGAATTTCGTAATGCTTTTGATTGCTTGTTCGGGTTTCGGAAATTGCCTGATGAATGATGATGTTAGGAGCTTGATCTCGATAAAAACTGCGACACTTTCGTTTGTTTTTAATTGCGTTGTCTATCATTCTGTGTAGGTAGATTTAGTCACAGAGACTGACAAGAAATGCGAAGAACTCATTTTCGATTTTCTCAAACTTCAATTTCCCGACCACAAGGTTCGATTTCTAGTTTCTTTTTTCAGTTGGATGCTTTGCTATAGTGAACTTCGTATCTTGACATTGGTCTTTTGTTTCGTCTTAGTTCATCGGGGAAGAAACTACTGCTGCTTTTGGCACCACAGAATTGACCGATGAACCGACTTGGATTGTTGATCCGCTAGATGGAACCACTAATTTCGTTCACGGGTTGGTATCTTTTTGTTTATTTATTATTATTAGTAATTTCAATTTTATCATAATTTGAGTAATTGTCGACAAGTTGAATAGTAAAAGTACTGAGCTAATATGTTCTAATCTTTGATGCATTGCAGGTTTCCTTTCGTATGTGTATCTATCGGGCTCACGATTGGACGAATTCCGACAGTCGGTGTTGTCTACAATCCAATTATGAACGAGGTGCGACCACCGTTCCGACAATTTGAATAGCACCATTTTTATTAGGCTAATTCAGAAATCTAAGCAACTGTCTTATATTTACGATAACGAATCTTGATTTTTTCGATATGCAGCTTTTTACCGCAATTCGAGGCAAAGGTGCATTTCTAAATGGAAAACCCATCAAAAGTAAGTTAATTCTTCAGAGATTTATATATGTTTATTTTGAATTCAGGTTACGGTTTTTTGATCCCTATTGCCACATTTTTCATGTGCAGCATCGTCTCAAAATGAACTTGTGAAGTCACTTCTTGCCACAGAGGTAATCTGCTAAGCATATTTAGCTTAACCAGGATTTATAAAAAAAAAAAGGAAAAGAAAAGAAAAATTACCACTAGATTGTTTTAACTAGACGACTAATCAAGATTCATCGTAATTGAAATAACAGATAGGCACAAAGCGTGACAAGTCTACTGTGGACGCCTCTACAAATAGGGTCAACAGCTTACTCTTCAAGGTAACTTTAGTTGTTAGTAGTGGGTCCCACAGCCACGATGTCTTTCGGTTTTTTTTTTTTCCTTTTTTTTTTTTTTTTTTTTTAACTTTTTCATGTGGAAAAAATAGCTGAGAGCATGGATTTGTGATCTATTAAACAGGTTAGGTCACTTCGTATGAGTGGCTCTTGTGCATTAAATCTATGTGGGATTGCATGTGGAAGGCTTGATTTATTCTACGAGCTCGGTTTTGGAGGCCCTTGGTAAGATTTTTTAAAAATATTCCAATTTCTAAAAATGTTCGATTTTCCAAAAATGTTCGATTTTCCACAAATGTTCATAAATTACTGAAGTTGGGGCCCGTTTATTCAGGGATGTAGCTGCTGGTGCTGTTATTGTAACTGAAGCTGGAGGACTCGTTTTTGATCCGTAAGTAACAATTCCTTAAAAATTAATAAATAAAAAATAAAATAATAAGAAGGGTCCGTCGCATCTTATTTTGCAAAAAGACCCTTGAAAAAAAAAGGTTGAAATATAAGTAAGCTACTCAAGAATGGTTTATTGCATTTAGCACCCTATCTTTTCTCTAATGACTAAAGACTCCACGTGTTATTTTAATTGTAAAAACCCTCCTGTCATTTGTTTTAGCTTAAAAAAATGCATTACTAATATCAGGGGGACTCTTTTAGCGATTCGATATAATACAGGGGTACTAAATGCAATAAACTCGGTCGTGCATACTGTAGTTAACTGAGCATTCATCAAATATATATCCCAAACATAACTTGGAATTTCGTCTAAATTATGATTGTTCTATTCTGATAGATCGGGCAAGGAATTTGATATTACATCTCAGCGAATAGCAGCGTCGAATCCTCTTGTGAAAGATGCATTCATCGAGGCATTGCAAAAATCGGAATGAAGAATTGTCGGTGAAAAATAAACGAGCTTCCAAAACCAGTTAAGTTTTCTTGAATCATCTTCCGAAAAGCATTATTAATAATAAACGAAACTTTCGATTTTATTTTACTGGCTCTCATTCTTGGCTGATGCCTGGATCTTATAATTAATCTCAATTAGTATTTGTAAACTATATTGGGATTTCACTTACTATATTATAATTATTTTTCCCCAGTATAAAATTTATTTTAATATATGTATTTAAGAGTGTGAACTGCATATTAGAAAAGTAGGGCAAGTGCAGTGAACCAAAACAAATGTGATTTGGTACAAAATTAAAAATTATTAATTAACAAGTCACATGGATGCCTCTTATCCTATCTATATACAAGACAAGATTAAATAAATAAATAAATAATTAAATAATTATAAACAAATTCAATAATTAAGAAATGAAAGAATTGACAGTCAAATTATTCAGGTAGTACTCGGCCATAATTTCAAATAGTACACATGCATTAATTACATATGGTTGTGTGTGTGTTAGAGGTGATATATAGATGTAAGATGTTGCTATTTGTCAAGGAGGATTATTAAATTCTGTTTGAATTAAACAAAAAAAAATAATAATAATAAATAAAGAAAATTAGAATTTGGAGTTGTTTAAGGTACAGCTGTAGCAAGCTACAGATACGATGTATCATCTCTCGTACGGTAGCTGCTTCTTATATTAACTTGTTTATTAATTTAATTATGTATATATTAATATATTATATTATATCAATATATATATATATATATATATATATATATATATATATATATATATATATATATATATATATATATATATATATATATATATATATAAGTGCATGAATTTTTGTGTGCATCAGTGCACGTGTGGTGATGTGTGTATGTTTATGTGTTTGAAGTGTACGAAAAACACTTGAGCTTTAATAAGTTGTACTTGTAATTCTCATTTTCTTATTGTTGTAGTAATTTCCCTAATTAAGCAGTTAATATAAGAGTTTAATTGTTAATTAAGCTTTCGAAATGAGAGCTTAGTTAGTTAATCGCGCTTTTATTATTAGTCTAAGGAAAAATATTAGTGAAATACTATCAACTTTTTAAGTAGGTAAACAATTCATCAGGTCACATTTGAAAAGACCAAAGCTTTGTACAATGTAACATTTAATTATTGGGATTACGTAATTGTTATAATAATTGGATTAATGAGTGTAAGGGGACCCTGTCTTTAAATATTGACAGCATGCAAGTGATTATATAATACATTTAAACATCTAAAAAATAATCTAAAAATGTAATACAATCGGGACTGGCAATTTTTTTTAATTTAGTAACATATTAAACTATCGAGGTAATAAGTTAGTTTGTTTTTATTGAGTTGGAACCAGAATAAACTATAATTTAAGCAAGATTAATTTCAAATGTGATTTTGACTTTTTATAGTCTGATTTTTTCAACAAAATTCGAAAACATGGAAATTGTAGTTTTCTGAGTCAGCTACTTAAGCCAACTTGAACCAGCAAAATTGCATGCAGGTTGACAAAATTGTGCTTGGAATTAGGACAAAATTATACATAAATGACTTTTATTAAACTTTTGATAATTCATAATATCAAAATTGTGGGCGTTGTTCGTTAACGTATTCATATTTTCTTTCACTGACATCCTATCTTGGTGATTCAAATCGATTAGGGAAAGTGCTAACTCAACGAACTACAAATTCTATATTTTGAGATCTGACAAAGGCGGACTAAAACAGTCAAAAATACCTCTGAAGTCGAAACTGCAACGACATTTATCACATTATTTAAGTTATTAAAAAAAGAGAAAAACAAAACTGATGTTGACTCAAAACGACGGCGTTTTAGTCATCTGCCGACTGCCGTCTCAAAGTACAAAGAGGGTTTTGCTACGGTGACTGGGGGCTCAGGTGTTTGAGCCAATGAAAGTTACGAACCACAGAAGTGGGCCCCACACATAATAAACACGCATCGAGCAAATTTCTCAAGCCCCACTGCGCGCGTGTGAGCCCAAATATTTTGAACTGTCCATATACCAGCTGTGAGTTTAGAAACAAAAGCCCAAATATCCACGGGCCCACCTCTTGCGACCAACCAAATCCACTCGTTGATCCATTAATAATTTAACGAGTAAAATTACGAAAAAAATCCTATTGTTTTGGTAATTACAACCTATCCCTTGACTGCAAATCTTCTTACACGTCAACTCTTGGGGTGTCAAATTTCGTGAAATATTCGTAAGTTTGTACCCGTTTTACCCCATTCGAGCTCCACATTTTGAAGCAAGATGATCATAACTTAAGGGGTAATTTACGAAAACCCCTCTTTTTAGGGTAGTTACAACCACCCAACTATAAATCTTCTTACACGTCCACCTTTGCGGTGTTAAATTTAGTGTAATCTTCTAGATTATATGAAATTTTCTCAGTTGTATACCTGTTTTACCCCATTCGATCTCTATATTTTGAAGCAAGATGATCATAAGATGTGTTTTTTTGTTTGCATATATTAGATTGTGGTGCATCGGAAACTGCATTTTTGCACGAAACGAGTACAAACTAGAGAATATTCCACGGAATCTAGAAGATTATGTTGAATTTGACACAACAAGTGTGGACGTATAAGAAGATTCATGGTTGGGTTTTTTTTCGTAATTTGATCATAACTCAGGGATGTGGTTGTAATTTACCCTAATTTTAATTTTTATGATAAAAAAAAAATGTATTTATTTATTTATTTATTTATTTAAATAATCATCTATAAATCACCGCTGATCTTCTTCTTCTCCAGTGAGCTATTTCCTTTTTTCACAGTTGTCCAGCAGCCATGGTTTCTCTAGAAGATTCTCACTCTCACTCACACTCTCGAATCAACACCAATTTTACTTCCCGCTACACCGAATCGCGGCCGTGCTACTACTACACCCCGCCGCCGTCCTCGGCCAAAATCAGCCGCTCCTTCGGCCGGTCCATGCGCACCATCCGGTCCAACATCTTCCAACCCGATCAACCCGTCGAGAAACCGATTAACGAGTCGGAAAACCTCACCGACTCGTTCGTCGACCTCCGCCTCGGTGAGCTCGCCACCAAATCGTCGGGTAATTCGAAAAGCCTTTCCTCCGACGAAATCGACGATATATTGGACACCTCACGCGCCTTCAGCGATTTCTCCGCGTGCTCCAGCGATATTTCCGGAGAGCTCCGGCGTCTCGCCACTCTCCCCGAGTCAGCACCGAGTCAGGGTTTGAACTCCGATCTCGACTCAGAAACGTGTGCCGGTTTTCTACAGAGGGAAGCGTTTTCGACGGAGATAATCGAGAGCATCTCACCGGAAGACCTCCACCCCACCGTGAAACTCTGCGTCGACGGTCTGCAATCGCCGTCGATCGCGCTGAAAAGATCCGCCGCCGCCAAATTGCGTCTCCTGGCGAAAAATCGAGCCGACAATCGGGCCTTAATCGGAGAAATCGGAGCAGTACCCGCCCTAATTCCCCTCCTCCGTTGCCCCGACCCGACGACCCAGGAGCACGCAGTCACCGCCCTGCTAAACCTCTCCCTCCACGAAACCAATAAAATCCTAATCATGAGCGCCGCCACCGCCGCCACCGCCGTGAAATCCCTAATCTACGTACTGAAAACCGGCACCGACACCTCCAAGCAGAACGCCGCCTGCGCACTTCTCAGCCTATCCTCCACCGACGACAACAAATTATCCATCGGCGCGTGTGGTGCAATCCCCCCACTAATCGCACTTCTCATAAACGGATCCAACCGAGGCAAAAAAGACGCCCTCACAACTCTCTACAAGCTCTGCTCGGTGAACCTCAACAAGGAGAGAGCCGTGAGCGCCGGCGCGGCAAGGCCGCTGGTGGGGCTGGTCGGAGAACAGGGCACCGGACTTGCCGAGAAGGCCATGGTGGTGCTGAGTAGCTTAGCCGGAATCGAAATCGGGGCCGAGGCTATCGTCGAAGAAGGCGGGATCGGTGCTTTCGTCGAAGCCATCGAAGATGGCAGCAGTAAAGGGAAAGAGTTTGCTGTTTCGGCACTAGTCCAGCTTTGCGCCGAAAGTGTCGCTAACAGAGGATTGCTCGTTCGAGAAGGCGCGATTCCGCCATTGGTAGCTTTGTCGCAAACCGGAACGGCCAAAGCTAAGCATAAGGTTCGTTCATAAGATTATTTACATGTTTGTTTGGTTTTTCTTTGATTCTTGATATGAATTGCTAATGTTTATTTCCAATTGATTTTCGAAAACAAGTGATTGAATTAGATGATTGATAGAATCTCGATAAATTAGTAACCTCGCTTAAATAATAGGTTTTTCTGGTCCCGACTCGGTAAAAGACCTACTAAATTTTTAGTTCGATAATTTAATATTTCGCTAAATTAATAGAATTTTGGCAGGCGGAAACACTTCTGAGGTACTTGAGGAAGATAACTCTAACTATAACTACTAGTGCTACGTACAATAGAATCTCGATAAATTAGTAACCTCGCTTAAATAATAGATTTTTTTGGTCCCGACTCGGTGAAAAGACCTACTAAATTATTAATTCGATAATTTAATATTTCGCTAAATTAATAGAATTTTGTTACTTTTGGTAGGCGGAAACACTTCTTAGGTACTTGAGAGAATCAAGACAAGAAGCATCATCTTCAACTCCATAAAGGTGTGATTCTATTTTTGAGGGTTTCTATGATTTTGAGCTTGTTTGTTTAGTAATGGTTTGGCTTGTCTGTATATAGCAACATTAACTGTGTTAATGGCTTTGTATAAAGTGTTTCAGATTTTCTTTTTTCTTTTTTTTTTTTAATATTTTTGAGAGTTCTTAGATAAACAACAAAGTGTAGAAATATTTAGAAGCTAAGTAAGAAGAAGCAGCAGCTGACCTTTTAGTTGTAATTTGGTTGACTGGGTTTTCTTTTTTTTTTTTTTTTTATTAATTAGGCTTTGTTTTGGGGGTTATAATCATCTTTAATTTTTTGATGAAGAAACCCTAATTCTTTATTAGAGTTTTTTTGTTTGATTGTGTAACTAAATATGCTCTCCGGCTTGGAGTATATTCTTTTTTTCGGAAAGTGAAAAACTAATTCCGACTTCAATCCAAACAAAATCAATGGAATTTGACAAAATTTATTCAATTATTTTCTTCGGTAACGAAGGAATCAACGACCTGAGGAAACCGACACTCCTGTATAAAAATTTGCATATTATACGAGAAATGTACATAATACTAGACTAACCATACATGGCAAGCTCGACTTAAGAACATTGACACGAGCTTACTTGTAGCATTATTTCATCCCATGGTTGGTTGGTAATATATTCCAATTTCCAAAGGTTTGATGATGAATTTTGTAGTTTTTGGACTCAATTATTTTATTTATTCATTATTAATTTTTTTTTAAACTTATTAGACAAAGTATTGGTTAGCTGGGCGGCCAATTTGGCTGTATTATTTGTCGAAAGTGATGGTTTTTTTCACCTGAGTAGGTCAACTGTAGACACCTTATCCTTTGACCTGAACTCCAGTTTCTTTTAATCATCCTTAAATTAACTTAAACTTAGACTCTAATCAAATTGCCTAATCCTGTCCTAATCACGGCTTAAGTTATCATTGCTCATGATTAATTATAAGAGATTTCTTTGATTTAACAACCACTTTGGAGTAGGGATTAAGACATAAATAAGCATGAGTAGTGGGACCCTTTTACCCCTAATTCTTTGTTGTAAAGTTGGATCTATCATCTACCTACAATTTGTGGGGGGCCACCGCCCCCACTGTTGCATGTGTAATTGTATAGTTAACCATGGTTAGTAACACCGCTAACACAAGTGGGGGCTGGTTTGGTAGCCACACTATTTTATATTTGACTCGGCATTTAATTTATCAGTTCAAATTCTCTAATCCAAGTCATTTCATGAATATATGTGACCAATTAATCAACCATTAAATCTCACTTTTCTGGACCAAGATAATGATTTTTGGACCAAGATAATGAAAGTAGGACTGAGTTGGTTTTTGTCCAGCAACCAATCCTATTTTTAGAAGGATACTATTTTTTTTAACCAATTCATTGGATTAGGTCGAAAATTTCAAACAACCTATTAATAATCGATCAATTTATGGTTTCTAATATCATTAAAAGTTGGTTGATCGACCGACCATCAACCGACATACAAAGGTTAGGTCGGCAATGATGATTTTCATTTTTAAGCAAAATTTGCTTGTTGGATGGATAGGGTTTTAGGCCAGTAATCAACCGATCCAACACAGTCTCAACCCTGAATGAAAGATATTAGATAATTAAAACTGATTTATCAATCTTAAAGAAATTCTAAAGTGCAATTAAGGAAGTAGACAAGGTAAAAAATTAGGATAAATCATTGGCAAGAAAACCAATTTAAAATAGTCATATATGTACTAATTAAAAAAAAAAATTGAATCCCTTGTGATAATTAGGAATCGAGGTCTAAAGTTCGAATCATGCCCTCGTTCGCTACTTTTCGACTGCAATAAATGTTAATGCAACCCTAATAAAACCCTAGACAGCAATTTTATCTGTCTTACTAGAACTATCCTCATCAGAACTGCCACACAAGCTAGGCTTAAACCCCTTGTCAAGCATCTTCTCCACCTCCTCAAACAGCAGCCCCTTCGTCTCCGGCACAAGCAAATAAATCGCCACGAGCCCGGCGGTCGAAAATCCGGCGAACAATAGAAAAGTTCCGGCGGACCCAAGAGCTTGCGTCAGGGACAAAAACGTCATACTCACAATGAGATTCGAGATCCAATTAGAGACCGCCGCTATGCCACCACCGATTCCTCTATACCTCAACGGGTAAATCTCGGAGTTGATTATCCAAGGTGCGGTCCCCATTCCGGGAGAGTAGGATACAATGTACAACCCTAGAAGCAAAACCGCGAAAAATCCGAACTTGCTAGGGCAACCTTTCGTGTACCATGTTCGGTGCTCCCCTTGGCACATTCCTCTTATTGCATCCGTTGCGGCCAAGCACGCACCGGGTTGGTACTAAAATCACGAACGAAACAAAAAAACGAAACGATAAATATAAATCATAAAATTTACATACAAGTTTCTATTTATTGATAATTTATAATTTTCATATATTTTTGTAGAAATTTATTCAAATAAATATATATTTTCAACATATATGAAGAATTAAGGAAAAAATATACTTGGGGATATTCTACTAAGGTGGTTTTTGCAAATGATTATTTAAAAGCAGAAGTTAGTGATTATGAGTTAAGCCAATTTTAAATGCTTATTTCTAAAAGTTAGGGTATTAGCGATTATTTTAAGATAAGCAAAAGTAAAAGTTGATTTTGCAAAGATCTGAAAACGGATTATGAGTAAAACAAAGCTCATAATCACTTTCAAAAAACTTTTGCAAACACCAGCTAAAATGCGCTTCTAATTTTTTGGAAATTGCAAAAAAGGCCGAAAGAGTTTCATTTAATATAACATCAAGAATTGAAAAAAAATGGAGAAAGAAAAAAGAATATTACATTGTTATGTCCATTAGCACAGAAGGCGCAATCGGACGAAGATTGAAGACACGTCATACAGTTCCATTTCGACGGCTCAGATGCTCCGGCAAAAGTCGAGCAAGTCGAGTTCCCACCAAAGTGTAGAGATTCAACACCACTAATTTTCGGCGAATGATCGGACGCTTCGTAAAAAAGAACAGACAACGCAACAAGACAAATTATAATACCAAACATCGAAACAATCATAAGCCTTCTCCTCCCAAATCTGTCGACGAAAGCCATACTAACAATCGAACCGAATGCGTTCAGACCAGAGGTTACAAGCGACAATGCTAAAGCTGTCTCATTCGAGGCGAAACCTGCCAGCTGGACGATCGTGGGGCTGTAGTACATAACGGTGTTTATGCCGACAAACTGTTGAGCAACTTGTACGGTGATGCCTGCGTAGAGTCCTCGTCTTACGATTTTGTTTCCCCAAACGTTTTTGAGTTTCGAGAAAAAGCCGGTGCCTATTGAAGCTTCTTCGATTTTTTCGGCTTCGACTGAGGATTGTAATGCCTTCATTTCTTCTTCGACCTCGTTTTCTGGGTAGATTTTCTCGAGAATTTCCCTCGCTTCCTTTACCTTGTCCTAATTTTAAAAAAAAAAAGAAAAAACAACAACAATTGTCGAGTTTAAAGATCCATTTTTATCCGATTTTCGTCGATTTTTAAACTGAATATTTCCGATTTTCTAATAATGTTTTCCAATCCGAATTCCAATTTTTCCGATTTTTTTTTTCCGAACGGAATTGGACTACATAATAGATTCCGGTTTCTGATTCAATTTTAATTCCCAAAAATATTTCAAAAAATACACTTAAACGATCAATACTATTATGTATTTTATATAATAGTTGACTGAAATTTCAAAAAATCCGAATTTCACCTAATCCCATCCGAAAATTTTCGATTTCGGAATTAGTTTTTTGAGTCCGATTTTTGTTTCATCTTCTTGTAGTGTTTGAATTAAAAAAAATAAAAAATTAAATTTGATATTTACCTGTCTATATAACCATCTAGGAGACTCGGGAAGCGATAACATCAAGAAGAACTGGACAACCGCCGGAACTCCGGCGACTCCGAGCATCCACCGCCACGTGCCAGGTGTCTAAAAAAAAATAAAAAATTATTACACATTATCGAAATAAAAATATTTATTTATTAAAAAAAAAAGAAGCAAGATTTTTACCTTAGTGAATGCTAAGTTAATAAGATAAGCCAAAAACTGTCCTCCTGTAATTAACAAACCATTAGTGCTAACTAATGCACCCCTAATTCTCGCCGGAGACGCTTCGGAAATGTATAGCGGTGACGTCATCGAAGCCATTCCGACGCCTAATCCGACGAACACTCTTCCGACTATTATCATCCAAGGCGCCACCGAGGCCGCCATTATAACTGCTCCGACGAAAAATAAAATGTCGGCCAAAAGAATCGATTTTTTCCGACCGTACTTGTCGTTTAAATAGCCGCCAAACGCCGCACCGAATATCGCCCCTCCTACCGCCATGCTCACTATCGTTTCCTGCAAATTTAGCATCAATTAAATTAGTCACGTAAATCGTAACTTTATTATATTATATTATTTGGAACGTAATAATTTTATAATTTAATTTCTTGCCTGCATCCATGTGTTAGTGTCGACGGATTTGAAGTCGTCTCTGATGTAGAGGAGAGCACCGGAAATAACACCTGGTACGTACGTAGATCGAAATATAATTAATTGTGGATTTATAATAATATCTTGACAGCCAAACGAGGCCTAATTAATCAATTGTTTATTTGTACCGTACCTGTGTCATAACCGAATAATAACCCGCCAATGCCAGCGGATAAAGCGAGACGCATAATGTAGGGCGTTTTCAAACTCGTTCGCCAGCATTCCGTAAATTCCGTTTTATTCGGTTTCGCAATACCTCCCTCCATTTTACTTTTCAGCTCGATAAATTACCGTTTCTTCACAACACTTCTAGCTACCGAGTAAAAATTAACTCGATTATTATATAGAAAGCCAACTAATTTTTACCTGAAAAAAAAAACATATTTAAGACGAAGAAAACTTTGTCGTAAAATCGACTCGGCATGGAATTTCGGAATCGGATCGAAAGCCTATTTATGATTGGTGGATAATCTTGATATTAGATTCTTGATTCTTTTTAATGATTTTGAAGATCAAGGGTTGACTTTTAGGCAATTCTCATTAAATAAGAAAGGAACCCCTAAGTTATGGTCAAATTACGAAAATCCCCTCATGTTTGGGTAATTATAGTCATCCCCTCAACTATGTATTATTTTACGAAAATACTCCACCAGAAGTAAATTTAGAGATGTTAAATCGATAAAACCGAACCGAAATTTCGGTACGCCAACATTTCATACCACGTTTACTGAACTGAATATACGATTTGGTTCGCTAAATAACTGAATTACATAAATTTTATATAAAAGTATTTGAAAATAGGGTTGACTGTAATTACCCAAACAAGAGGGGGTTTTTCGTAATTTGTCCGTACTTCAGTGGACGGCCGTAATTTGCCATATATACTATTAAATATATAAAACAAATTCAATCTCGATCCCCCAAAATTAATATTTCAAACCCCAGTCCCTGATTGAAAGGTATATCAAATCTTCAACAATTGTGTGTGTGTGTGTGAGAGAGAGAGAGAGAGAGATAATCAACCCCAATTATGACTGTGAAAGACTCTAAAAATCCGAGGAAAATAACTCAAACGTTGTTGAATAAAAAAACGACGTCGTTTATTTTCTCAGTACAAACAAAAACAGGTGGACTATTTCCTCAAAAACGACGTCGTACACAAACATATTCAGTTGACTGTAACACGACCCAGATTGAAGAACAGCAAAATCAATAAACCGAAGAAAACGTGATTCAGAAACGCGATTTCTTTACGAAACAAACACAAAAGCGCGTGGAAACGAAGATCACAGCATTACCTCAATTAGGGTTTCCTGTGTTTCTCCTCCTTCTTCTTCTTCCTCTCTGCATGCGATTTTTACGGGATTCTCCTTTTCTCCGATTATTCTATTGTGCATGTGATCTCTAATGGATAATGTGTGTGTATATATATAGATGTTTAGTGTGTGTGTGTGGATAATATGATAATATAATATAATATAATATAATATAATAAAGGATATTATTATTAAATTTAGCTTTGACCAACTTTCAAATTCTAATAATATTTTTCACTTTTTATTATATTAAATGAATTAAGACTCCATTAGAATTTTAATTGTACATTTAATTCGAATTAAAATACATGAGCTGAATTTTCAGTATTATATATCTTTTTCTTTGAATTTTTTTTGATGATACGGAATCTTTATCCATTAAAAAGAAAAGATTCGGAATCAAATTAGTAGAACACGTGTTTTACTTGTTGGGCATTTCACATGGAATATTAAGAATCAGAATGTATGGATTTCATTTAGTATATATGGATAAATATTAATTATGGAAATTTAATATAAATGGATAAACATCGATTATCTTAAATTAATTCAGTTCAACTCTATCCAAATATTGCACATCTGCATTATAGGTGTCGTTTGGTTGCTGAGAAAAGACTAGCTAATATAAAATTAAATAATTTAATGAAATTTATTTGTATTATTGGGTCTTGAAAGGTTCGACAAAAATCATAACTAAAAAGTAAGATAAACCACAATAACAAAATATTGGCGGTTGGTTTTGGTAAGTTAACGAAGGTACCAAACATCGAACGACCTTTTATTATTTAATTAATAATAGTTTAATTTATCCAACCAAACGAAGTCTAATGCTACAAGCCGATCAAACAAAGAGTCAAATATGATAATTTACTAGATAGCCGTAATCCACAAAATTACGCAATCAATCACGAAATCATGGGAATTTAATCGAGATTGTTATTTGATTTTTAATTTAATGTTTTCATTCATTATTTTCTTGCGGGAAAATTATAGTTTTTATCTCGATTTCATATGTGGTCCTCCTTGTTCAAAAAAAACACATTTGATCCCTTATATTTTAATAATTTAACGTTTCTGTTTTTTCCGTCAATTTACCTTTAATCCGATATTTATTAAGGGAGTGATGGACACACCCGTGACTCCGTTAGTTTTAAAGGAAAATTGACAGAAAGAACTAAAGAATTTCATTTTTAAACTATGAGGGACCAAAAGTGTTTTGTTATAATATGATGGACCAAATGTGGAATTTGTGTAAACTTTAGGGGTAAAATCTGTATTTTTCTCATTTTCTTGCCCGCAATCTGATCTCGGGTAATAATGTTTGGCCCGGCCCGACCCGACCCGACCCGTCCCGAATTTTCTTGATACAGAAATCTAAATCTGGTTTCTCTTTCTCCTCCCACTTCTTGTCTAAAAAAAATCATGAAAACCTGAATTCAATCAATCCTTAAACAGAACGATTAAAATTGATTTGATCCCTCATTTCTTCCCCAGATAAATGTAATTAATTAAAAAAAAAAAAAAACTGGATTAATTAATTTGTTTTCTCTTGCCTATCTTCTCATCGTTGATCTTCTTCTTCGAGGGACCTCAAAATTAGGGCAATACGCATCGTTCGTTAATTGGTTTATGTATGTTTCTACTCTTGATTTCGTTTTTCGCCTTTAATTGTGTATTTTTTTTAAGAATTATATGTATTTATTTGTTTTTAAGGATTAAAGATTGAATTTTTTTTTTTGGTCTTGTTTGTCTGAAATGCTGTAATTTAGGGCAATTTTGAAGTTCAAGATAAATCATTTTTTAATTTTGTATAATTTCTTGGAGATATTGTTGTTTATTTGTTTCTTTAAACTTTATATTTTCAGTCAACATGCTATTATTGAATGACTGCAAAGTGTTTGTAGAAATGCTAGTTAATTTTGCATGCAGGAGTTATTCGAACATGTCTAGTTACTTTCCGATTTTACCAAGTTTGTTTTTATATTTTGATGGGATTCGACTGGACAAAGTTATGAAACACGATTTTGTGGGAAGAAATATTATCGAGATATTTTGTTCTAAAATGATGGAATCTCGTAGTGGCGGACCGGCTGTGTATCTATCCGTATATATATACATATAGAAGTGTTCGGTAATTATATTCGGAATATTTGGTTTCAAATTATCGAGATTACTTTCTTCATGCTGTTACCTTATATTTTTCGATATACTTTACCTGCCTTACAAGCTTAAGCTTCTTTTGTATTTTCGATATTCTTTAGTGTTCAGCATTGAACAAGTTTCCTGATTTGTGTATGTATATATGTATCTGTATCAGCAAAATATGATTCTGTATATGTGGCATTAAAGGGGGGGTGGGGGCGATTTTCACGATGGCCTTTTACACAGAGGAGGATCGAACGGAGGATTATCTTTTCAAGATTGTTTTAATCGGTGACTCGGCTGTTGGTAAATCGAATCTACTTTCAAGATTCGCTAGAGACGAGTTCTACCCCAATTCGAAATCTACAATCGGAGTAGAATTCCAAACGCAGAAAATAAAAATCAGCGGTAAAGAAATTAAGGCGCAGATATGGGATACAGCTGGACAGGAGCGGTTTAGGGCGGTGACGTCAGCGTATTATAGAGGTGCCGTCGGAGCCCTTATGGTCTATGACATCAGCAGACACGAAACCTTCGAGAATATCGGAAGATGGCTTAACGAACTTCGAAGTAAGCTAAATTTAATTTTTTTTTTCTTTTTTTCTATTTGTTTGTGTTAGTGTTAAAAATCGATAAGCTTAATTTAATGTCTAGAAAATATTTCTTTTGAAGTTTCTTGAAATTTACTTTACTGCAAGGTCTCGATTCTCTAGTGATTTCGATTCTTGATTTTTTTTCAAACAGCTCATTCGGATATGAATGTAGTAACAATATTGGTCGGAAACAAATCGGATCTAAAAGACGCGCGAGAGGTGACAACTGGCGAAGGCAAAGAGTTAGCCGAAGCGGAGGGTCTTTTCTTCATCGAAACCTCGGCTCTCGATTCCTCCAATGTATCTGCTGCTTTTCAGACAGTTGTGGGAGAGATTTACAACATTCTAAGCAGGAAAGTCATGCAATCTCAAGAACTCGAGCCGAAGGAGCCCGAGTGGACCCCGCATGGGAAAACGGTAGTTTTGGAGAGCGACGAGAACAAAAAAGGAGAAACTGCAGGAACAGCAACTGCAGAGGATGGAGTGACTAGTAAGAAAGGTGGGTGCTGTTCTTCGTGATTTCGATTGGATGGAGAACCCCTTCATACACATTTCGAATGTTAGAACTGTAGCATTGCATTATATTTTTTATTTTTTATTTTTTTGGAAATTTGTGTTGATTGGTTTAGATGTGTAATGAAATATGTGAATAGAAATATTAAAGGGTAAATTACGGCCACCCGCCTGAGTTATGGTCAAATTACGAAATCTTCCCTCCTGTTTGGGTAATTGCAGCCACCCCCTCAACTGTATTATCTTACGAAAAGATTTCTCCAGAGGTAAATTTAGGGATGTTAATTCTAGGGCTGGGACTTTGGGATCGGGATTCGGGATCCCGTCCCGTCCCGATTAGAATTTTACTATTTGGGACTAAAACTTCGGGAATTCGGGATTACGGGATTCGGGATCGGGATTAGGAACAAATACGGGATCGGAATTCGGGAATTGGTTCAATCCCGATCGGGATATTTTAATCCCGAATTAGGAAAAAAGAAAAAAAAACTAATAAAAACACACACACACACACACACACACACACACACACACATATATATATATATATATCAAAGATATGAGAAATACAATATAATATATCATTTCAACTTATTTTTAAATTTTTAAAATTTTATTTGTTCCAAGTTTTGTGGTAAAAATAAATAGTGCAAGAACAATAGTATGTATATAATATATTCAAGTTGGTTTAGTGTATAAATAATACTAATGAAAAAAAAAACAATATTTCTTAGTTTTTAAGCAAAATATGGGATTCCCGATCCCAATCCCGAATTCCCGAAATATTTAGGGATACCGATATTACCGGGATTTAATAGTATGGGACGGGATTGGGATTTAAAATTTCAATCCCGAATCCCGAAATCCCAATCCCGAAAATCCCGAATTCCCGAAATCCCGTCCCGAACTCACCCCTAGTTAATTCAGTAAAATAGAACCAAAATTTCGGTACGCTAACATTTCATATCTTTTACCAAACTAAATATACGATTTGGTTCGGTTAATAATCGAATTACATAAATTTTATGTAAAAAGGACAGGGTGGCTGTAATTATTTGAACAAGAGGGGGGTTTCGTAATTTGGCCATACAGCCCAATATTAAATTAGATTGAACTAAATATGCCCCAGAGTTAGAACACGAAAAAATATTTTCTCACTTGTCCTTATCTTAATTCTTTAGGCAAATTACAGCCAAACCCCTAAGATATGCTCAAATTACGAAAAAACTCTCTCATGTTTGAATAATTACGTCAACTCCCCTCAACTATGTATTGTCTTACGAAAAAACCCTCGTTTACAATGTATTGATTTTTTTGGGA
The DNA here is from genome assembly GCF_056151865.1 of Erythranthe guttata. Classification (NCBI taxonomy): domain Eukaryota; kingdom Viridiplantae; phylum Streptophyta; class Magnoliopsida; order Lamiales; family Phrymaceae; genus Erythranthe; species Erythranthe guttata. Next base: position 17,879,220 of record NC_142540.1, read on the forward strand.
TCAAAATTGGAATTAATTTTTCACTCGTTATTTTTCCTCGAAAAGTGCTAATTCCAAGAAAAAAATAATAGTAAAAGCAGAAAAATAAATAAATAAGAAAAAAAAAAGAAACTAGTTTTTAATAAAGGAATATGCGATGGCTTTGCCAAGTAAATAAGATGTAATAATAATATCCAGCTGCCAAAACAACAACTTTGGAACTTCACTTAAACCTTAAATTAGAAGAAGAATATTGAGACAGCCTACAGATAAGAAGTTTTTGCAGCTTCTTCTTACGTCACGAAGATGTACGATAATTCCGTAAATCCAATGTCACATATCAAACCAATCATGAGAAACGAACGGAAAAAAAAAAGAAAAAAAAAAAGAAAAAGAAAACCCTATATCGAAAAGCTCAAATAAACGCACTTCTTGATCTTACATTTCGGTTCTGCTCGTGTATATATATAATAATCTTCAAGTGTCCATAACTCGATCTTCCTAAGCTGCAATTCCTGTTTCACAACGAAACATTAAATTAGTTTATCAACGTATATTCATAATAAGAGAAACTCGACAACAAGAAAGTTCCGGAGGTTTCCGATATATATATATATATATATATATATATATATATATATATATATATATATATATATATATATCAAAAGATTTACCTCTATTAGCAGTGACACTATAACCTCCATCATAAAGAGCTGAATTGTTAGAAGCAACATTTGCTGCTGCAGAATCCTCAAACTCTCGAGACGAAGAGAGCCAACTATGATCGGTATAAAACGAATCGCCCCCATATAATTTACCAAAATACCCTTCACCAATGTTGTTTCCGACAGAGTAAAGCCCATCGTTTCTAACATAACCGTTTCTTCCAGCTCCATTATTCTCCCTATTCCCGATCCCAAAACCACTATTTCCACTCCCGATTATTCCAGCATTCGCACTCCCGAACCCACCCACATTTCCAAGAAAATCGTTCGAAGCACTCAATAAAGAACCACTGAAGTACGAACCGCTGAAGTAAGAGTTCGCCCCGTTTCCAAAACCCAAACCCGTATCCCCGTTTCCCACACGGGTCGACCCGAACCCAGATTCCAAATTCAGTCCATAAGGTGGATATCCACTTCGACTAAACCGATCAGCGAAATTCGAACCATGCACCGGACTGTTATTATTATTATAAGCGCTGACGAAGCTGCTAACTCTGCTTAAACCATGATTAACTTTCGGACCGGGAGACAACTCCTTTGGGACGGCCCTTTTGACCTCGACGGTTTTTCCGTTGAGTTCGTGAAAGGGTTTGAAGAGAACTTTCTCGACTGCTTCTTCCGAATCGTAAGTTATGAAGCCGAACCCTCTTGGCCTTTGTGTGTTGTGGTCGTACATAACAACTACATCTGTTATTGTACCGAATTGATCGAAGTAAGATTTGAAGTCTTTATCGGTGACAGTGGAAGCTAGGCCACCGACGAAGATCTTTCTTGTACGTGCCGGGCCCGGCGACCCGTGGGGCCCGTTTGTGTTTCGGTTGAAGTTTTGGTGGTCGTCTCTTGGAACAGCCTTCTTTGCCTCCACCTAGAATAAATTGGATAAACTTGTGAACGTTCTTGGATGCATAAATTGGAAAAAAAATTGAAACTTTTTCATGCAATCGAAAAAATTGCGTAAATTTATCGGTGCTTGCTTCGAGTAAAATTCTAAACGACGTGCTTTCGTAGAATCGATTGTTCACAAAAATTTCAAATTATGTCTTCGTAAAAAAATCGAAGGAATTTCAAGAACTTGCACATACACTAAACATCACACTTGCATAGATTCAAGGACTCGAATACATTAATTCCCATCTCAACTGTCGAACGTTTGCATTCGAAACGTACATATAAACAAAAGTAAAACAGAAAAACGAATCACAATACGCCTTCTTTATGAATTCAAGAAAGCATAACATAATCGAAATGCCCTCATTTCAGAATTTTGATCAACAAGACTACACGATCACGTTTGCCGAACATTCGACTAAAAATTCAATAAACAAAAGTAGAAAAACGACTTACAGTTCTTCCATCTATGATATGCCTCTCCCTCACGACTCGTTCGGAAACAGAAGCATTCGCAAAAACCACAAAACCGAAGCCACGCGCACGACCAGTGGTTCGATCCTTCATTATCACAGCTTCAACTACTTGACCAAACGCTTCGAAATACTCTCTCAAACGCTCTTCGCTCGTTTCCCAAGAAATCCCACCGACAAACAACTTCCCAGCTTCCATTTCCTCCTTTTTTTATCTGCACACACGAATCGCCAATCGACCAACCAACTTCCGGTTACTATATCTAATCCAATGAACCAATACATAAAGAATTATCCATAAAGCAAAATGCCACCAATTACGAAGATACCGAAAAAACGAAAGATCGACTAGCAAGTAAGCTAGATCATCACTAAACTAAATCGGATTACCATAATCAATAAAGAATCATCGATCAAAACTTTAAAAGGAACCCAATCATCGCAAAAACATGATAATGTAGATTGAGTAAAGAAAAAAAAAACAATACCTCAAAGTAAAAAAAAAATATCACAATAAAAAATGGCGGAAATCTTGTTCAGCAAGGGATAATCCGATCTTCAACGGATCGAAAAATTCAACAGCCTGATAATGCAAAACCCATCACAAAAAAACAATAAAGACTTCAACTTTGACTACAAACAAGCAAAAAAAAAAGAACAATATATAAATAAATAAATAAATAAATAAAAAATACCCAGAAAAAAGAAAATGGATTCAATTGAAGATCTGAGAGGAAGGCATGGATAGAGAAGCAGAGGGCTGAAGGGCCCTCTTCTCTTCTTCCTCTTTTGCTTGTAATTGCTGCTCTTTTGTTCTTGTTAATTGTTTATTTATAATAAATAAAATTGGTAAAGATGAAGTATTTATAGTATGTGTTTATGTGAAAGAGAATATAGATAGGCAGTGTGGCCCGTGGGGATTGATTTTCACATCCAAGAATGGGTAAATATGGTGTTCATATTTGCTGCGCAGATACGTTTTTGTGTGTATATATAGTTTTTATATTATTTATATACATTTTCTTTTTCTTTTTCTTTTAGAGAGAGAGAGAGAGAGAGAGAGTGCCCTTTGGTTATCCTCTCGTGTAAGAAATGTGGAAGAGGAGAGACAATATAGGGTGTTTTATGAAGTTTTGAAATTTATGTGGGGCCAAAATATAATTAAAGAAGTGGGGGGTTTTTAATTGTCATATGATCCTCCTATGGGTGGAAACGGAAACCGGGTTTTCGAATTTCGTCACCTTCGATTCGAAAATTTGTTGTTTTAGAACGAGCAATTTTTATCGTGCCGTTTTATCCGATTTTTTTTTTATTATTTTGGAACAATTATTTTCATTTCAATTTCCAAAATTTTGATTTTTGATTTTTTACCGATTGTTTTTTGAATGAAACTGAAATTAGTTTTCGTTCTAAAAGAATTGCTTCTACGGTGCTAATTTCGGTTCGAAATGTACCGACCATTGTTTTGTAAATTTTCTTCTAATTTTACAGCTACATTATAAAAGATTAAACCAACCCTCGTTAGAAGAGTTGATATATAGCTATACTATTATCGATTTACCGTAATGTATAGGGTTTGAATCATGAACACTAATTTGTAACGAGATTTGAATTTCTTAAAAAAAAAAAATTGTCACTTTCAAGATTGATGGCAAATCTTCTTCATTGTGTTTTATGGTCATTAAATTACGATTAGTGAATTAATTATATTATATTTGTATTGCACCAAGAAGCTGGATATGGATATATGAACGTGTAGTGCTTATTCACCATGGATTAGTATTTATTAAAGAATTTGCTAATGGATTTTTTTAATTATACTATCGTACTCAATATTTTTTTTATTTTTTTTTTAAATTTATAATTTTGCGAAAAGTTTAGATCAAATTGTTAAAAGACTCATTAAATTAGTAATATTAGCAAAAATACCCATGTTATATATTTTTATAACACACAACCCTTAATTAATGGTGAGTTTTTAAGAGGTAATTCCCCATTTTTTTACTTTTTTATTTTTAGGGTGTTATATATATTAGATATATATATATATAGGTAAAAGAAAAATTAAAGTGGGATACGTGTGAAGGACAGAAGGAATCCCATATTTGCTTACTCATCAATCACTTACACATAATGCTTAATGCACATGCAATTAATTATTATCAAGAAATAAAATCACAAAATTTATTTTTAACCTGTCCAATTTATTCCATGTTATACTGATCAATAAATAAAATGTAAATTAAAAACAAAAAAAGAATTGGTAATTTGATTATGTGATGGTGTACATGTTATGAGTTTTTGAAAAAATCAAAATGTTTGTGGAAGTCAACGCGCTTTATAGCCTCGTGACATAGCAAAAGTTGATTTAGGTGCCCAATATTATTAAAAGCTATATATTATTTATATTGGGAAAATAACAATTTATTTTATTTAAAAGAAATAAAAGAGAAAATATAGGACAAGGTATAGAATTATGATATGGTCCGTGCCCACTTTTATTTCCTAATAAAAGTACTAAAGCATTAGATATTGTTTACATGTATTATTATAATTTTTAATTTTTTTTAATATTATAATGTGAAATATAATAAGATTGGGGATTACTTGTATGTTTCATTATTCTCTTCTTAATATAATAACAAAATCAAGATTATTTATTTGTAACAAATATCATATGCTATTCTTTACATTGAAATTTATAATTATGAATTTGATTCAATAAACAAATATCCTATCTCTCTTTAATTACTATCTCCATGCAGAAGCTGTAACCAAAGCTCTGTTTTTCCATGCAAGATACAAAGCTCCATTCCCCTCCACCATTCTATAATTCCAACTATACCCTCCCAACATAACCCTAATCGAGTCACTAACCGACGAACTCAGTGGCATTTGAGTAAATCCCGCCATAGTCAGCCTCAATTTCCACTTACCGAAAAGCTCGTGCCTCTCGACTCTATCGTCTCCCTCACAAGCTATTATATTCACCACATCCTTCGCCACACAATGCTCCTCCGCGTTAATCCTTTGCCTATCTTCCCTCGATCTTGCAGCATCGATCGACTCGAACATATTCGTGTAGTAATCCAAGGTTTCGTAGAACCTCTGCAAGAAAGTCGAAGTGTTGGTGTTCGATTCTTGCTCTGCCAAAGTCAACACTTTCGGCGACAACCCTTTGACCAGTCGAAGGAGTCGGTCGCGTTGATTCAAAGTGCTCACACTCTCGTCCGGTATATGGTGAAGTACGTACGGGAAACTTACGGCCAGTGCTTCCCCATCTCGAATTTCAAGATTATTACATAGTTCGACCTCGTTTTCAGACATAGCTGCACCATTGAATTCGAAGTGGACCCCACAAGATTCGGCCACTTGGGCTAATCTACGGCCCACTAAATCAAGCCCACCTCCTCGAGCGTGGGCAGATTCGGAATCATCAACCCCCGTAATGCGTACACATGGGGGCCCACCGGGCCGACGGGAAATATCTTGAATGAAGGACACCCATTGGCTGCCCTGCGCGATTTGGAAATCGATGATGTGGATTCTTTTCTCGTTTTGCATGGCTTCTTCGATGACAACATTTGCAGAAATGTAGGCGAACTTGTAATAAGGGCAGATCTCGTAGAGCACTTGCATGTACGACATTAATTCGGAGCTTGTCGGTTCTCTGCACTTCAATTTCTTGTAAATTATGCTTCCGGAAGATAATAATCTTGCTCTTAGCCCTTCGAGCATGTACGCACCTAATCTCTGTAAAGGGTCGCCACATACCGAAACCCTTTTTTCTAATACGCGCAATAGAGCTTCGAAAGTTGATACCGCCATTTTTCCATCGGAATACGAGATAGTTTCAGCACAGGCTACGAGCAATTGTTTGAGGTCCATTTGAGGGGCAATTTCCAAGATTCTGTTTAAGGAGGGACTGTGGTCGATATCACATTCGGGCCCCACAACTTCGTAAGTATTGTTATCTGACGAGTGATGGAGTTGTGGAGAGAAGGGGCTTCGATTGGAGGAGATACTTGCAGACGAAGCTGAACTGTGTGTAGCATTGTTGCATGTTGGTGGTGTTGATTCGAGAGTATAGAATTGATTTGAAAAATAATATGGCTTAATTGTCTGATGGTAAGTTTGAGGCTCTTGCATCTCTCAATAAGAGATCGAATTTAACTACTTAGAGGAAATCGATTTCGAGCCGGTTTTTCTTTTTTTCTTTTTCCGGGACAGACTTTCGCAAGAGCAATTAAATCTGCAATTCGAAAGAATGTAGATTTAGTGCATTTCAACGATAAAATTATCCGTCTGTTAAGTTTACGCGACGAGCGACAGACAAACATAATCGCAACCATAAAACATATCCTAAAAGAACAATTATTCAAACACAATGCAGTAATTAACACAATTGCAGGCTAAAAACAACTATTTCAACACTAATCGCATAAATTACGTATACATACAGCGTACCGTACCTTAAATATAACAGTTATCGACATATCATTATGCGGAAAAGCAACCAAGTATGAAGAATATTGTGAAAAAAATCCAAGTGGCAAAATGTAAATACACAACAAACAGTTGTATCAAATTTACACCAAAATATGAACTCATAAACTCCAATTACAATTAATCAATTATAATAATCAGTGGCAAATAATCCAAAACAAAACACAAATTTTGTAAAAGCACAACACCGCCTCCTCTGAAACAAAACCCCAAAAAATGAGGGTAAATTTAACAGGAAAAAAAATGCAGAAAAAATAAATAAATTCTCAGACCATATGAGAAATTTCGTGTAAAACCCTCACTTTAAACTTCGCAGGTACAATCATTAAGAAAAAAAAACAAATCGAAATATGAAATGAAATAAAACGTACCTGTGAGATCAATTCTCGCCAGAGAGAGAGAGAGAGAGAGAATTTGGATTGGGGGGAGAGAGATGATTTCAGTTATATATATATATATAGTTGTGGGATTAGTGTGTGCAAAACAGTGAATTAATGTGTGCTTTTTGTTAATGAGGTTGCCTCGTAAATACCCGTTCGGAAAGCGTGTGGACGCGGACCGGAACCCGGACCCGGACCCGGTGCCTAGATGTTTCTTATTCTCACGCACGTGTCAAAGACCGTGGTCAAACCAATTCATTCTAATTGGGCTGAAATGGATTACTTGAGATAAATGAGTTAATTGCCCATTTGTACCATTTCTGGCCCAATTAACAGATAATAATAATAATAATTATTATTATTATTATTATATAAAACTTACATGAATAAAAAATACCCACATAATTTATAAAAAATAATTAGCATATTTTCCTCTCGTCTCTATTTTTTGTTCTCACAAAAAGGGTGTTTGACTAAGTTTATAAGTTGCTAAAAATAGCTTATAAGATATTTTTTTAAATATCTTAAAAATTCAAAAAATAAGTTGTTGGAGAACTTTTAAGATATATTTTTAAAAGTATCTATACTCCACTTTTTTATTTAAACGGTCTTTTAGTTTCATTTTTCCGGAATTACGATTGGAAGTCATACTCGATCGACTAGGCAAAAAACAGAAATTTAATTTTTTTTTTTCAATTTCCGACGTTTTGGAGTAGCATTAAGTAAATCTTGTCCATTATATATATTTTGTAGACGCTACACCCGATAAATTATTCAAATATCAATTGCAGTTTTGTTAGGCTCCCATTGGATGCTCTCTTCCACTTCTATTGAAATACACACACTCACACACAAACAAATATCAATTGCACGCTTTGTCTATTTTATTTAATAATTTCCATAATGAAATATTAATTAATTAATTAATTGCAGCTTTAATCTGTGCCAAGCCATTATCTTCCAAACAACACAAAGACAAGAAGAACATGAATTGAGATCGAGGGAGAATGTTTTCTTGTTCTTTTCCAATTATTAAAGGGAATGTCCCTCATTTTATTATTAATTCTTTTTTTAATTATTATTATTATTACAATTATTATTTGTCCTAATTCAAAACATCCATCATTGTATTATAGTATTATTATAGAGTTCAATTAAAGAATCATAGGCTCCTTTGATTATTCCCACTTCTAATGTTTGGCCTTAAAGAATCATAGGCTACATTCCAATTACCATAACGACACCATAAATAAATAAATAAATAAATCAAGTTTTCAAGACATGTATAATGAACAAGGAGAAAAATGAATTTAAAGTTCTTGAGAGGCAAATTGATTATGTAGAACTTCGTAAATTACCATTAGTAGCATCAAATTGATATCGGGCACAAAGCCAAAACAGAAGTCCTAGATCTACCATCTGACTCACCGAGTTGATTTACAAGCACTCAACTAAGAATTAGCTCACTGAAACAGTCGAAAAATTAACAAAATTCTTTTCTCACTAAGTTTCCCTCGTCACATTCCATCACCGAAGATCCGAGAAGAAAAAGAATGAACAGTGTTACACCTCTCTCTCTCACACAGTCTGCCGCTTTTATAGCATACAAAGCAACGGTCAAAGACAAGAAAGTTGTCTTCGAGTTAATGCCTCCTCGATTAACGTTGAAGAAAGTCGCCAGAAAACGACATGGAAAAAGCATAAGATTTACAAGAGAAGATGAGAGAGAGTAGAGAAAGAAACATTTCAATCGGTCAAGATCAGTCAAACCACTTAAATCGAGCTTAAATTGACTACTAGACCGATCCCAAAATTTTGGGCTCCTCAATTATTGTGTTTCTGAACCGTATTCGATCACATAGTGGAAAATACATGCAAACACTAACAATACTACAATGAATTGTTTGCAAAGAAAAAAAAAGTTACACACTCAAACTTTACGGTGTATTTATCACAAAAACACTCACAATATTCGATTTTATCTTGAACCATACTCCAACCTCCGCGCGACGTAATTATTGCTGCCAATAAAATATAATTATTGAAAGGAAGAAAAGGAAAAGTTTCATGATAATTAAAGAAGCATTATCTTCTTGCAAATCAAAGCTAAAAAAAAAATTGGGGCCTTTGAGAATAATATGACAAAGCAATGACCAAAAAAAAAAAAAAAAAGCAACAAAATTATTCCTCCAAACACACCCTTCCATGTGCTTGTTTTAAGTATTTAACCTATAAACTTCGTACTTTGCAAGATAGTCCTCTCGTCGTTTTCCTCTTGTACTCAACTCCTTTTTCGCCGATTCTTCTCTTTAAATTAATCAATTAATTAAAATTTATGTCACACTCTCTATATATAAATGTAACCAGAAACTTAGCCATGCAGCTTAATAATACTTGTGGTATATTTATAAGAAAAAAATGGTGAAGGAAGCAGATCAATACGGTGCTGTTTCCTCGATTGCTTTGCTTCGAAAGAGATTCCGACAAATCGAGAAAACGAAGGAGTTGAGACAAGGGAAACAGTTTCTGCAAATGCTGTCCGACGAAAGAAAGAGAGAGAGAATGTTTCTTTCTGAATATTACAACATCTGCCAGCTCTCTCTCTCTCTTGGCCGCCTGCCGCCGGAGGAACGTCGTTTGCTGACCAAGCAACGGGCCCCACACGCACCACCGCCACCGAAGAAGAATATTCCGTTATTGTTCGATGATAATGATGCAGCCCGATTTTGTACTTCACTAGTCAAGATTGAAACTTGTAATAGTTCCGTTCAGTGTTCGGATATCGATACTTCCCTCCATCTGTGAAAACTAAACGCCGTTTTTCAAATCGATCCGGCCATTTTGTTTCTTTGTTTAGTATCATCAGTTATATATAATTTAGTTATAGCCTATAGGTGATCATGACTTATATTTCTCTTTCAACATTTATTTTGCCAGAATTTCGCATTATCAATCATCAAGGCACGAGTTTTAACAAATTTTGAATCAGAAAATTGGGGATTTGGGTGCAAAATTGCGTATATACCCTAAAAGGACAAAAATACCCTTTAAGTTGACGAGACATGAAAAATACGCTGAGAAAGTCCTATTTAGGGTAAAGTGCAACTATAACGAAATTTGGAGGCGGAAAATCTAATTTTTAAATTTGTAGGAGTGAAAGTGCAAAAACTATAAATTTTCAGGGGCAAACTGCATTTTGCCCGGAAATAAAATACTAGGGAGTCAACGGAACAAAAGTCAGACACGAGGGAAATAAGAACGTTGCCGGGAAGTGGGCCCCACCAACCATCTGCAGACGACCGTCAACACGCTAATCCGGTTACCGTATATAGTCTCTACTTTCCTATTTGTCTCACTCTTCGACGGGTCAAACAAGTAAACCAAACGGAGGACTTGTACACGAGCTTCCCCCAAATCCTCTCAATTAGGGTTTCTAACGGGGGTGAAAATTGGGTCAATTTTACGTGATTTTGAATCAATTCCGCCAGATTACACTTTGTCCCAGGTAAGAAGTATGCATCTGTTTCATATCTCTGTTAGTAATTATTTTCCTCCTTCTTTTTGCTGCTGCGTAGTATCAGTTCACTTGGTCTAGATCTCGTTCGCGATGCTATTGCGTGTTTGTTATGGTTTTAGTGGACTCGTTTATCTGCTTCTTTGATCTTCGTTCGTTTAAATTTATTGAATTGAACATTCAGTTTTTTCATTTCTTCTGTTTTCGTGTCTGCTTTGGTTGTTCCTGTTTCCTGAGTTGAAGCCTGGTATATGCTTGATTGCTTGTTGAAATTAGATGGTCAGAAATGTTTGTTTTTCTCTTTGGTCCCCAATTTTGACTTTTTTTTTAAGTTTCAAACCCCAATTTTGACTTTTTCCCCCCTGATGTAGGCAGGATTCTGCAAAAGCCCGAAAAGGTCTCATGAAATTACCTGAATGATTCTTTTTAAAAATACAAATCTCGTTTTTTTTTTTTGCATATTAGGCTGTTTACTTCGTTTGATTTCTATTTTGAAATAAGTATTTCCAATTTCATGGCGTTTCCACCTTCAGTAGAGAGGTTGCTGAGTGAAATTTACCTTTTTGCCCCTCCAGATTATAGAGGGCAATCTTGGATGGGAACACCATCTGGATCTCATTTCAATAGTCAATCCTCAATGCTGCCGCCTCGTCAACAGCCACGCCCTGGAGGCAGGGGGCTACAAACCTCCCTCTCCTTGGTCTCACCCGATGCATGTGGGTCCCCAAATCCCGAACGTGGCTCCAATTCTGACCACGTACGCGAATCCCCAACCGAAAGTGCTAGTTCACGAGAAACCTGGCCCACAGCCGATGCTTTGATAGCAAAGAAACTCGAGAAGGAAAAAGACATGGAGAATAATTATGCCGAGCACTCTGTTGTCAGGCATTTTTCGAGTTCGGATAAGATGTCCCTTCAAGATGTAGCTAGAGAGAGAGTGGAAGTTATAGCAGAACGTATGCAGAATCTTCCGGATAAGTACCTGGACAAGTTCAAGAACGAACTCCGCTCGTTTCTTGAAGGGTTAGGTGGTTCTCAACAAAGAGAAGAGTTCCTTTTTTTACAGAAGGTGGTCCAAAGTCGAGGCGATTTGACCGAAAAAACACTAACAATGGCGCACAGGATTCAGCTAGAAATTCTAGTTGCTATGAAGACTGGAATTCAAGCTTTTTTGCATCCAAGTGTTAGCCTCTCTCAAGCTTCACTTATCGATATTTTCTTGTACAAACGATGCAGAAACATAGCGTGCGGAAACGCATTGCCTGCAGAGGAGTGTACATGTGATTTGTGCTCGAAGAGGAACGGTTTTTGCAACCTATGCATGTGTGCGATATGCAACAAGTTTGATTTTGAGGTTAACACGTGCCGTTGGATTGGGTGTGATTTGTGTTCACACTGGACTCACACGGATTGTGCTATTCGAAACGGGCAGATTGGAATGGGTCCGTGTGTTAAAAACGGTTCCAGCTCAGCGGAGATGCTTTTTAGATGCCGAGCTTGCAGTAGGACTTCTGAGTTGGTTGGGTGGGTGAAGGATGTGTTCCAACACTGTGCACCGAGTTGGGATAGAGATGCTTTGATTCGAGAACTCGATTTTGTGAGTAGAATATTCCGTGGGAGTGAAGATCCGAGAGGCAGGGAATTGTTCTGGAAGTGTGAGGAGCTTATCGAGAAATTGAAAAACGGGGTTGCCGAACCTATGGCTTGTAAATTGATCTTATTGTTCTTTCAAGGTTAGCTTTATTCACGATGCTATACTATCATATGCTTAAAGGTGGGATTGGAACGTAATTTTTTTAATTTCGCCGATTCCGATCTGAATATTTCTGATTTCGGAACAACAATTTTCATTCTGAATTCCAAAAGTTCGGATTTCTGATTTTTCATTTTTTTTGAATGGAATTGGAATAAGTATTAAATTCTGATTTCCGATCCGATTATAATTTCCTAAAATATTTTTAAAATTCCAATTTATGTCCGAAAATACTATTATGTATGTTATATTTGTAGGAGAATTAAAAACATGGAAATTCTGATTCGAAAATTTCGATTTTGGAACAAGATTTTCCATTCCAATTTCGGAAGTTCCGATTTCCGAATCTTTTATGAACGGAATTGAAATTAGTTCCTATTTTTACCCTATGTCCATTTTAATTTATTTTCCGAGGTACTGTGTGTCTTCTTTTGAGTAATGAGAGGAACACATGCGATGTACATATAAAAGTTCTGGAAATGATTTCACCACTTTAGCTCATGTTGTGCATTACTTATTTCAAGTTTCTTGATGTGTAGATTCGGTTATCCAATCTTATTACGTTAATGCATCCAGTTCCTATCCATTTCCATCTTCCTGAAAAAATCTCGAATTCAATTCTTGTTTTCAGAACTCGAGGCGGACCCCACAAAGAATCAAGAAACCGAAGAAGGCCGAACAATATCCCCACAAGAAGCATTCAATAAAATAGCCGATGTAGTCCAAGAAGCCGTCAGAAAGATGGAAACTGTAGCAGACGAGAAGATGCGAATGGTTAAAAAGGCCCGTTTGGCTGTAGAGGGGTGCGAGCAAGAACTCAAAGACAAAGCTAGAGAAGTTGCTGCACTCAAAATGGATAGGCAGAGAAAGAAGGTACAAATAGACGAGCTCGAAAGCATTGTTAGGCTTAAACAAGCAGAGGCAGACATGTTCGAACTGAAGGCAAACGAAGCCCGAAGAGAAGCTGAGAGATTGCAAAGAATTTCACTTGCGAAAACGGAGAAATCGGAAGAGGATTACGCGAGCAGGTATTTGAAGCAGCGATTGCACGAAGCTGAAGCGGAGAAGCAGTATTTGTTCGAAAAGATTAAGCTGCAGGAGAGTTTGAGCAAGCCTGTGCAGAGCGGTGCTGGAACGAGCGAGCCTTCTCATTCGATGTATAATAAAATACAGGACCTGCTCAAGAATATGTATAATACCCCTTCGAAGGGTGAGGGGCAATCGAACGACCTTCATTCTCACGGTGCTATGTGAATTAGACTTCTTTTTTAATTATGTGACTTGGAATGCGAATTTTACTCCGTGATTTGAATTATTTATGTTTTTTTTTGGGTGCTAATTTCTTGTAGTGTAGGGAAACGAGTTCATGAACTGATGTTGCAGAAACGTGTAATTTGTGTGCTTGTAACTGTAAAATCCAATTTGTCTTCTGTTTAGATGCTATTTTGTTAGTCATTTGATTCTATATGCCCTGTTTGCCAAAGGTTTTACCCTGGTAATAAACCAGTGTCAAACATGTCAGAGAAATCAAGAAGTTTGCATTATTTTATATATGTTTCTTTTCATTGAATAACAATTAGGAGATTTGCAGCACAATTTCTCATTTATTTTTTTCCTGTCTGCCATCATTAGGACACTGGTTACCAATCTTGTTGGGGAAAAAACCAAAAATCCAGTTAGATAACACCACCAATTTGTACTTTGTTTATTACCAAGATTTGTTTTCTTTAAGGATAAAACTGGGATTTCAAAGTAGATCAAATCTCAACTTGTCCTTCCTAGCAGATCTCACTTAAGATTCTTTCTTTCTCCAAAGAGGGCTATAACAAGTAGCAGTTCTTGCAAAAGCTTCAATAATCGAGCAATGTCGATAATCTCGGTCAAGATTCTACTCGTCTCAATCCTTCTTCTGTCAATCCCACACGACACAGGTAAGCATTCCCATTCATTATTACATCTTATGTTCTTGTTCTTTAAATTTTTAATGATTTTTTTTCCCAGATGCACAGTTTGAGGACTACTGTATAGCAGATGAGCAAGCTACAGAAGATTCACTGATAGGCACTATAAACTGGGCTTGCGGTAACGGTGCTAACTGCACTGCCATTCAAGAAAATCAAATGTGCTTTTTCCCAAACACGACTTTAGACCACGCCTCTTATGCTTTCAATAGCTACTATCAGAATATGAAGCACAATGGAGCTAGCTGCTACTTCACTGCTGCTGCTGTTTTAACCGCTCTCGATCCAAGTAAGATCGATTCTTTTTTAATTTTTATTTTATTTTCTTGAATTAATAATAGATACAAATTCAATCTTTTGGTAATAAAAATTCAATCTTTAATGATTGCAGGCCATGGTTCGTGCAAGTTTGAGTATCTTCCATGAAAAGGCATCTTTTTTCTCAACATAATCAAGAATCTTTGTAGGAATAATTTTCTTGAGTTTTTGCATTGCTCTTTGTATTTTGTTTCTATTATTATTATTATTGAATGAGGTGTGATGAACTGGTAATATTTTATATTAATTCAATCTGAGCTACCATTATTTAGTGTCTGTGCAATGCATGCAGCAGAAGTGTACATTAGTTCAAGATAAAGAGATAAAAAAGATAAGGAAAGCTCTACTCTTATCACCTTGTAAGAAGTGACATGGGCCTCATTCATCAATCATTAATTCAATCATAAGTGCAAACAAAATTTGTCCTACAACATTAAAAACGTTATTTAATTGGTAAGAAAAAAAAAAAAAAAAAACAGTCTTGATTTCTCTCTCCCATGTCTATTGACACGTTGTAGAAGAAAGGAATGGGGGGAATCAGAAACTCCACACCCTTCTTTAAATGAAAAATCAGAGAAAAACAGAAGCAAAATTGAAAGCCCTAGTCCTTATCTCTCTCTCTCTCTCTCTCTCTCTCTCTCTCTCTCAACTTTCTCTCTCTATTTCTTGAAACAAGAAACAGTTGCCACTTCCCAGAAAAAAAAAACTAAGTCCAAAATCTTAGGCTCTTCTTCTTCTTCAATGCTGTGTTACAGATGTCAGATTAGCCCCACATTCAATGCTGAGGTACCCATCTCTACTTCATAAATTCATATTATTAATTATTAAATAATTGTTTATATAGTGGGATAGTGGGGCACATCAATTTATTAACTTTCTTGAATAGCAAATTTTTTTTTTTTAAATTTTTTTTTTGTCTGTCTATATAAAGGGTCGAAAGTTTAATAGGTAGGTGGAATTTGTGTTTCATTAGTGTTTTTCTTTTTTTTTTTTGTCTCTTCTTGATTAAGTTGATAGTGTTCAAAAACATAGTTGGTAGTGTACTAGGTTGTAATAAGATGAGTTATCTTGGTGTAGGTGTGAGCCCAGGTAATGTTGCTGTGTACCACCATGGGAGTAATTTGAAGATTATTGACAAAAGAGTTAGGCTTACAGAAGTTGTACTAAGGTGTTTGATTTGTGGTTTAGCTCTTCTTTCTGCTCTTCTTATTGGTACAGATGTTCAGGTTAAAGAGATTTTCACTATTCAGAAAAAAGCTCAGTTCACAAACATGAAAGCCCTTGTGTTAGTAATTTTTTTTTTCAATTTTTTAATTTTTTTTAATTGAAATATGTTATTTTTTATTTTAATTTTTTGGAATTGTTTTTTGCAGATTCTTGGTTGTGGCTAATGGGATAACTGCAGCTTACTCATTAGCACAGGTTTTGAGGTGTGTGCTAAGTATGATTAGAGGAAGAGTGCTGTTTAACAAGCCTTTGGCTTGGGCGATTTTCGCCGGTGATCAGGTTTGTGGCGATTCGATACGTATTTTTATTCGATAATTTAGGAAGCTCAGCTCGTGCTCGAGCTCGATTTGGGTCGACTCGAACAAAAAATATAGATAATATAAGAAGAAAATTTGAGCAACTCGAGCTTCATTGAGCTTGACTAAAAAAACGAAATAAATTAAAGCTCGATGAAAATTCAAGAAATAGTGAATATTTTATGTGTTTGGCCCTACTCGATTCATTTACACTTCTATTTGTTTCTTTTGAAGATGATCCGTTTCAAGCATTTTGAACCTATCTTGAATATGTATTTAATTCAATATGATATGAAATTCAGCTCGAGCTCGATTCGGCTCGAGTCAAACAAAAATGATTTTTAAGAAAAAAATATAAAAGATAATTTAAAAAATAATTTTTAAAGCTTGATAAAAAAAAAAACAAAGATTGAATATTTTACTCGTTTGTCTCTACTCGATTCGTTTCTTTTGAAGATGATCACTTTCAATTCAAGCATTTGCCTTTTATAAAGTTAATTTCTACATTCGCTACGTGGATTCCTTAATTAATTAATTGTTTTACGATGCCAAGAATATGCTAATCACGCTGAACTCTAATCGCTCGTTTTTTGAATCTTCGGTGATCGTTTTTAGGTAATGGCCTACTTGACCTTGGCGGCAGTGGCGGCAGCTGCACAGTCAGCGGTGCTGGCCAAGCTAGGTCAAACGGCGTTGCAATGGATGAGCATTTGCAATATTTACGGCAAATTTTGCAACCAAATCGGTGAGGGTATTGCCAGCGGACTGCTCGTGAGTCTTTCGATGATCGTTTTATCGGCTATTTCGGCTTTTAGTCTCTTCCGTTTGTACGGAGACAATAATCGAAAGAGCAACGGAAGATGGTGAAAAAAGACATGTTTTATTTCATATTAAGTAGTTGTCCCATGTACTAGTTTTAATGTAATTTTTTTTTTTTATAAGAGTTTTATTGTAATAATAATAACATAAATACTAGAAGTATAAATAAAATAAGTATTTGGAAATTCCAATTTCCAAATACATTTATGGTTTCCAAAACCTAAATAGTTCTTCAGAAACATAACAAATAAACGACGAGTAAACTGCAAAAAAGTACGTCTGTGTAATCTTCAAATAGCAAAAACTCCCCTATGATAAATAAACTAGCAAAACCCCCCTGTAAAATTTAATCAAAGACAAAAACACCCTGATTGACTTTTGTGTGCGGTCGAGAGCTAATTTTAAGATGTGAAATGACGAAATTGTCCCCCATATATATATATATATATATATATATATATATATATATATATATTTAATTTGATTGTTTAGAAATTAAAATATTATTAAAAAATAGTAATCAATTAAATTGAAAAAATATTAAAAACTTGGTAATCAAATTTAGTATACGTTTTTTTAATCCAAAATAAAGAAATACATAATAATGGAATTTAAATTTTCTTTTTGACGTAAGGATAATTTAAAATATATACAGAAATTATCGGATAATAAAAATAGAAATAAAAGTCCAATTGTACTTTTTTAATTAAGATATAACAAAAATAAAATAATTAAAATATTTTTAAAATATAAGAAAGTATTAATTGCAAAACATCATGGGTATTTATGTCTTTTATATCAAGTCAACACTCAAATAATAACGGACAGAGTGTGCTATATAAATAATTTCATAAGAGAGTTTTTGCTAGTTTATTTATCACATGAATTTTTTTTGCTATTTGGAGATTACACATGTGTACTTTTTGTAGTTTACTCAATAATCGACAGATAAATAACGTTAGTTAGGGGTGGGTTCGAGACAGAAATTCGAAAATTAATACATTTCCGGTAAGTCAATTCCATTCATTCACAAATGAAAGTTAGTTCCAAAACTTTCTTCCATTTCTCCGTGCCACTGATAACCAAGATGGCTAATAACCAAGATGACTAATGGTAGACCGCTGGATCTCTCTTCCTATAATCTCAAAGTCTTCCTATAATCTCAAAGTCATGTAGATGTTCGACTTGCAAGCACTCGACGAATGCCTTGTTTAACAATAACTGCCAGCTCTTCTCCGGATCTAAAAGTTTCATCTCGTGAATATATGGAGCATTCATCATTGGCACCCAATCGCGGCTTGTAAGCAACAATCTACTTGTTTTTTCTGTCAGAGAGAAGATAACTTATTAATACAGTAGAAACGTGTTAAATTATTTGTATTAATATAAATACATAATAACATTGAATTTTCCAAATGTCATAAAAAGTACCGTTCCTTCACGAGGAAAGAGAGTTGCGAGAAATTGCCAGTGTTTATCTTCCCATACGTCATCGAGGACTACGAGGTACCGCTTTCCTTTGAGGCGTTGGCGGAGCCTCCACCTCCACATGACTTGCGACAACGTCGCTTTGTCGATAAAGTTGAGGACTTCTTGCTATTCGGTGATACCCACAGACAGTTGTTGCAGCAGTTCCTTGATGATTTCTCTGGGGTTGAATTCAGTCGAAACAAAAACCCAAAGACCCACAGACAGCTGTTGCAGCAGTTCCTTGATGATTTCTCTGAGCTTGAATTCAGTCGAAACAAAAACCCAAAGACGACAGTCGAAATGATCGGCAACTGCTAAGTGGTTGAAAAGATGCCTCGCGAGGCACGTGACTCTCACGTGCGCATTTGTACTTTATTTTTAGGGTTAACGAGGCGTAACCCACCAACCATCACTAGGAGAGTTGATACCTAGTCTTTATCAATAGGGTAACGGTTTAGGGTTCGAGTCCCTCCCTCCCCTACTTCCTTTTGTAATGGACCTGAATTTACTCAAAAAAAAAAAAAAAAATGAGGCTTAGAACTAGGTACCAAGCATTTATTTAATATGGTGCAACTCTCTCCACTTTACATATCCCAATATTATCCCTACATTTTTCTTTTGAATTAGACCCCCTTCCCTTAATATAGGATCGGTCAACCAATTTGTCTGCTCTCTCTCTTCTTTAATTATTTTAATTTTTTTTTTATTATATTTCGATTTTTTTTACTTTTTCCCTTTTTTTTGTTTGGAAAGATTTACAAAATTGTAGTGAACATCTAAATTAATTAATTTAACTACTAACTTTACTAGTCAACTATAATATTCTACTAGTTTGCTATAAAATTGTGTCGGTCAACTACAAAATTGTGAAAGTTAAGTTTGAAATTTTAATAGTTAGCTATAAATTGTGATAGTTAACTACTAAATTATAGTAGTCAATGATCATTTATATACCATAATTTTAAGACCAATACTCATCACCGTCAAATTATTCAACCATCGACAAGTAATTCCAACACTTTCACAATTACGCCCAAAGTCCCAAACGATCTCAACTATAACATTCTACTAGTTTGCTATTAAATCGTGTCAGTCAACTACATTAACATAGTGAAAGTTAATTATGAAATTTTAATAGTTAGCTATAAATTGTGATAGTTAACTACTAATTTATAGTAGTCAATGATCATTTATGTACCATAATTTTATGACCAAAATTCGGATTGAACTATATAGTTGATTATAGTAATTTCTCTTAAATTGAGAATTTTTATTTTATAGTTGATTTAGATGAATTATAGTTTTTTTCGATTTTTATAGTTGGTTTCGATAATCTTAAAGTTGATTTTGATAATTTTTTAGTTGATTTCAAATTTTTATGTTTGATTTTCGTTAATGTGTAGTTTTCATATTATAGGTATTATAATTATTAATTAGTTTCCATATTTATTAGGGAATTATATACAGTCCATGCCATTATTTAATTCCTTATTTACTTGTTTATTTAGGCAAATATATTTTTTATTTGGGGGCAATTTGTTTATAGATTCCTCTATGTTATATTTTATGTGAATAAATCAATATTATCCCAGTTTTTATTAATGCAATTGTTAATAATAAGGGCAAATGGCAAAAAGACACATCACATGGGACTTAAATGCATTTTGGTCCACAAAAAAAACAGTCTCTCAATTAATCCCATCCCCATGTCTTTAGTCTAAAATACCCTCAATAATATAATTCTTATCAATTCCACCCAATATGATCTAACTTCCTTAATATTACACATTGACCCCGGATTTAAACAAATATATCACATTAACCCCCAAAACTTTTTTTTTCAGAAAATAATTTTTTTTCTGAAATATTTTTTTTCCGGCCAGATTCCGGCGTTGACTTTTTTTTTTTGAAATTCTTTTTTTCATGAATTTTTTTCCG
Organism: Erythranthe guttata; assembly: GCF_056151865.1. Classification (NCBI taxonomy): domain Eukaryota; kingdom Viridiplantae; phylum Streptophyta; class Magnoliopsida; order Lamiales; family Phrymaceae; genus Erythranthe; species Erythranthe guttata. Next base: position 17,899,470 of record NC_142540.1, read on the forward strand.
TCCGTCGGTCTCCGGCGTTGACTTTTTTTTTTTGAATTGTTTTTTCTTAGAAAAAAAATATTTTAATTAATATTACTGTTTTGACTACTAAATTACTGTCTCAGACAGTAATATTACTGTTTGAGACAGTAATATTATGAATATTATTTTTCCGAACAGTAATATTATTAATATTATTGTCTAAGACAGCTAAATTACTGTTGGAGACAGTAATTTAACATCCAAGAAAGTAATATTAATTAAAATAATTTTTTTTTAAGGAAAAAAATTAAAAAAAAAAAAAGTCAATTAACAGTTAAATTACTGTCTCCGACAGTTAAATAACTGCTGGAGACAATAATTTAGCAACGAATACAGTAATATTAATTAAAAATATTTTTTTAAGAATAAAAAAGTCAATTAACAGTTAAATTACTGTCTCCGACAGTTAAATAATTGCTGGAGACAGTAATTTAGCAACGAATACAGTAATATTGATTAAAAATATTTTTTTAAGAATAAAAAAGTCATTTAATAGTTAAATTACTGTCTCCGACAGTTAAATAACTGCTGGAGACAGTAATTTAGCAACGAATACAGTAATATTAATTAAAATATTTTTGAAGAAAAAAAAAATAGTCAATTAACAGTTAAATTACTGTCTCCGACAGTTAAATAGCTGCCGGAGACAGTAATTTAGTAGCCAAGACAGTAAAATTAATTAAAATATTTTTTTTAAGGAAAAAAAAAAAAAAAAAAAGTCAACGCCGGAGACCCGACGGTCAACGGCCGTTGACCGGCCGGAAAAAAATTTTAGGAAAACAAAATATATAAAAAAAAAAAAAAAAAAAGTCAACGCCGGAGACCGGCGGTCTCCGGCGGTCAACGCCGGAATCTGGCCGGAAAAAAAATATTTCAGAAAAAAAATTATTTTCAAAAAAAAAAAAGTTTTGAGTGTTAATGTGATATATTTGTTAAAATCCGGGGTCAATGTGTAATATTAAGGAAGTTAGAGCATAATCGGTGGAATTGATAAGAATTAGGGTTAAAATTGGGGTCAAAATTGAAATTAGGGTTAAAATTGGTTAATTGATGAAATTTGGCTAAATTGGGGTGTAAATCATGAAATTGGAGTTGAATTGGATTTCAATGAATTAGGGATAATTTTGGTATATATAAAAGGATTTTCCTTATTTGCAAATAAATTTGAATGGGGTGGATTTATTTGGAAGACAAACAAGTTGGATGTTCCTATTTTAATTAAGTGCCTTTGTCATGGGGTTTTTTGTGATTACCCCTAATAATAATATCGTGGTTGTAAATCCTCCTCGCAAGACAGGACTAAAATCGTTGTTTTATTTATGTATAATATAAAATATTATATATTTTAAAAAAAATAGAATACTCGAAACTAAAATTGAATTAAAAAAATCAGAAATTTTATATACAATTTCAGTTACTTACCAAAAAAAATGAAAAATCAGAATTTTGGAAACTGGAATTGAAAAAAACAGTTTAAATTCGGAAATGTTCGAATTGAAATCGACGGAATTCTAACATTCCCTTTTGATTTTTTCACGGGCTTGACTTTGGTATCTAATTTCCCTTTTAATCATAATGGGCATTGTCAATTTGGATCAAGTTTATTTGTGTTTTATCAAACTTTGGTCCAATAAATATTTAAGGGCATAACATAAAAGCCCGGAATCATAATAATGAAATATATTTTTCGTAAGAAAGCTAGTAATCATCCCCGTGCGTGTTATGACATTTTACCAAATTATCCAAATATTTATGCGATCTCATGCATGATTATCCCCTTCTTTGTCTTAGATAATACGGTCTTGTCTTGTCTTAGACTTCATTCTAGGAGAGCAAAATAAACTACAAACTTTTACCGAAAATCCTATAATCAGATCATTCACAATCAATGCCCATAAATCCTCAATTACTCATTCATCATATAACTAGATCGGCTCTTTACCTCTTGTCTCGAGTACTATGGTATGCTAATCGAACAAGATGGAGAAAAAAAAAGCCAAAGTGGTAGTTACTATTATTTCATTCGTCCTAATAACCAACTAATTAATTAGTCAATAAAAGAAACAATCCAGATCCAAAATACAAGTTGCATGAATTTGTAGCAGAGTGATTAGTGATAAGGGAATCTGTTTAAAAAATCAGGTTTTTATTTTTTCATGCTTCCAGTCAAACCTAAATTTCACTGGAACAAGAGAATCAAGGAAGTGGTGGATGCGAGTCTTGCCAGCTTTAATAGAAAATCTCAGTAAAAGAAATCCTGCTACGGGAGTTTGGGACATTTGTTTCATCCAAAATAGTTGTGACCGGTCTAAGTTCTTCCGGAATATTACTGGCCCTCAGATTGGGGCACGCATCGATTTCCAATCTTTCAAGGTTTGGCAATCCGCCTTGTTCAACTTGTAAAACTCACAGATCGCGCATCCATAACAGCCATAAGACTTTGAGCTTTGGGAACCCATAGGCAGGTATCATCAATTCTTCTCTTCTATACGCCTCGAGTGTTAAAGTTTGAGCCCAATGAAATAATCTTTGAGTGATTTGGGCCGTGTACTTAAATAAATTGCAGCCCAATTCCTGAAATCGGGCCCAATGCAACATAAGCCCACTGATCCAGTCAAACCTAAATCTGGACCGTTTATTGTGGGGTTTCAATCTCAGCCCTTCATTTGCCCCACTCTTAAACTCTCATCTCAAACCCTAGCAGCACTTCTCTCCTGCGCCGTTTTTCTCTCTTCTCCTTGTCCCCTTCTCTCTCTACAGTATATCGTCACTCATTGTCGTTTTCCGGCGACACCGTCGCAGGTCTAGCCGGACAATGGGTGTCCTTGCCGTCGCAACTCATTTAATGCTGAAGACCGCTGATTCTTTGTGTATAAATACTGTGGTGAGAGAGAGACACAAGGTGTGATTCACCTTTTATTCAGACCAATTGTTTTCTGACCTTAATCCTCTTCTGTGAAGGTTTCGGTAGTTCTGAGTGAAGAAAATCGGGTTTGTGCTGAGTGGAGAGGGTGAGTTATTCACTGAGTTGACTGTTCATGTGTTGGTGAGTCAACTTAGAGTGAGTTTGGGGGGTCAGATCTGGGGTTTGGATCAGTGGCTGCTTGTTTTCGTTTTGGTGTTACCACCAGACCTTGGATCGACTGTATGAACACTGGAAAAGGGAACTGAGCCGTTCTAATTCATTTTACAGTTTTTATATCTCTTCCCTTATTGTTTTGGTTATACGGATCTATGGCTGAATTTGGAAGAACATGTATCTAACATCGAACAACTTGAGGTGTACCAATTCTGGCAACTTGGCCAGTTCATTCACCTTATCAGGCTCAATCCAAGCAGAGATCAAGGTCAAAGAAGAGAGTTTTGGGGGGAAATCATGGGCGCTGGGAAAGTTGTTCACTTCCCTTCGGAGTTCAAGGCGGAGTTTAAGGTGAGTAAGATTTTGCAGCATGTCAAGCCCGTCAAAGCTGCGGAGTCCATCAAATCTCAAATTGAGACACTCGAGGTTCTCTAGTCTAGTCAATGAAGTCCACAACTCACTTGTATCCGACGAGTCTTCTTGAATGACCATGCCCAATTTTCGAAGATTGTTCATATGCGTAAGCTTCTCAAGCGTGCCATCTTCCAAATTTACGGAACCCAAAGTCACGAGATACTTCAAAGAGCCTATTTTCAGTGGCACCAAAGTCCCAAGATCCGTATATAGATGACGGAGCATGTCCAATCTGCAAACAGAATTTGGCAACTTCAACTCCGCATTGTGAGATAAATCAAGTACCTCGAGTTTTTTAAGGTGAGTCAACACCTGATTGCTAATCATATATGTATCTGAGCTTCTCAATCCCAAGTAGTTTAGTTCCGTCAAGAGACCGATTGCATCTGTGACATCGGTCATTTTGAAATCTTCAAAATCTAGAAGTTGAAGGAGCTGGAATGACTTCCAATAGGATTGGCGCATATCAATCTGATTGTAGTTGTATCCTTGGAAAAACAACGACGGGATATGTTTGTTCTGATGTTCTGAATGATTAAATTATTCCACACCACCATCGACACATAACACGACACGATGGCGAGGGTTGTCCAAGCATTCCGACTTCCTATATGGGGAATAAATATCGAATCAATTTCCTTCTTCGCCTTCATGATGGAAAGATCGTGAATCAGGTCGTTCATCTTGAAAGTCTTAACCGAGCCATCTTTGGTCAACTTTTCAATATGAACCAAGTGTCTATTCACCAACTCGTTGAAATAAAATGCGCCAATGCTCTCCACAGTCTCTCCTCCAATTGCTTGCGGAAGTAGGCCTAGCACATTCCAAATGTGCACCAATCTTTTTAACCGAATTTTTGTGTCCTCCCTGAAGAAGCTCAGGCACATGAAACACGGATTAAGAAGAGGAGGCAAATTAAAGAAACTCAACTCTACTATCGTGAATATGTTACTGCCTTCAAATTTTTGGAGACTTCTATCAACAAACGCTTTCTTCAAAAGCAACTCCAAGCCCTTCTCCCGATCTAAAACTTTTTTAGGATTCACGATTCACTTTTTTAGGATTCATGACTTGAAGATTGAATGGTAAAATAAAATTGTAACAAGAGTTGAAAGAGTAAACATTTTTAAAATAAAAAGTTTTGAAAGACAGTAATTTTTTAATAAATAAATTAAAGGAATTATTTTGAAATTCGAAAAAAGAATAAATAAAGTATTTAAATTCTTAATGTTCATCATATATTTTTACTTAAAGTATTTAAATTTTCAAATATTTTAAAACTTTAATGCATTTTTTATTAAAAAAAAGTTAAATTTTTTAATTTAATTCCCGCTCGATGAACCGGTGGGCCCAAACCGCCAGTTCAACCCGGCCGGGCCACCGCTTCACTAACCGTTGCAGCTTTTGTGTTTAAAAAAATATAAATCGGGTTAACCGATGGACTAAACCGGCGGTTCACGGTTCAACACATTTTCATCATCTGAATATATTTAACTTATATCATATAATTAATTATATATAAAACATATCATAAAATTATTTTTATTTATATTTAATATAAAATATTATATATTTTGAAAACAACAAAATAACATTTGGAACTAAAATTGAATTAAAAAAATCAGAAATTTTGGAAATTTTATATACACTAGATAGGTGCACGTGCGCTACACGTGCATTGCACGTGCGTTTCACGTGTCGTGTTAACTGAATTAATTCGATAATCTTTTATATTCACTTGTTCACTTCTAGAAAACAAATATTTTCCGAGGATAAAATTCATCATGAAAACGTTTTGTAACGATTTTGTTTCGTTACCTTGTTTGTCCTCTAAAGCCCAACGCTAGAAGTTTTATTAACACGTTGATCCGACTGGATTCGTGGTGGGCTGGTTTAAAGAGTTTTGAGAAGGCTTGAACTTGAACCGGAGACCACGATAAACCTACAAGAAAGAAAAGAACCGGACTTAGGCCGGAGTTAGCACTCCGACGGCCAAGTCAGTAACTTCCTGAAGAAGATATTATGTTTATATGCGTAGTTTTGGTATATGATTATCTTTTTTCCTGTCTTTACCTGTACTTACTGCCCTTATTTATACTACATAAAGGGACGGACGCCAAATATTCTTCAATTTAATTTACCTGTCCCATCGCGGTAATTATGCATCCGGACCCCAAATTACTTTCAATTCAGTTTAATCTGTCATCTCATTGGCGGCTGCAGGTGTAAAAAGCAGGGGCCGAAACGACATTCCTCTGCTCTTGTCAGTGGATTGGACGTGCATTAAATTCCCCCATGTGCAGCAATGATCATCCCCGGTGGGCGGCGAGACGCTTGGCGAGAGAGCGAGAGGGCGAGAGACCTCTAGCTCGCGGGCTGCTCGCGACCCGTTGCGTGGTCCTTCTCGCCTACCGAATAGTTGTTTGATGGGCCCTCTTCCGTTAATGGGCTTAATGGGGCCTTTTGACTTCGTTTGGGCCTTTGGTCTTTATTGGATCTATCAAGCGATACCGGGCTGGATCAACTAGTCCCCCACTCGCGGTTACTTACGACTTAATGCTAGTGGCTGCGAGTCCGCTCCTTTGCGAGAGACAGCGTGTATCCCGCTCTAGCGACCCGTATCTCAGCATAATCAATTTGCACTGCTTCGAATAACGTGCCTCGTTTCACATTACGTAGCAGAAAAAACCGTACAAATTCCGAATAATTAAATATCTGAATTTACTAATCTATTTAATTAAAACCGTTCTTTTTTTTTTTTTTTTTTTTTTTTTTGGGAAGTCGAAACGCCGCCTGCGCTGTCCTCTCACCATTAACGCAGTGCAGGCGGGTCCCTTCAAATCCCACATCCTGACTATAAAGAGGGGGTCCTCCCCATTCCTCTCATTTCACTCCTCCTTTAGCCCTTCTTCTTTTTTCTCTTCCCTTCTCCGGCGTGAGAAAATTGCTTTTCCCCTCCTCCGGTTCCTCCCTTTCATCCAGGTAAATACTTTTCTTTCTTGCTTTTCCGTTTCTCTCTTTAGTTTTATTTGTGTTTCTCTCCCTTCGTTTCTACTCCATGTCCTCCGAGTCTTCCTCTTCTTCCTCCGGGGAGATTCGTACCCCTGTAATTCGCCTCGGACCTCCGTCAGAACAGAGAAGTAGGCCCAAGAAGAGGGTCGTGGTTTCCAAAGCCCGAGGCCCACCGGCCATCTCTGTTCGCCAGAAGAAGGAGAAAGGCAAAGCCCCCCTCCTCTCGCGACGTAAAGGGGGGGATGATGCGACCTCCCCTTCTGGCGGAGAGAAAGGGGTTGTCAGGGTTCCGAAAGTGAGGGAACCCTCAGTTTGCATTTTGACCAACCCTCAACATTCGATTCTTAACCCGGACGATATTGGCGACCTACTCGAGCGTCAAGGGATAGACGTTTCCTACGATTTAGCTCTTCATTCCCCCTCGCAAGACTCCCTTCACCCTCCTCCTGGCTATATGACCTGGCATATTGACCAATTGCTCTCGGGCTTATCGCTGCCCGTTCACCCCTTTTTCTTAGATGTGGCACGCAAATTTCGCGTGCCCATCAACCAATTTCTCCCTAATTCTATTAAGTTCATGTCGGCCTTTTTCATTATCTGTGCCGAGGCCTCCGTAACTCCTTCCGGCGAGCTGTTCCATTCTGCCTTCAAGGTGAATCGATCTCCTTCTGGCTTTTTTCATCTTACAGCTCGCCCTGGCGTAGGTCTTTTTAAGGGTTTGACTAACAAAGTACATAATTGGCCCAAACGTTTTTTATTTATTCGTTCGCCCACTTCCTAGGGCTTTGATCCGTCATATGTTGAGACAGCCCCTCGCCCTGTTGGGGTGTCTCCCGACTGCTTGGAGGTACTCTCTCGGTTGACTGCTCGTACCCCCCCCCCCCAATTGTGGGATGTTGAAAAGATAGTAGCTAGCCCCTCTCTTTTTGCCCGCGCTGGACTGTGGGATATGTCCTCGTCTGACCCTCGCCCGCTGGGTACTTATTAGGGATAATTTCCATATTTTGTTATTATTTTGATTTATTCCACATTAAATAATTGTTAACCATTGCTGCTTGTTTACCATGTGTTTTTCATCAGGCGAGATGATTCGAGAAGCTATAAAGGCGGCTCTCGCCAAGCAGCGCGCCCAGTCCTCCCGCACGCCATCTGAGTCCACGAGCCATGCCCCTCCTGATCGCACACCCTCTCCTTGTAAGGCAGCCACTAGCGCGGCGACAGGGTCAGGCTCTCGCCTGGAGCCACGGCGAGAGACCCCCACTGCTCCTCCCCCATCCGTTGTCTGGCAACCCGTTATCGATCTCGGTAGCGAAAATGCCGATAACCAGGAGGCCCATGATTCCTTTCGCTCGCTGGAGCAGGTGCACTATGACGCCGGTCTCCATAAGCGAGACGCCAGTGGGGAACATACTTCTACGATGTCCAAGCGACATCGTGCAGATGACAAGGGCTACCTATCGTCCCTCTCGCCTGACCGCAGTCTCGACGAGCTATCCCAACATTTCAACCAGCTGAAGCTTGCGGAGGATGCGCAGGCGCTCGAGCGTATGTCTCACGAGCAGCAATATTCCCGGCTGCTATTCCATTGTTCCCAAGTAAGTGCAATTTTATCTTCATCTCGCGGCTAGCATATTTATATTTACGACTTGCTTCATATACCGTTTCAGATCAATGTTCTTCTCGCCCATGGTCTTGGCTCGACAGACCCTACTCGCCAAGCCGAAGAGCTTGCCTTCATGAAGAGGTTAGCTAGCGAGAAAGCCAATGAGGTCACCCGCCTGCAAGACATGGTTCGCGAGTTGGCCAACGAGAAAGATGAGACTGCTCGCCTAGCTAATGAGAAGTATAATGCGATGAAGTCCTCTCTTGAGAGCAAGGCCGCTCGCCTTCATGCCGAAAAGGAGCAGTTGATCGCTATTTCACGGCAGAAACAGGAGGTGGTGGAGGCCGAGTGCATGAGGACTGTCGCACTGGAGCGTGCGAGGAGCCTGTACGACCATCTGTGCTCGATAGATGGGCAAGACTTCATGCGAGCGTATCGCGAGGGCCTGACCCGCAAGTATCCTTCGTCCGCACATTTTGCTAATGCCGCGGCACCAATAGGTATGGGCTTCATGGACCGGGGCATCCGTATGTATGCGGCTCGTCATAATCTTGATGACCCCTCGGAGGAAATAAGTGCCATCATTGACTTGCTGGGCGATGAGATCCCCGGCTGGGAGGGAAATCCTACTGAACCTGTGGACTACGCCTGGTGGGCTGGGGTGCTCGAGGGAATGCTCGCAGAGCTGAACAAGTACGCCGCACAAGCCCCCTCTAATATGGCTCGCCTGGACCCTACATGTTCTGCCTCTACTCTTCCGGATATCCCTCCTTCCTGAGGCTTTTATATTTCTCTTTATTCGCAGCAACCTTGAACAATTCGTTTTTTCCTTTCCAATTCTGAACAATGTTAATTTTCATTTGGATATTTTTATTATCTATCGTTTTGGGTTTATTCTGTTACATTCTTAATTTTACACTTCATGCTTTTGAGTTCTATTACTTCTCTCATTCGCGCACTTCGTTTCGTACTTTCGAGAGTGTTCTGCTCGACGCATATTCCAATAATTAACGTTTCTCACTTTCTAGCGAGATTTGCTCGATGCAAATGCTTGCTCGCAAACTTCGTTTCCAAATATTTTCTGTTTCTCATTTTCTAGCGAGATTTGCTCGATGCAAATCCTTGCTCGCACACTTGTATTGGGAATATTCCAAATATTTCTGACTTTCTTTCTCGCTTTCCAGCGAGATTTTCATGGCTGCAAATCATTGCTCGCCAATTTCGTATTGGAAATATTCGAATATTTCTAACTTTCCTTCTCGCTCTCCAGCAAGATGCAACTTTCGCTCGCAACTTTCGTATTGTAACTTTCGTTCGTACTCTCTAGCGGGATTTGCTCGATGCAAATTATGCCCGCAACTTTCGGTTTTACTTCGTTCTCGCTCTCTAGCTCGACTCAAATTTCGCTCGCAACTTTCGCATTGTAACTTTCGTTCGTACTCTCTAGCGGGATTTGCTCGATGCAAATTATGCCCGCAACTTTCGGCTTTACTTCGTTCTCGCTCTCTAGCTCGATTCAAATTTCGCTCGCAACTTTCGCATTGTAACTTTCGTTCGTACTCTCTAGCGGGATTTGCTCGATGCAAATTATGCCCGCAACTTTCGGTTTTACTTCGTTCTCGCTCTCTAGCTCGATTCAAATTTCGCTCGCAACTTTCGCATTGTAACTTTCGTTCGTACTCTCTAGCGGGATTTGCTCGATGCAAATTATGCCCGCAACTTTCGGTTTTACTTCGTTCTCGCTCTCTAGCTCGACTCAAATTTCGCTCGCAACTTTCGCATTGTAACTTTCGTTCGTACTCTCTAGCGGGATTTGCTCGATGCAAATTATGCCCGCAACTTTTGGTTTTACTTCGTTTCTCATAATTATAATCTTTAGCTCACACTTTCTGTTTATGTGCGCGTAATTCATTTTGAGAATTTTTAAGTTAAGTTTTTCCCAAAAAAGGCCGTTTCCCATTACTGCTTCTGCTTACTTAGGGAATATGGTTCATCCCGCAGCTAGGCGGGATAAACGATCAAAAATATGGCCTATTCCTATAATACAAAATATTATGGTACCATCATATTATGTATAGTATTTTTTCAGATGACAAACGTTCCATGCGCGAGCTAGGCTTGCTCCCTCCATATCTTCCAACCTGTAAGCTCCTCCTGCGAGCACCGCCACCACCTTGTATAGGCCCTCCCATTTCTCCATTAGCTTTCCCACTGCTTTGAGTGCATCCGCCTGCCTTAGGACCAAGTCTCCCACTTGAAAGACTCTCTGCCTCACTTTCTTGTCATAGACTACCTTAATTTTAGCTTTGCTGAGCTCCATTCTTCCTCTCGCGCTCTGTTGCTTTTCCATTACCAAGTCCAGCTCCTCTCGCAAGCGCATGCTGTTAGCTGTTTCCTGAAAATTCATAATTCTGCTCGACGGCATTCCTACCTCTACTGGTATGACAGCCTCTGACCCGTACACCAATGAGAACGGACTTTCTCATGTCGCCTCTTTTGGCGATGTTCGGTATCCCCATAATACCGCGTGCAACTCCTCAACCCAATTTCCTTTCGCCCCTTCCAGACGTTTCTTGATTCCTTCTAACAGTACCCGATTAATCACCTCGACTTGTCCGTTCGCCTGCGGGTGAGCCACGGCTGCAAATCTCTGCTTGATACCCATACCTGCGCACCATCCTTGTATCTTGGCTGAGTTAAACTGCGTTCCATTATCCGAAATGAGATCCCTAGGCAACCCATATCGGCAGCAGATATTTTGCCATATGAATTTCATGACCTCAGTATCCGTGATCCTGGCCACTGCCACCGCCTCCACCCACTTGGAGAAGTAATCTACAGCGACTATTAAGAATTTTCTTTGCCCCTTCGCCAGCGGCATGGGGCCCACGATATCTATTCCCCATTGCGCAAAGGGACAAGGGGAAGTTATTATCGTCATATCCTCTCCCGGCGTGTGAATCAGAGGGCCATGCCTTTGGCACTTATCACATCTCTTTACGAACTCTCCCGCGTCCTTTCTCAAGGTGGGCCAAAAATATCCTGCCCTCAGCACCCGCGAGACCAACGCTCTACCTCCCGCATGGTCTCCGCAGCATCCTTGGTGAATCTCGTGCAGCACGTAACGGCCCTCCTCCAAAGATAGGCATCTTAGGTGTGGCCTAGTGTATCCTCTTTTGTAAAGTATATCCCCGATCAAGCAGAAATTGCTTGCTCGTTGTTCCAGGACCTTCTGCGCGCGGCCGCTTGCTAGCACTTTTCCTTGCAGACACGCCCTTATCTCCCAGCGCCAATCTTCCCCGCTTGTCACTGTCGAAACCCGCTCCTCGCCCACGCGACACGGCTCCCCCACCAGCAACTGTATTTTTCTTGACTCGCATCCTACCGCCATGCTTCCTATTTTTGCCAGAAAATCGGCATGTCGGTTCTCCTCTCGGGGTATTTGAGCTAGCTCGCAAAATTCGAACTCGCTCATCATTGATCGCACCATCTCGCAATAAGCCATCATTCGTTCGTTTTTTATCTCGAATTCGCCTTTTACTTGCTGTACTACTAGCTGTGAATCCGAAAATATGCTTAACTTTCTGCCTCCGGCTGAAGATACCAGCTTCATCCCATGTATAACGGCTTCATACTTTGTTTCATTATTTGAGGCTCTGAAAGGCAACTTGATCGCGTACTCCAATTCCTCTCCAGCCTCTGTTAGCACCACTCCTACCCCGCTTCCTGATGCATTCGCCGAACCGTCGACGAACACCCTCCATATCCCTTGCTCATCTGGTCTCGTTGTTTCCTGCAGAAAATCCGCTAGAGCTTGCCCTTTTATGGCGATTCGTGGCTCGTAGCTGATATCGAACTGCCCCATCTCTACTGCCCATTTAACCATTCTTCCCGAGACTTCCATCCGTCCCATCACTGTTTTCATAGGGTGGTTAGTCCGGACCACTATTGCGTGCGAAAGAAAGTACGGTCTTAGCTTTCGTGTTGTCGTCACTAGTGCCAGGCCCATTTTTTCTATCTCGGAGTATCTCAGCTCAGCCCCTCGCAAGAGTTTACTCGCATAGTATATTGGGCTCTGCACTCCCTCCTCCTCTCGGGCTAAGACTGAGCTGACCGCAAACTCACCCACTGCTAGATATACATAAAGCTTTTCTCCTGGCGCAGGCTTCGCTAACAGCGGGAGACGAGCGAGAAGGTTTTTGAGCTGCTCGAAAGCCTTCCCAGATTCTTCCGTCCACTCAAATTGAGTCCCTTTTCTTAGTATTTTGAAGAAAGGGTGACTAGCCTCTCCCGCCTTAGATATGAATCTACTCAGAGCTGTTATTCTTCCCGCCAGCATCTGAACCTCCTTAATATTACGTGGTGCCTCCATATCCAAAACCGCCTGCACTTTCTCCGGATTCACTTCCACTCCTCTTTCAGTCACCATGTAACCCAGGAATTTTCCCGTTTTCACCCCGAAAGCACACTTATTGGGGTTAAGCTTCATGCCGTAGCGTCGGAGCGTGCCGAATGTTTCCTTTAAATCTTCTAAATGAGTGGTCGCCTTTTGACTTTTCACCAACATATCATCCACGTATATCTCCATGTTCCTCCCGAGTTGGTCTCTGAACATCTTGTCTACTAGCCTCTGGTACGTGGCTCCCGCGTTTTTAAGCCCAAAAGACATTACCGTATAGCAATAGGTCCCAGTGGAGGTGATGAAGCTCACCTTGGGCTGGTCGCCAAGGCACAACGGAATCTGATGGTATCCTTGTGAGGCGTCCATCATACTCAACATCTCGCAACCGGCGGTTGAATCTACGAGCTGGCCGATTCGCGGCAGAGGGTAGTAGTCCTTGGGACATGCTTTGTTGAGATCCCTGAAGTCAATGCACATTCGCCACTTCCCATCGCCCTTCTTGACTAAAACTGCATTGGACAGCCAAGTAGGAAAACGAATCTCCCGGATCTGTCCCGCCGCTAACAACTTCTGCACTTCTTCATGTATAATTTTGTCTTTCTCTGCTCCAAAATGCCGACGCTTTTGCTTAACTGGTTTCGCATTCTGCTTAACGTTTAGTCTATGCACCACGAGCTGTTCGTCGATACTCCCGAGATCTGCTGGAGTGAATGCGAACACATCCTGATTCTGGTTCAGGAATTCTGTCAGCTGTTGAGACATGTCAGCGTCTAACCCGCCACCTATGCGGGTGGTGCGAGAGGCATCCTTCTCGCAGAGTTGAATTACCATCAACTCCTCCATTGGCTTTACGTGGGCTTCTTCTTTTGCAGGGTCTATTTCCGGCATTCGGTCCTCCTTCCGGCTGCCCGGGTTGACAGTGCGAATAGTATCTATGTTTCCTATTCTCCTCAATGCGTCATAATAGCACCTCCTCGAGGTCTCTTGATCCCCTCGGACTTCCCCAATCTGATCCAGGACGGGGAATTTTAGCTTCATATGGTAAGTTGAGACTACCGCCTGGAATGAATTCATGGAGGGACGTCCCAATATGATGTTGTAGGTAGAGGGCGCATCCAGCACTAAAAACTTTACGGAGCGCGTGGCTCGCGCCGGCTCCATTCCTAGCGAAATGGGTAGGCATACCTCTCCGACTGACCGAATCGACTCTCCTGAGAACCCGACCAAGTTGGTCTCTACATATTTCAATTCAAAATCCATATTCATCTTCTTGAAGCAGTCGTAGTAGATAACATCAGCGGAACTGCCAGTGTCCACCAGAATCCTTGCGATATCAAAATTTGCGACCATGGCAGTAATCACCAGGGCATCAGAATGCGGCTGTCTGATTCCTTCTTCGTCTTGCGGACCAAAAATAATGGGTGGAACATAGGAAATTCTTTGCACCTCCTCGAGCTGAGCTTCCATCTCGTACAAGCGTCGGAGGTGTGCACGACTCGCCCGATCTGCTTCCTCTATTTCTCCAAATAACTCTTCAGTCTCTCGCAGCTGCCTCAGATGCGCTCGCCGGGCCCTATTGGAATCTCCCCCCGAGGGTCCTCCCAAAATCATGCTAATGAAGTTGGCGGGCGCCACTTGGTCCTTCCTCTCGTTCTGCTTCTCCCTTCCCAATTCAAGCTTGCGAGGCTCGTTCGCGCGTCGAGCGGGGGCTTGCTGCGGGCGCTGGTTCCCTTCTTTCACAAATTCTGGCAGATTTTTTGCACGTATGAGCCTCTCGATCTCGTCACGAAGGTGTTGGCATTCATTGGTGGTGTGGCCATAATCATTATGAAAACGACAGAAACTTCCCAGCGTGGGGCTTCTCTTCGGTGCTTCTGCATACGTGCGAGGCCACTTTAACTTTGGGTTATTTTCTATGGCCAACAATATTTCTCCCGGTTGCGCGACTAGCGCTGCGTAGCTGTCAAAACGAGGTCCTATCTTTCTCTCGTTCTGCACCTTTCCCTCCTCGCCTCGTGGTTGCTTTTGGCTTCGCCAAATTTATTATGCACTGCTTCCTCGGCGTTCATGTACCGCTCGGCTTTTTTCAGCAGAGCATTGAAAGATGCGGGGGCCTTTTTCGAGAGCGAGGTAAAGAAATCGCCGGCCCGCAACCCTTGAGCGAGAGCACTGATCAAGACCTCCTCCGAGGTGATTGGTACTTCCAAGGTGGCCGAGATGAAACGTTTGATATAACCCCGTAGATATTCTCCCTCCCTCTGTTTGACCGCGAACAGCGTCAAGGTGCTCCTTTTCTGTTTCTTTGAGCTAGCGAAATGATCCATAAAACAGGCGCTTAGCTGGTCGAAACCGCCGATCGTGCCGGCAGGCAGCTGACTGAACCAAGTTTGCGCGGCTCCCGCCAGCGTAGTCGCGAAGACTCGACATTTTACTCCCTCAGTGAATCGGTGCAAATCCGAAGTGTTATTGAAGCGACAAAGATGCTCGAAAGGGTCAGTGGTCCCCAGATATTCATAAGTGACAGGTCGAAATGAGTGCGGCAGGTCATCCTCCAGAACGCTGGCTGCGAAAGGGCTTAATGTACCGAACGAGGAACTCGTGCGGCCGGGGCCCTCGCCTCCTCGCCCCACCATCTCCATCCTTCTTTTGGGCGACGCTGCCTCGGGCTCCTTCGGTGCGCGAACAGAGCCCTCCTGGACAGCGCTTGCCAAGAGTGTCTGCAGGTTCTCCATAGTCATGGAGACCATAGGGCTACCTCCCGTAATGCCGGTTGCTTGAGGCATCTCCTCTCTCGTGGTAGAGGCCTCTCCGACGACTGGTTGGTGCTCCGGCGGGGCTGGGGTTGCCTCGGACTCCATCTGAATGGTGAGGTCCCTCACAATGCTGGGAAACGAGGCCATTGATATATGTATATTGATTAAAGGAAAACAGATAAAGGTGTTTTAAAGGAAAACGTTGCCACAGCTTTGCTCAACGGTTTCCCACAGACGGCGCCATTTGATCCGACTGGATTCGTGGTGGGCTGGTTTAAAGAGTTTTGAGTAGGCTTGAACTTGAACCGGAGACCACGATAAACCTACAAGAAAGAAAAGAACCGGACTTAGGGCGGAGTTAGCACTCTGACGGCCAAGTCAGTAACTTCCTGAAGAAGATATTATGTTTATATGCGTAGTTTTGGTATATGATTATCTTTTTTCCTGTCTTTACCTGTACTTACTGCCCTTATTTATACTACATAAAGGGACGGACGCCAAATATTCTTCAATTTAATTTACCTGTCCTATCGCGGTAATTATGCATCCGGACCCCAAATTACTTTCAATTCAGTTTAATCTGTCATCTCATTGGCGGCTGCAGGTGTAAAAAGCAGGGGCCGAAACGACATTCCTCTGCTCTTGTCAGTGGATTGGACGTGCATTAAATTCCCCCATGTGCAGCAATGATCATCCCCGGTGGGCGGCGAGACGCTTGGCGAGAGAGCGAGAGGGCGAGAGACCTCTAGCTCGCGGGCTGCTCGCGACCCGTTGCGTGGTCCTTCTCGCCTACCGAATAGTTGTTTGATGGGCCCTCTTCCGTTAATGGGCTTAATGGGGCCTTTTGACTTCGTTTGGGCCTTTGGTCTTTATTGGATCTTTCAAGCGATACCGGGCTGGATCACACGTATCCCTAATTCGTTACGAAAAGCGGTGACAAAAAACCCTTCATTACAATAGGTCAATTACAAGTAACAAAGTTATCCACACTAAACATTTTTTTATTGTTAGAAAAGACTCATTCGTCACCAATACATGCTTTTAATATTCATTTAATTAATTTATTTATATCATAAATAATATTGTTACAAAAATTTCTTATGAACACTATCTTCCTTACTAATACTAAAAATTCAAAATATTTAAATTTTATGATCCAATAACGATCATGTCACAAATACTATATAT
Organism: Erythranthe guttata; assembly: GCF_056151865.1. NCBI lineage: Eukaryota > Viridiplantae > Streptophyta > Magnoliopsida > Lamiales > Phrymaceae > Erythranthe > Erythranthe guttata. The sequence goes on from NC_142540.1 coordinate 17,915,942, forward strand.
GACAAATATAATTGTCAATAAATATTTTATGTTTGTAACTTGAGTTTTGCTAATAGCTTGTGAATTTAAAGAAAGTAATGAATGAGAATCATTATTTACAAGACTATCAAACCAGAATAAATACGTGAAAAAAAAGTATATTTTTTTTAAATAACCACAATAGGAGTATTTCAAGAACACAAAGTCTATGACTATTGTAATAAGGTTTTTTTGTTTTTTGTTTCTTTTTTGAGGAAAAAAATAATGTAATTATATGTCACTAAGATTATTTATTTGGTTTGTGACAACATTATACAATTTGTAATTGATGATGCTAAAAATAAATCACCTTAAATAGTTGAGATCGAGGGAGCTGGGAGAGCAAAGTGGATCACTGCTCACGTGCTAGATGGCCCCTGAGATACCTGCGAACAAAGAACACGTGAACTAAGCCGGGGGTTTATCCGGCGGAAACCCCTCCGACGCTCAAGTCAGACGTGCGGATACTTGGTAATTGTAGAGAGAATTCGAATAGAAGAATTGATTGAATAATAATAGCGTACCTTCATTAAACGAACTTAAGTTGTATTTATACTTTATTGATTGGGCCGAAATCAATTTATCGGGCTCAACCTTATTCGGATGTGATTGGACTTCCGTAGAAATATCTATTAAATTGGGCATGTGGCCCAGTAAATGTGGGTCTATTGGGCTGGGCCAATAGACATATCATTAAGCCCCCACTCTCGAATTGATGTGGAAGCGAATTGGAGAGAGTAACCGGATCGTGTCGAGAGTAGACAAGTATCTCGATCTTCTTGTTTGTGTCGTCGACGTATGGAAGGTGATTGGATCGAGTTCCGGTAAAAAATTGCACCGGTGAAAGAAATCGCGCGTTCCAATAGCACGCGATTAGGGTTATCCGGAGATACTGCGGCGGAGCCAGTAGACTGGTGTTGCGTTAAATGTTGACGTAGTGTGGAAAAATAATAATTTGTATTTATCTATTTGGGAGCGTGCGCGATTTGGTGAGGCGCGTTGCAGAGCGCGCGCGATTTGGTGAAGCGCGTTGAAATTCGTGCGCGTTTTGGTGAAGCGCGGTGAAATTTGCGAGCGATTTGGGGAGCACGTTAAAATTTGCGCGCGATTTGATGTGGAGGGGAGCTGACTCGCGATTGAATTGTTGGGTGGAGGGGTCCCGCGCAATTTGATTTGACATGGGTGGATGGCAGAAGAGAGAAGAATGAGAGAGAGAGAGGGGGAGCAGGTGGGTCAGGAGAGAGAAGAAGGAGAGAGAGAGAAAGGGAAGGGGTAGGTAGTGGGGGTGGGGTCGCGCGGGGGGTGAAGTGGGGTCCGCGCGCCCCGGGGGGTGGAGTGGTGTCCGCGCGGGGGGTGTTTGGGAGGTTTGGCTGCGTGCCACTCCTTTTTTTTTTTTTTTTTCTCTCTTTTCTTTTTTCTTTTTCGTTTTTTTCTCTTTTTTTTTTTTTTTTTGTTTTTCTTCTTTTTCTTTTTTCTTCTTCTTGTTTTTTCTTCTTATTCTTCTTTTTCTTTTTTCTTCTTCTTCTTTTTCCTCTTTTTTTTATTCTTCTTCTTCTTTTTCTTCTTTTTTTTTTTTTATGGCACGTGGCCCGAGGTGCGTGAAATTGTAAGTTCTTCATTTTGTCTTCATATTTGGAGTAGATGCGTTTGCCCATTACTATTTCATTTGACGTTTATTTTGTATAACATTGTCATTGGTTTGACGCGTTGCTTATATGTGTTTACATTTAGCATTGTGCGTGATGTACTTGATGAGAGGATCAGACTCTCAAGATTTTTTGATGGGGATCGTGCCCCTTGTTAGACCTCATGGGTCGTAAATATGTTAGGACCGTGGCCACGTTTTAAATGTAGAACCCAATAAAGACAGATATAGAAGTTTATAAAATCAAGCTGGCCAGGCTATATAGATCATTATAAAATATCTAAGTGTTCCCAGGGTTAATGTTGACTTGAGATAATAATTATGTAGTTGTTGAGTAATAACACCGAGTGTAAGGGAAATAACTTGTTTTATTCATTGCTTGAAAATGTGAAGGTTACAAGCCTACTTGAGGCGAATGTGACTAAACAAGTTGGGAGCGAATCGTTCAAAATAACTAAACTTGTACTAAATAGATGATGTAGATGTTTCGTCCAATTCATGTAGAAAGGTGAGGGGATGTATCATCCTTAAGGTAGGATAGCCCCCCAGTTTAGGATGATGCGATCACTAACAATGTTATGAGCTCCAGAGACTCCAAGTGTCATTGACATCATTGGAAGTCCAGAGATGTAGAAGGATGTTGTCAATGAGATGTCGACGATTGTCTTCGGCCATCTCGTCGTCGGGTGCTAAAGTGATCTTCATCTATTTTCCTCTTAGGAGGAGCGGGGGTCGAAGCTTCTTCGATGCGCACGTGTTTCTCAGCGCGACTTAGTAGCTCTTCCAGAGTGGTTGGAGGTCTTCCTGCAATAGATTCTTTAAATCTACCTTGCTTCAAGTTTTGTTGAATGATGCCAGAGAGCATGCTTCCTCCCATGTTAGGAACTTCATGAGCTGCCTCTACAAATCGTTGAATGTAGTTGCGGAGGGTTTCACCCTCTCTTTGGGCGATAGTGAAGAGATACGCGGGAGTCTTAGCGTACTCTTTGTTGATAGCGAAATGGTGAGTGAAGCGATCCGTTAGTTGGGAGAGAGCTTCAATTGACCCAGTGGGCAAGGAGTTGAACCAGCTCAATGCTCGGTCGGAGAGCGTTGTGCGAAACATCTTGCACATCGCCGCATCAGTTGGGCCATATAGATCTGCCATGGCGTAGAACTTTTCAAGGTGCTCCTGTGGGTCGCTAGTTCCATCGAACTGCGGTAGACTCGAGATCTTTACCCGTTGGGGTAGTATCTCATTGATTATTGCGACAGTGAATGGACTGCGCCTTATTGGAGGTATTGCCCTTCCACCAATAGGATTACCTATGTGGGGAAGGTTATTTGAGCGAGATACTCGACTGTTAATTTCATCATCTCCAGCATTGTGCGGAGGTACTCGTTGGCGATAGGCGTTGTCTCTTGAAGGTGAACGTGAGACTTGTCGCCCAGTTCGTGCATTATGGCGATGAGTAGATTGTTGCATTCGAGACCTAGGGTCTGAGGTGGATGTGTTATCTGGTGGCGGTGGAGGTTGTTGTGCCACGGGTGGAGATGCAAATGGAGCGTTGACTCCCGTTGTGGCGATGTACTGTGCTATTACTTCAGTGGCAGCTCGAGTTGAAACTTCTGCAATCATGTATTGGAGGGCCTCTTCGGTTATTTGAACCGTTCGAGGAGTGGGGAGTGGTGGATCCTGCGGGGGATTTATCTGCATCTCATGAGGTGGATCTTGATTACGAGGAGGAAGTGGCAAGCCAGAGCCTCCACGAGGTGGAAGGTTGTTAGCATTGGCACGTTCTCTCCGAGTAGATGACTCAGGGACATCATGCTCGCTACGTGATCTTGTATGCCTTCCCACAGACGGCGCCATTATGATGATGCTAAAAATAGATCACCTTAAATAGTTGAGATCGAGGGAGCTGGGAGAGCAAAGTGGATCACTGCTCACGCGCTAGATGGCCCCTGAGATACCTGCGAACAAAGAACACGTGAACTAGGCCGGGGGTTTATCCGGCGGAAACCCCTCCGACGCTCAAGTCAGACGTGCGGATACTTGGTAATTGTAGAGAGAATTCGAATAGAAGAATTGATTGAATAATAATAGCGTACCTTCATTAAACGAACTTAAGTTGTATTTATACTTTATTGATTGGGCCGAAATCAATTTATCGGGCTCAACCTTATTCGGATGTGATTGAACTTCCGTAGAAATGCTATTAAATTGGGCATGTGGCCTAGTAAATGTGGGTCTATTGAGCTGGGCCAATAGAGCTATCAGGAATGAAACACTTTTCTTTTTCACTAATAAAAGTTTTCGTAACAATTGCTCACATTTGTAGCTATTTTATGTACTCATTACAAAAAAGTTATTTTTTAGTAATAGAAAAATACTTTTGTAACCATATTTGGAACCATATTTATATACCGTATTTTTTATTAACTACCATATTCTTTCTGAAGCAACAATTTAAAGTTACCAATTAATTGCAAGTTATTGGTAATAATTGTGGCAGAAGATGGTTTAGTGAAGAAAAAAAAAAAATATACACCCCTTAAAATTATGAGATTTCCCGTTTCGAATTTCGAATTCCAGAGGTTAATCGTGTTTCACCAAACACCGAGTTATTAGTAATGTAAAAAATGAATAGAACATCAAAATCAATCCGGAATCCCGAATTCCAAAATTTCTTAATTTCGTCCCAAACATAGCCCTAGGCAATCCTAACAAAGAAAAAAGCTTAAGAAGCAAAACAAAGTCTTCACCGTATGTTTATGATTGTATGATGGTCTTTTCTTTTAATACATTATGTAATTTAATTGCTATTATTATTGTGAAATTGAAATAATGAAATACCAATTCAATTATCTAACTACCCTCAAAATCTTATCATAGAGAGAAATAGTATAGATATAGATATAGAAATTTCGGTTTGGTTCCACAAAAAGTTGAAAAAAATGTAAAATTCAGAATTTTGCAAACTCAAAAAAAAAAAAAAAAAAAAAAAGAGCGGATTCAAATTCGGAAATGTTCGGATTGAAATCGGCAGGATTCAAACATTTCCTTCCGATTTTTTCACGGGCTTGACTCTCATTTCTAATTTCCCTTTTAATCCTAATGGGCATTGTCAATTTGGATCAAGTTTATTGTGTTGAAATTGGAAATGATTTTTCGAGGATTTTCTAATTATTTTTAGAAGTTGGAAATTGGTACCAATTCTAGATCCAAAAAATTGGAATTCAAAAATCCGTTCTGATTTTTGATGCCTCGCAATTGACGGAATTTTGGAATTCTATAATTGGATTAAGTTATAATTCTTTTTTTCCAAACACGGAAATGATCGGATTAGAAATGCAAAAACAGAATTTTGGAAACCGGATTAGACAAGCGGTTTCAAATTCAGATACGTTTCGATTGAAATCGACGGAATTCAAAAATTTCGTTCCGATTTCCACCCATAACCGAATTTCCAATTTTTCATTTTGGTATCTAATTTCCCTTTTAATCCTAATGGGCATTGTCAAATTGGATCAAGTTGATTTGTGTGTTATCAAACTTTGGGCCAGTAAATATTTAAGAGCATAATATAAAAGCCCGGAATCATAATAATGAAATATATATTTCTTAAAAAAATATGAATATAAACAAAAATTTCGAAAATAAAATAAACAAATATCTTTGTATGTTATTATTTGACTACATGTGAAAGTCAATGGATGAAACGAAAATAACAAAAAAATTAAAATTGAAAAAGAAAAAGAAAAAAAGAAATGGAAGGAACTGGAAAAGCGCATAGTTTGTTCGTGTAAATTAGGGTTCTTAGGAATTCGAAGCATATATATTTTCCTCCAATTAAGCACCTGAAATTGAAATTTAATTATCCACGTTTTGGAATTATAAAGATCAACTAAGAGTAAATTCAAAAAAAAAAACAATTATTTTTATGTAAATTATGTGATTTTTTTTTCTATTTTAATCGGCCGATCAATGGGTCGCTCCCGTGGAAATTTTCATGGTGGAGAAGATCCCAGTCAAAGGTTTGATTTCTAATTTTCAATTTTCAATTTTTCGTATTTATTGGGTTTTTTTTTAATTGCGAGAGTTCTTACTTCTTAGTGGCTGCATATTGTACCGTTGTATTCAAATTGGGGGGAAATGGTAATTATTATAGTGTTTGATAATGCAACTGTACTGTTAGGGATTGCGGTTACTGAGTTTGTTAGTTGATTCAGTTACCCATATTGAGTTAGCAGTTACCTCAACTGATAGGAATTCAAGTGTATAAATGGATGTGAATAATGATGGAATGAAATTAAATTCCCATTATTCTGTTCTTATCTGATTAAAGTTTTTTCTCGTTTCTCGTAATTTCTCGGAAATGGATCATGAAGAAAATCCTTCTAGCTCTGATCATGACATGTAAACATTGCGATTTTGTTTATCGTATTTTGGCTTTTCGTTTTCTTATATAATCTTCGATGAACTTTTTAGTATCAAATTCAGTTTTGTTTCAACGTTTATGCTATTGCTTTACTAATTTTGTTCGGTTCTTGAGTTTTTTTTGGCTGGAGTTATGTAGGAAATCGTGTTTTTTATTCGACATAACTCTATATTTCTTGGCTGTGCATTGCATTTTCTTTATCGTTTTTGGCCTTTTCGATTCCTACATAATCTACGATGAAATTTTAGTATGTGGGAGTATGTTAGCTTTCAGTATCAAGTTCAATTCCGTTTTCAACGTTTATGCTGTTTCTTTACTAATTTCGTTTGGTTCTTGAGGTTTTTAGGCTGGAGTTATGTAGGAAATCATGTTTTTTATTCGACATACTCTATATTTCTTGGCTGTAGATTGCATTTTCTTTATCGTTTTGGCTTTTTCGTTTTTTTACATAATTTATGTTTTGTGTTCTCATGTATAATGAACTTTTTAGTATGTGGGAGAATGTTAACTTTCATTATCGAATTCAAGAATCCGTCAATACAAATTTCGTCTCGACATTTACTCTATTGTTTTCACTAATTTCATTTAGTGTTGTCGGAAATTGTATTTTTCTTTTAATTTGACATACTCTGTATTTCTTGGCAGATCAAGGAGAAAAAAGAATGCATCTAGCGGAGAAAATTTTGAATCTGCTTCTACAGGTTACTTATCTTCTCTTACAATTTAAATGAGCATTTAGTGAATGAATCTGTATCGTATCTCACATTTCGATATCTCAACAGAAAAAATCAGCATTACGGCACATACAGAAAAAATCATTGTTCGTTGGTCTTATATTGTTTGTATATATATCTTCAAGAATGAGTCATTCACCAAGTGATGCTATATAGTTTCCGACTTTCTGTTCTTGTCTGATTGGATTCTGCAAAATTCGAGATATTTATTTTTGTGTCGTGTTCTTGATTACTCAGGGCAAGGAACGACAGACGGAAAAGGGGCATTGTACCATTGTAACTATTGCAACAAAGACATTACAGGCCGAATTCGTATGAAATGTGCAGTGTGTTCTGATTTCGACTTATGCGTAGAGTGCTTCTCAGTCGGGGCTGAAGTCCATCCACACAAAAGTTCTCATTCTTATCGGGTTATGGTTAGTACATCATCTGACGATATTTAACTTAATTTTTTTTCGTCCCATTTCTCTATTTATTAAATAATATATTACTGGATATGATGTGATCTGTATAGGACACTCTGTCGTTTCCTCTCATTACTCCCGACTGGAATGCTGATGAAGAAATGTTACTGTTGGAGGTGATTATTTTTTTCTATGTAACTCGTCGATTTTATTTTTTGAATTTCTATCGTTTTATCTGCCTCACTTATACCACTCGAGCAGGGACTTGAAATGTATGGAATGGGAAACTGGGCAGAAGTTGCAGAGCATGTCGGAACCAAGACAAAGGAAATGTGCATCGAACATTATCGGAATGCTTACCTTAATTCTCCTTACTTCCCTCTACCGGTACGCATATTTTTAAGGTTGTAATAATTTTTTTTTTTTATCGTAAAATGTAAAACTCGTATCCTTTGTCAGGATATGACACACGTTGATGGAAAAAATCGAAACGAACTCCTTGCGATGGGTAAAGGGAATCTTCAGGACAAAATAGGTTCGTTCTGTTTCTTGTCTTCTGCTTTATTTTATTTTATTTTGACTGAATTTTTAGCTATTAGATTTGGGGATTTATTTATCGTATTATCTGAAAAAAGTCGACCCTAACTGCCTTCCTTTGCAGGGGAACTGAAACTAGAAGAGGAAACCCCATTTTCCCCGTCACGAGTCAAGTACAGTAACTGGTTTATGTACAAATATTGTGTAACACTATCTCAAAAACACCTTTTAAACTCGTACTCTTTTTATTTCTTTTAGGGTTGAAGATTCATACAAAAGCGGTCCTTCGGGCCGTTTGCCTTCAGCCGCCTCCAGTGCCGGTAATCACAATTATGTTCTAATTATTGAAACGATATTCTCGAATGATTCTAAACTAAAATAAAAATAAAAAATTGCAGGAGCCAAAGTTAATAAGAAGGCATCCAACATGTCCCACGCGAAAGATCTGGGAGAAAATCCGAAAACCGAGGGTGGGTAAATTTCTGGTGGAAACTATTATTTGTTTTAATTTTGATTTTTTTTCTCTCACTTTTAAGCTTTAATGTATTATCGGTACATCATATATCAGGGCGGAGTTTTGGTGGAAACAAACCTAAATCGACAAAGGCAAAAGCCCCGTCTTTAATGGATGCAAGTGGTTACAACCCTAAAAGACAAGAATTTGATGTCGAATACGATAATGATGCAGAGCAATTACTAGCTGACATGGAATTTAAAGAAAACGATACAGAAGTCGAGCGTGAGTTGAAAATCAGAGTGCTCCGTATATATTCAAAGAGGTATTATTATTACTTTTTTTTAAATAACCGTATTCCATATATCTTCATCATAAAATATATTTTAAATTGCGATTTGACAGGCTGGACGAGAGGCAAAGGAGGAAGGATTTTATTGTGGAAAGGAATCTTCTAGATCCAAGTCCGTTTGGGGAACTGAGTCAAGAGGAGAAGGAGATAGTCCGAAAATACGACCCCTTGATGCGTTTGCATACGAAAGAGGAGCACGAAGAACTAATAAAAAGTGTGATTTCAGCACATAGGATTAAAAGACGAATGGTTGAACTCAAGGTAGGGTATACTGCAAAAATAATATTGTAACTTTATTTATTTTTCTTGGAAATTAATTTAAATTGAATATTTTATTGTAGGTGGCACGAGCTGTGGGGTGTCGTACATCGGCTGAAGCGGATAGATATTTTGAACAGAGGAGGAGAGAAGCGGAGGATAATGCTCGCCGGAAAGAGAGTTCTCAGGCGGGGCAGAGCAGCCAGGAGAGCCGGAATATTCCGGTATCTTCCGATTCGTTCGGTACTTACTCAACTACAACATCTGCTGGCCAAGGCAACTCGTCAACTGACCTCGATTCTGCCTCTGTTTCTGCCGCCAATTTACTGTCTGAATCTGTAAGTGTGTGCAGTTTTTTTTCCGAATATATTGGAGTTTATTGCATTTAGTCCCCTGTATTATAGCTAATTGCTAAGAAGGGTCTCTTATTATTAATATTCGCAAAAACACCCCATATGGTGCAATATTTTTATATATGTACTGTGATTGTGTGTTGGCAGGAGATGAAGCTTTGCCAAGAAATGGGATTAGTTCCAAGACAGTATCTGAAAATGCAGGAGCGAATGTCGATACTAATTCTGAGCGGCAAAATAAAGACGAAATCTGATGCCTATGCATTCTTTCGAATCGACCCACTAAAGATCGACAAAGTTTACAATATTCTTATGAAGAAGGGGATTGTTCAGCCATGATGTAAATATATCGGCCATCAAATTCGGGTTTTTTTCTGCAATTGTTCGATTTGAGAATTTTATCGGCTACCATTTTTTCAATTTTTTTTTTCTCTCGGAATTAGGCTCTTCTAGTCGAGTATTCATGGCATTCTTTAGGCTGATATGAGCTGTATCTGAAAATTCATTCACCATTCTTGACTGAAGTTTTTCTTGATTTGAGTACTTCTATAGATCAAACGGTTGTAATTCTTTCGATTTTTTTTTTTATTTTTTTTATTTTATTTTTTGTAAATTCAGCTGGATTGGTATTACAGAATAATTGATGAGAAATTTATACACAGCCAAAATATGTACACTGCTATAAATAATACTTAGGCTTACTAAAGCAGTTTCAACTATACCAACTGCTTCACAATTTTAAGCTGCCAGCAAAAAAAAAACAAAAGGGGGAATTTCGTTGTTCTCGCTCAACCAGAAGCACGAGAGATACTTTTGTTATATCTACATATAAACCGTTTCTTGAAATTAAGTCCCTCCACAGATTTATCATCTTCGTTCACTTGAAGTTGCCCGGGTTTGAGAATTTTGCTATTGCCAGGTGCACAGCTGGCAGCATCAGCCAAAACGGGGAGTGGAGGAAGTAGTTTCGTGCTGAAAATCGATGATAGGAAAGAGAGTATATTGGGCTTCGCCTTTATATTAACCCAATGGCTATCGATCCAATCTTTTGAAACTCGAGTGTTCTTTCTCTCAACTGTCAAAAACCTGTTCTCACCTGCCGTAAAATGATCACCGCATTATCAAATCCTCGGTATTTTGTAAGGCCTCGTTTGGTTGGTAAGGTCCAATAATTAAATTAATCACGACTAATCAAAGACTTACCAGGGAAGTAAACTTGAAGATTACGTTTAGCAAGTGAGTCATAACCAATTACGACACCTTCCCACCACCCATTGCACCACCATGCATCAACCGCATCTCCGACAACAAACCTAGTTTCTTCACAAGATTCCTTACGAGGCCGAGGCCTAACCGTAAGGCGGGTCCCACATCTCACTCCAAGTTTATCCGGATTCGCCACCCTGTACGCCGGGACCCATTCCTACACAATTTACACATATCGATCAATACACGTGTATGTATATGCGTATGCATCTTCTGTATATGTATATATACCTCTAGTTTTCCGGGTTCGCCAACTTTCGAGACATCCGTGTACTGAACCATAAGACGAGTTTGAGATGAACGGAGTATCTTGCATCTAAACCAGCAGCCTTGCATGCCTTTGTCTTGACTGAGAAGCTCGATATTCGTGTTGAATTTGGACAGTATTATCTGAGGTTGTGGCTCGGGTGGTTTCGTATTCAACAATTTCTTATGATTAGTTGGGTCCGATTTTGTGGGACCCGCGAGGCTAGTAGTATTCTCGAGTGTGTGGTTTAATAGCATGCAGCGTTTGGTTTTCTTGAAAACTCGCTTTGAGAGTTCTTCGGGAGTTGAAGTCTGTCGACTCTTCTTGCTTTGCTGTATGATTTGACGTTTAAGAGTCGAAGGATTGGCTGCTTTTTTTTAGTGGACAGATAAATCGGTTAACAAATCGAACGAGAAGAACAAATTTCAAACGTAAAACATAATCCAAATGGGAAAAAATAAGAACGACGAAGTCGAGTTAAAATAGGTACTAAACTAAATAAAACAGCTACATTTCTTCCCCCTTTTGAATTCATTCGATAATTTTACCCTCGAAATACGTATCATTTCTTCAAAAACAACATAATCGAATTACTGATCAAGATTCATTAGCACAATCTTGAATAAATTGTAAACATGCAAATAGTTAAGCTAAACGGGCAATAGTTATACGTACTCGAGTTAGCCACGATCGGTCCGTTTTTCGAGACTAGCGAAACGAGCCACTCAACAACATCTCGCCTTGACCGCCACTTTGTCGAGGAGTGGACGGTGCTTGTGGGCCCCATTGCATGTAAGAATTCCTCTGAAACTGTATAACACATGTGATTAATACTCCTCTCTTTCCCCACCACCGCAAGAAGAGAATCTCCGGTGGAATCTTTTAGTATATAGTGGATAATCCGGTTCCCCTTTTCCGACGAAATTACTCGCTCTTCCCATGCTTTCAGAACCTGATTTTCAGACATTCTGAACAAGTAATAGCATAATGAAAAACCCTTTGATTAAATAAGCAATTCGAATTACGGTTGTTAAAAGAAATCGAAATTCTGCGAAAATTTGTAGGATAATTTATAGTTTCTAATAAACATGGCAAACAAGAATCTTTAATTACTGGTCTGAAAAATTGATTTTATTTTCGTAAAATCGAACACCATTACACACACACACACACACACACACACAGTGTCTGAAAATGAACATGCCGCAACCAAGAATTACATGACAAGCAAAAAAAAAAGAAAAAAAAAATTAAAAAATCCCACAAACCTTAAAATGCAGAAACAGCTTCAGGACAAAGAACCAAACTCGGAGATAAAATAAACCCAGAGAAATAATAAAAAAAGTAACCCCAGAAAAATTAAAAGCATGCGTTCGGTTTTAGCGCAGATAATTTATGGTGACAGCTATGGCGGCAAAAGGGTTTATGAAGGTGGAGAATGGGTTTTACAAAAAACAGGAACATTTGATAGAGAGAGAGAGGTCTAGAGAGAGAGAGAGAGAAGGTGGTGTTAGCAAAGGCAAAATAGCATTACTGTTGTAATGTACCACAAATGTTTCGTGGGATTTGTTTGCACTCTGCACAGGTTTTTGTTTTGTCTTTTTTCTTCCGACCACCTCCTTTTTTTTTATTATTTGTTTTTTTTATTATTATTTACAAAATAAGAGTGTAGTAGGCTAGTAGCTATTCACTGAAATACAAAAAATAAAAAGTAAAACTAAATAAATAAATAAAATTATTATTATTATAATCGAATTTGTATTTATTTTAATTAATTTGTGTAATTTTTAGTATGTAAATAATACAATCCCCCACAAGAGCACATTTATATTTATTTCAATAATTCAATTTCAAAACAAAATATACATTGGGCCTTATAAAGGACAAGCCTAACCCAATTATTTCGCCATATACAGTTAAACCTCTATTAATTAAACCTCTATGAATTAATACAGTCGGAATCGACAAAATTCTATTAATTTAGCGAAATATTAAATTATCGAGCTAATAATTTAGTACGTGTTTTCCGAGTCCAAACCATAAGAAATTATTATCTAAACAAGTTTATTAATTTATCGAGGTACATTTTTTCAATCGTTCACACTTGATGATTTCCTAAATTTTCGACTTTGATTTTGCCGATTCTTGATCAGATTCTGGATAGGAAGTTCGTGTTCTTGGTCTGCAATGGAATCCCCATCATCTTGCCAAGAACAACACGAAACTCACCGGGGCCCACTCGGGTTCGGATCACTACGCAACACTCGTCGAGAGTGAAGATGGTTTAGTAGTTCAAGAAAATGCAACATCCATTCAATGTGCAGATACTACATTTAGTGTTACAGTTCAATACAAAGAATAAGAAGAAGAAGATGAAGATCTATGTTCGGAAAATGATGAAATATGTAACAGTCGATGCACATACATATATATATATTATTAAATTTCTAAGCTTCGTTAGTTTTTCACAATTCCGAAATTTCTTTATTAAAAAAAGTACACGTCGAAAAAAATAAAAGATAAAAGATGATACAACGTAATTATCGAGTCTAGTTAATCATCTTCAAATCGGAATCACTACTAGTAATTTTCGAGCGACTCTTGTTTCCCCGCAACGTAATCCAACAACGCTTCTCCTTGTCTTTCATCGGAGAGTTCTCGAGGTATAGGCGATATTTGGCCAATTACGATTATAGCCACCAACGCTATAGCTGTGGAGACGAAAAGAGGCCAGAAATAATAGAGGACGCTAATCACCGGGGGCATAATGGTCAATAAACATGCCAGGCTTAACAACAAGGCTACTGCTGCAGATAAGAAGAATCTGTGCTGCAAAAACACGGAATAGATTTCCATTTTGAAATGCACGTTCTTTTCGAAACGGGATTTTACGGGCTTTTTATTTTCGATTTCCGATATGATAGCCTAATCGAAACGGGATTTTACGGGCTTTTTATTTTCGATTTTCGATATGATAGCCTAATTTACACAGATTCTTTGCTTAACAGATACACCGTTCTTTCTTTCCTCAGCTAATTGGTTATTCCAATCTTACGGTGTCACCCCTTCTCTCTGTAAGATTACTTCATCGTCCCTTTGTGGCAATTATGAACGTAAACACTCGAAGGGTAAAACGGTCATTTTCATTTCCTGCATTGGCTTATAGGTTGCTTGCAATACAACCTTTTTAATAGTATTCCCCTATTGCAAATCGAAAACAAGAAACCTATGACTTTGGTTTAAGGTTCTGTTAATGAAACCTTAAAAAAATCGTTAGGGTCGACACTCGACAGAGGTCGATACTAATTACAGATTATTGCATATAAACAAACCAGATAATTTTTAGTCTCCGTATTCGATAATCATAAATACACATCTTTCGAATTTAAAGACAACGATCTCACTAAAACACACTTCATCGAACAGCAACGATACAAACATAACAATAACAAACGAGAGTTGTTCGATATATAATCGCCTAAAGCCCACACTCAACTAACAAAACAAGAATAAAACAAAAATTCCTCTTATCAGCAGATTCAACAAAATTCAATAAAAAAAAAAACACTTACCCCAAAAACTCGGAGTATCGATCAAGCAGCCACATCAGTCAAACGCCTCGACTCGAGCCACGACGTGGCAGCAACTTTAGTAGTCAAAAACCACCCGATCTTCTCCGGGGCCTCGTGGAAAGGAGCGTTCAGCTCCTTCAAATGATCCTCGAAAACGCCAGCTAAGCCCTTTTCCGAAAATTTATGTTTCCCGTGCCCCGTGTTAATCCCGAGCAAAGAAGGCAACTCCTCCCCGTTTTCAATCGCCCTCGACAAATCGTTCATCCATATATGCAGCGCGGTCAACGCCGCACCCAATGAAAGGCTCTTCAAATGCAAAGACCACTGCATCGGGGTTTTCGACATAATGTCGGTGTATATCTCCAACCCTAACCCTAGCTCCAATAACTCACAAGCCCTACCCAACTGATTTAAATTAACACACAGATCAATCAAGCAATTGCAGTACGCCTTTTTCACATCGACGCTAATCGACCCGAAAAGCTCGCCGGCTTCCTTTTTCAAGATTTCACCTTCGGCTTTTTTTTCGTCTCCGTTAACAAGAAGCTGCACAACGTGGCCTAGCTTCGGATTGGCTCTCTCGATGCAATCGGTTAACTTGCCCAAATCTTCGATCGGTGCTTGTGTTATTACATTAAGTAAACAACCGAAGAACCGATCGTCCGGCTTTATATTCAGCTCCAACATCCGATCGAAAGTCCTTACAACATCATCCGTTCGGCCCGATTTTCCGTAACACTGTATCAACGACGTCAAGACGAAGAGATTAGGCTCGAAACCGGCCCCCACCATTTCATCCAACATAGCCTCGGCCTCTTCGACTTTCCCGCTGCAAGAATATATCGTAATCAACGAAGCAAACGTCCAGCTGTCGGGCATACACGTACCCGAACTCTTCATATCCTCGAAAATCTCGACAGCCTCGTCGGCCAATCCCACGTCGGCACACGTGGACAAGAGCGTGTTGTACAGCACAACACTCAACTCCAATTTCTTCTCCTTCATCTCTCTATACACCGCGAGCGCGTCTTCTCCATAGCGGGCCCTAGCGTACGCCCTAAGCAACGCTGCGTAAGTGCCCCAAGTGGGCTCGACCCCGTTTTTCACCATGTCACGATAAATATTCTTCGCTTGCCACGGTCGCTTCGCTCTCCCCATACCATCCAACAAAGAGTTGTACACAGAGGCATTTGGTCGAACACCTAACGCCTTCATCTCTTCGTACAAATTCAAGCACCCGTCGAAATTCCCCAACGACCCGTAAATCCTAATCAACGTCGAGAAAGTTACCGCGTCGAGCCGCCACTTCTCGCTCCTTGCGCGATCGTACAAACTCAACGCAAGTTCCACATTGCCAACTCTACCGTACGCATCCACCATCACCGAACAAGTCACCTTATCCGCCTCACACCCGAACGACGGCATCTTCTCGAACCACTCGACCGCCTTCTCGGGCAACGAGCACTGCCTAGCGCAGCTAATCAGCGTCGAGAAAGTTACGTTATCGGGCTTAACCCCCTTTTCGAGCATCTTAGTGAACAAATTCTCTGCCCCGATTAAATCTTTGCACTTACGAAATACTTTCATGGTCACATTGTACAGCACAACTTCTCTCTTCACCTTCAGCCTCTTTCGAAAATAATCGAGCACCAGAGGGGCAGTTTCGGTATTAGACATTCCGTTCAGAACAATCACTGCGTCCTGTTCCAACACTCCACCTCCGAGAATATTCAACACGCTCGAAACATCCTCTTCGACGGGGGCGCAGGAATCTAAAGATTCGGCCAGCTTCAATAACGAGGCGTGCCTGTAATCGTGCGATTTCTGCCTCAATTTGGAGGCGCGTGGGCTTTTGGGGTTGACCCAGGCGGTGGATTTCGAAATGGGTTTTTCTCCAATTGGGGTTTCGGAATTCTGGGAGGCTGCGCTGGCGGCGGGTAGCTCTTGTAATGAAACTCGGGAGGAGACGCGGAGATTGGGGGTCGAGGGGTGGATTTTGAGAGGAAAGAAGAGATTTTTATGGGTTCTGAGTTGATGGAGATTTGGAGGAGAGAGAGAGTTGCAGAAGAGATGGGTTTCGTGAGATAGAGAAGTTGACGGCGACGCGCTCAGATTGTACGCCATTGTTGAATGCTCCACCTCTGCACTCTGTGTGTGTGTGTGTGTGTGTTTGTGTGGGTTTTTGGTGTTCGTTTCTGGGGTTCAAGGAGGGCCTTATCAGAAGAAGGGCGGTGCTTTTCAGAGAATATATGTAATATATATATATATATATATATATATATATATATATATATATATATATATATATATATATTTAAAGATTAATTATTTAATAATTCTTTAAATAATAAAATCAACTAATCAAGATTAATTAATATTTTTTGGGCCTATTGGGCTTATCGGATGCGATGTATCAGACAAATTATTGTTTCATTTCTTGGCCAAATTACCTTTTGTAATTAAGGTAGTGTTTGCTACCGCTTTTAAAAATAGATTTGAGCTTTTTCTTGGCTTAT
Source organism: Erythranthe guttata (assembly GCF_056151865.1). Classification (NCBI taxonomy): domain Eukaryota; kingdom Viridiplantae; phylum Streptophyta; class Magnoliopsida; order Lamiales; family Phrymaceae; genus Erythranthe; species Erythranthe guttata. The sequence goes on from NC_142540.1 coordinate 17,932,719, forward strand.
AATTAGTATTTTAGCAGTTTGTAAAATTAGTTTTTGTTTTTGCTATTTTTTAAATAAGTTGTTTTGAACTATATTTATAAAGGTACTATGAACTTGTTTTTTCGATTTAAGTTGATTTTTCAGCGTCGTTGCAAACAACCTCAACTTTTAAAAATAAGTATTCGATATCAAATGAACTCACAATCACTAACTTCGGCTTTTAAATAAACTTTTGCAAACAGCACCTAATTGTGGGGGCGGGGAAAACAAGTTCAGATTAGTGGGTCACTAAGAATTTGAAATGCTACATCGGATGAAATACATATACACTGGGAAATTTTTAATTATTGATGTGGTTAAAACGATCCACTAAAGACACATACGCATGGGTATGTATGATTATGTGCAGATTAATAGTTAATAATCACTCGATGTATTTCATCGAATGTAACATCATATAAGCCAGATTAACGAGAGAAGTATAAAAGAAGTTCAAATAACATTTGAAATCAAACAAACGACGACTGTAAAATCGAAACAATATTTATCATTTCAGTTATTGTTTTTTTCCACTTGACAAATAAATATAAAATATTAGAGCATATAATTGATAAATAAAATTAGACCTATAAAGCTCGTGACCAATCAAATATCTAAATCAATATAACAAATTGGGACACTAGAAACAAATTATTTTGTTAGCATCCTCAATTGGTGCCATCTTATCTTATCATCAATTCCACCACCAATACAATTGAATTGCCTAAAAATGGAAAAATAAATAAATTAAATAGGACAAGAAAATAAAGTAATAATATAATAAACCACTAAAAAGTATTCAAGAAAAGCCATCAATGATTAGTGTTGACAACTTACACTAATACAAACAAAAATAAAAATAACATTATTATAAAATTGAACCATCCACCATTAACAAGTAACAACCAATTTATAATCTCCCACCGACACTGTAGTAATTTTTTTTAATCTCATTTATTCTATATATAATATAACATTTAATATTAATATTGGAAAAAAAGATGGATATGGCAAAATTACATAATGGAGCAAGCTTGAGGGTTTTCTTCACTGAAGTAGTTATCAGATCTGTTCACTTGACCAACGCTACCATACCCGGGCCCGGGCCCGTACCCGTACCCGTACCCGTTTCCATTCCCATAATACCCTTCGTAACACGGCTGCGGCGGCGGCGGAAACCCGTAGCCATGGTAATACGGGCCGGAGCTATAACCATCGTAACTCGGCCCCACGTAAGGAAAAACCGATGGGACACCGTTCACCGGAACCGGCTCGGGACCCTTCGCCGGCGGAGCCGGCTGCGGCGGCTTCGCGGCGGCCGCTTCCGGTTTTTTAGCCGGCTCGCCGCCCTTCGGAGCCTCCTTAGGTGGCCCGTCGGACTTGGGCTTCTCTTTCGGCTTTTCGGGTTCTTTGGGCTTTTCGAATGTAACTACTTTCGGCTTTTCGGGCTCTTTGGGCTTTTCGATGACAACAATTTTCGGCTTTTCGGGCTCTTTGGGTTTATTTTCGGGTTCTTTGGGCTTTTTTTCGGGCTCTTTGGGCTTTGGAGGCTCTTTGATTTCAATGCTTTTGATTACTTTGCCACCTTTGCAACATAATTTGTCACGAATTTTTTCAGGGCTGCAGCACACCACAATTATTGTGACCGTATTTGCCTTCTCATCATACACTTGGTCTCTAATTTCTTTAAAAAATTAAAAAAAATATTAAAAATTTAAAAAATATAAAAAATGAATAAATAAAATAAAATAGCGGCTATATATAATATGAAAAAAATGACAAAAAATGAGGTGATGGGCAATGGTTGAAAAATAAAATGTGTGATGAGTATGCATTGACATTTATATTCTACAAAGATTTAATTTCTTTCTCCCTTTAGTCTCATCTAGACAAATTAAAAACTATTTTGATGCATATGAGATCGATTAAATATTTTATTTTTATTTATTTAATCAACCAATTATAACATAGACCCGTGTATTATATTGATCGTAATAAACTCCGTAATCGTAATAATTCGCAAACCACACAAAAATTGTAAAAACCATCGTCGACGAGTCTTTTTAGAACGAGCTCAATTTAAAAACTATTGGTTATTCTAGACACATTAAAAAAGTGTGACACATTCTTCACCATAAAGTCATGAAAAAATGAAAAATAGGTAGACCATATAATTAATGAAATATTAGTATATATATAATTAAAATAATAATTAAAAAAAATAATAAAGAAAAAGGGTACTAACGGGGAAATTTGCAGAGGGTTTTCTTGATCTTCTTGTAGCAGCAAGGGCACTGGAGATCAACTTTGAGAACCATTGGGGTCACCTGGCAATATTATAAAAAGTATTAATTTAATTATATTTCAATTAATTAATTCATCATAAAATCATATATTTATATATACATATGTACACATTATATTATATATATATATATATATATATATATATATATATATATATATATATATATATATATATATATATATATATATATATATACCTTCTCTGCAGCCATGGCTATGAAATCACTGATGAGTGGTGGATCTGAATATTATGCTTCTGCAAGTAACTGAAAAGTATTCAGAGAATTTCTAGAGAGAGAAACTGAGGAGAGAGAGAGAGAGTGTGTGAAAATATTATTTGATTTGACAATAAATTCAAGTTGCCTTATGCTTGAAGGAGAAGATGTGAACCAAGTAATTAAAAAGGAGTTGTATTATTGTATAATTAATTTAAGGTCCACCTTTTTTTGTATTTTGGAAATTGACGTCCAATATGTCATGAAATGGGGTGGTGGGGCTGGGGTAGGGTGGGGTAGGGGGGTGGGGGGGGGGTGGGGGGTATGTTGCTGAGTCCTTACTCTGTGTTTGCATGTGCGGGCCTTGATAGACACAACTCACCTTCCATAATATTCTTATTTATTTTTTCATACATAAGCATGATTTAGTATTTATTACTATTTAAATTTAATTGTTACAATCCCCTTAAATTAGGTTAAATTACGAAAAAACAACACACTTATCCGTAATAACCGAAATTCCTTTCGATTAATTGTTGATCGAGTTTTTTAACAGAAAACATGTACAGTCTATTATTCATTCTGTTAAATCCGTGAATAGTCACTGTAAGGGGTTGGTGTAAGACGGGAAACAAACCTCAGGGGGTTTTTGATAATTACGAATGGGTGGGGGTATTTTTTATTATTTGGACTAAGTTTAGGGGGGTTTAGTAATTTAAGCTAAAATTAAATATGTGTTGAAAAAGGAACGAGGTTTGTTTGGTCAGATGCAATTATGGGCCATGCACCCCACATGGGCAGCCATGGACGCGTTTCTTTCAAGATTTTTTATTTGCTTTTTTTCTTTTTTCTTTTTAGTAAATATATTTTATTTTTATTTTTTTCAATTTTTTTTCCCTTCAATTTATGCATGGCTAATTTTCTTAATATTTGTGACAAAGCCCCTTAAATTACATATAATGTGAAATTTGGGAGTAATAAATAATAAGGGAAATTACCCAAAAGCCCCTCAATTTTTTTTTTATAGTTTTAAGGATACGCGAATTTTGCACTGCGAAAAATTAGTCTACAAAATTAGTCCGAAGAACATATAACTTTTAGCAAAATGCAAAAACTCAATTGTCCTAATCTGAAAGATTAGTCTACAAAATTAGTCCGAAGAACATATAACTTTTAGCAAAATGCAAAAACTCAATTGTCCTAATCTGAAAGAGTATTAGTGTCCAGGGATGTTTAGCAAATTGTCCTTAAATAATAAAAAAAAATCAAGTGGTTGTTTGGTTGTAATGATTGATGATTTAGGGATTTGTTGGCCCGATTTAATTAATTATGGTATTAAATGTATGTGCCTTTGGGGAAAATCATGATAATCTTCGAGATCTATGTTGCTAAAACACTTGATTGTATTTAATGTTCAATTATCGATGTAATTAATGAGTATATTTTCGAGTTGCATATCTATTACACCTACTATTCGAATTTTGATGTCTTATTTTTATTTATTTTTATGTTCTATTATTAATTAAAAAAAATTGATTCGATAAAAAGAATAATTAACGTACGTTTGTAATATATGAAGTAGAGGAATCTATTTTATTGGTTTATTCCAATCCCACATGGCATTCTTTACGTTAAATTGATCACACTTTTGTGACGAGTCTAAAATGGATGTTTACTTATTTTATTTTATTATTTTCGATCTTTTTGGTGATCAATTTTTTTTTTTTTTTTTTTTTTTTCTGGTAACGAAGAAACCCGCAAACATTGCTTTCGAACCGATTACCAAATTTCTCTTTCACTTTAATGTAAATATTGCCTCTTTTTTTTCATTTTCTTTTTTTGTTAGCAAGGCAAGAAAATTATGAGACAATAAATGAGAACAAAAAAGTCAATATTGATTTTCTCTCAGATGGGATATGTCGGTATTGTTTTTATCTAAAAGAAAAATCATATTAAATCCATCCTGTCTTCAAATAAATATTTTTAAATTAATTAGAAAAGTTACTCCATTTATTCTATAATAACTTTTTTTTTAAATATTTTTATTCGATATTATATGTCGTTTTAGATTTTCAATATTGCATTAAATATATTTTTTCATGTTTTAACCTTATTAATTCAACTCTAAGTATTAATTATCTCCCATTACATCATTAAATGATCAATGTTATTTTAGTCTTTTTAATGTATTTTTTCTAAAATTAAACAACATTTATCTTAATACTTGTGCCAGGCTCAAACACCGACAATTTATTAGGAACGGAGGGGTACCTTTAATATTTACAATTAATATATCAAAAACTATTAATTTTAAATATAATTATATTATTAAATATTTCATAATGATCCAAATATAGGAGCATCAATTTTAATAGTGTTTATAACCTCATACTATTTTCACACATAACAACAAATTTTGCTAAATTTGTATTAAAGCAAGTAGGCCAAAAAAAGTGTTCATTAGTTTTATTTTATTTTTAATTTGGGTGGGTGGGCACAATAATACAAGTGATTACAATAATAATTAGGTAAAAAAGAAAAAAGGAAAAAGTGTAAAAATGAGGGCTTCACTTTCAATTCCAAAATTATACTCATCCAATAATTAAATTACCATTCATGCACCTAACAAATCCACTTTTCCCACCCACCGATTTGCTTGCAAAAATGTATTATTCGTAAAGATTAATAATAACAAATAGGTCCCTAATCTTATCTTATATTATATATAAAATAAAAGCTTTTTGGTGTTGCCAAGAGTCATTCTTTTATGGCCTAAAATAAGATCAATTTAGTCTTGTTATTACTTATCATAATAGATAATATCTCAAGAGATTTGGATTGTCAGGAAAAAAAATTGATTTCTTTTTTTAATATTTAATAAAAGAAAAAAAATAATAAAAATTAACTTTTTTTTTCCATCTTAAAATCTAGGCCCATTTTCTATATATGTACGTTTCAAATAAGTCCATAGCTTAATGGGCCTATTGGGCCTGGCCCGTGCCTTATTTGAGATTACCAAATTAACCCGCTATCATTAAAAAATGGTAAACTACAACCACCCTTGAGGTATGGTCAATTTATGAAAAAACCCCTCTTGTTTGGATAATTACATCTACCCATTACCTATGATTTTTTCTTACATTTCCACCCTTATGGTGTCAAATTCAACATAATCATCTAGATTTCGTGGAATGTGCTCTAGTTTGTACTCGTTTTGTGTAAAAGTAGAGTTTCTGATGAACCACAATCTAGTATATATAAGCCAAAAAAAACACATTATGATCATCTTGCTTCAAAATGTGGAGTTCGAATGAGATAAAACGGGAGTTCGAATGGGATAAAAGGATACAAAAGTGATAATATTCCATATAATCAAGAAGATTCCACTAAATTTGAAATCGCAAGGGTGGACGTGTAAGAAGATTTATAGTTGATGGGGTGATTGTAATTACCAAAACAAGATGAGTGTTTTTGTAATTTAACCATACCTCAGTGGGGTGGTTGTAATTTACCCTTAAAAAAATAAAAATAAAAATAAAAAATAAAAAATATAATAACGACACAGATTAATCTTAATACTATAAAAAAATACATTTTCCTGAAAATATGAATTATTTTTTAAAATTAAAATTAAATGAAAATGGATAAGGATCCAAAATATTCGAGGAATTAATTCAAAATTATTCCAAAAACGAAAGACTATATGTGTTGGGGACGAGCGACGAAGCTGTCTGTACTATTGTGAGATGCATTTGATGTTAAAGATGCAATCGTTGACATTATTATTTCTCAAAAGGGCGATTTTTATTGCCGTCGAACAAAACCCGACATATATAATCAGATAATTCTTCGCTTTCTCGTAGTCAGTCAGTCCTTGTATGTTAATAATCAGCATGAGAAGCATATCCAACTTTAACATTTCGTGTTTCGACAACCATGTTATTGTATACATACGTAATATACCCAAACATACTTGCAACAAAATATTACCAAAAAGCCGGAAAAAAAAAAAAAAACCCAACGATCTCGCAATTGACAAAAGAAAACGAAAAAAAAAACACATCTTTAATTAGAAACACGTTCATCGACGCCTCTTTCACTTTCGAATTTCAACGATTACATCCAAAATTACATTCAACGTTCATTATAACAAGACTAATAATCTCCGGTGTTCAAATATTTTTTTTTGTTACCTACCTCTGTATTGACTTGTAAAGAACGACAGTCACGTATTTCGAGAGGAACCGATTGGTCGAGCCAAGTGCCACAACAGAGGGTTGAGTTCTATCTCTGTGCATGTACAGGTGGTTCAAAACGACATGCTGCGGCCTCGAGTGAGGTGGCGGAATCTCCATGTGCGACGAGGGGGCGTTCAGCAAAGTCAAAGTTAGATGAGGTGGCACTATCGGGGGCTCTTTTGCAAAATCCTCTTGCACGAGCTGCGTGTTGTTGTAGGTCGAATCGGGCGATTGCGGCGGCTCGAATCCTGATATGCTGTCGGTATCTTCCGGAACATAATCCTGCATATTATCTCGTCACTTTAAAATTCCAATAACGCATTAAATGTACCTTTTTTTCTTCCGATTTTACCCTCGTTAATCCAATTCTATTAAGCAATTTTTAACTCTCTTGTAACCTCATTAACTGGTTAAGGTTACTTTAGTCTTTTTTGTCCTTTTTTCTACGATTCGACCATATTATAAAAACTTAAAAACCTTAAACGGCAGATATTATTGCTCTCTCCGTTTCAAATTAATTTGTCATATTGGAGAATTTTTTTGTGCCGTATTATTTGTGATGCATTAATTACCGTTTTCTCAATTTTGCCCTTACCACTCCTAATTAATTAAGAGAAAACTAGTAGAAAGAAAATTAATGGGAAGGGTATTATCGTCATATTTTTCCCATGAAAGTTTGTAAGGAGTACTCAATAGTCAATAGTAAGTTGTTTATGCTATTTTTGTCGAATCTTTTGATATTTTTCCCACGATAGTTTCTAAAGATTCGATTTGCATTAAAGGTTATGGGTATCGTGCAAATATCGAAAAACAAATTTTACAGTAAGCAACCACCTACATTCATACATGTTCCGTTCGAAAAATATAAATCAGTAACCGAAAAAAAAAACCATTTTTACTATAGGAAGGACCAATGCTAATTCTTAACCAATCATGCGTCAGTTAAAATAGCAGACGAATATCTTAACCGAAAACTATGACAAGAAGCGAGTATTTTCACGAGAAGGAAGTGTAAAAAAAACAACGAAGATATCATTTAGTTCGGGGAGAAAAAGAAAACATACCTGCAAATCTAAAACATTAAAAGAATTTCCCGATTCGTCCTGTTCCCATGGCTGATCTGGAGAGTGCCTCCATTGTCCATCGACTATAAACCGATATTGATAAACTCCCGAAGGAAGTACTTTCATTATGGTGAAGTCTTTACCCGATCTTGCCAAAGGCCTTCTGTATTAAATTAAATTACCAAGATTCAATTTTTAATATAAATCTTCGAATCTTGATAAAGGATATACGCACACGTGTATATGTATGTATATATATACAAGAATAACCTCGTTTTCCAGTCGTCCCATGAACCTTCGACAGCAACTTCTTTTCCGCCGTAGCTCCATGTAATCATGGTCGGAATACCTTGCTCGTTGCTTGTGTCTTCGTAACCAGAGTTAGTTTGCATCCATGAAGGACTCGGTATGTTCAGTTCATCGGGTCTTTGTAAAGGCACCACAGGCATCTGTACACAAAATAAATGAAAAAAAATACCCACGTTCAGAAATCGATAAAGACAACATCTTGCAAGTTCAAACAGCTCGTTAACGATTGGAGGATAAATGCTCGAATTCGGAATCGATATCCCTTATGCAAACACGAGCTTTCCATTCTCTAAATAATCAACCAACGGAATAAAAAACGGATCTTTCGAGGAGTTACTGCCCGACAAAATTAAATCAAGAACTGAATGAATCCAGCATTAAAAGTGTTCAGATCTAGCTTAATCACCAAATGCTACAGTCAACCATGCATATATATTAATGAGAACAATAACCCATATGATACAACAGTCAAATAATACTACTACTACTACCATAAATTGCACTTAATTGTGACAAAAAGACCCCATTTTTATACACCACCTACCAATAAATTCAAGAAATCTTTGCCATTTTTCAAGAATTAAATTAAAAATATCTGAAAATAAATAAAATTGACCTGAGGTTTGAACATGAGAGGAGATTGGGTGGCTCTAGGACTTGGAGGGGGCGAAGGCCCCATCTCCTCACCTCGATCAGCCGCCATGCTAACCTGCGCAGCGCCGCCGTCCTCCGCCGCAAATTGGCCGTCGCTGCCACCATCCTCCCTTCCATTTGCATTTCCCATTTTTTTAAATCTCTACACTTACAGCTTCCTTTCCTTCACATCTACCATGCTAAAATCGATGCAAAAAAAACAACAAAAAAGAAAGAACAACAACTCGAGTAAAAGGGGTTTTAATTTAAGATTTGATTAGGGATTTACAAATTTCATTAAATTGATTTAAGAAAAAAAAAAAAAAAAAGGAATCCCTTTTGGTAGATTAGCTTAAAGATTGAATCTTTGGTGTTGGGGGGTAACAGTAAAAAAAGATGGATTCTTGATTTGTTGATTACTAGAAAGTAATTAATCCTGTGAATTTGGAACTGTATTATGATGTTATTTGTTGAGATGTGTGATGAAATAATGTGGTGTGGGACTATGGGGTGGGGTGGGTGGGGGTGGGGGGGGGGGGTGGGGGGGTGGGGGTCACATCATCCTTCTTGAAAACCACTCTCTGGTTATAATTTCCCTTGTGCTACTACTGTAAATTATTCTTCCAGATGTTTTCATTAATTTTTAGCAAAAAAAAATCAGATAGACTTACACTAGGTAATTAATAGAATCATATTAAATTATTTTTTTCAGATGTTTTTATTATTTTTTTTGGGAAAAAATGAATGAGATAGGGACATGCACTAGGTTGTATTTCACCGTAGATTTACATACAATCGTATTATTACACATCTATGTTGTGAAAATATGTGTGAAATATACCGTTAGCTATGCACGTGTATGTTGAGATCTGTACGTAAAAAAATGAGCCCCGATCGAAATTTCTAATGCGGCACTTGTAATTTTTTTGGATGTTTATTGCAAATGTTGTATCATGTATGTACTAATTTAACAAATTTGCTATTATTGGATTGGATTTGTTCAAAGGATAATGTAATAATTTTGGTAATTTTAGTGTATTTGTAGTGTGTGCATTTGGTGAATTTCATCAAGTAATATTCATGAATGTGTGTGTATATAATAATATATGGGAAAATTACAGTCTTCATCCCTCAAGTTTGCACCGATTTCATATTTGGTCCTCCATGTTCACCAAAAAACACATTTAATCCTTCTTGTTTCAATAATCTAACACTTTAGTTCATTTCCGCCAATTTACCGTTAGTTCGTCACTTAAGGCGGTGATATCCACATGTTTGATTCCGTTAATACTGACGGAAATTGACTAAAAATGTTGAATATTCAAAAACTGAGGGACCAAATGTGTAATATATGCAAATTTGAGGGGAGAAAACTATACATATTTTACACATACATATGGTGAGAGTAGGTAGATACGGTAAAAAATCACGGTTTACCATTAGTATTACCGCGGTAAAAAAAAATTAACTGGTAGTGATAGTTATTGTTGTAGGGCCCACATCATGATTATGAAAGCTCTAAAACAGTATTTCGTCATAAAAGCGTGGACCCTAGCACACATGCGACTTTTACTCTTTTGGCCCCCACCATAAAAAAGGACTGCTCCCAATTTCCATTTTCATTTATTTATTTTAATTATTTATTTTTCTGATTTTTAATTATTTTATTAAACCTTTGATTTGATAGAAAGAGACATATAACAAACGTTTCAACAATTACTATTTTTTTTCTGCTAATATTAATTAATTACCTCCATTTAATTTTTAGTTTCTTCAATTTCTTCAATTTCTTTTATACCCCTTAATTTTAAAGTAATTGTCATTTAATATAAATAAATTAAGAAATATGCATTTATATTTAAAAAAGAAAAAGAAAATGTAATGTGAGTTTATTTCTACCTCAAGCCCATTTACGAAGCGGGCCCATTTATTTACTTAAATGTATTTAAATTGGGTCTTGCAAAATTTCGGGCCGGGTTTTCAATTCACAGAACATTTTTCTCTCTCAGTCATTTAAGCAAACAGGTGATGCGCGCTCTTACTCTTGATCTTTTAGCCTCGAGATTTTGACGAAGCTTTGCTGCATTGTTTCGTCAGTTGATTCGAACTACGCAGTCACGTAATTATCTCGAAATTTTGCATCTTTTATTCGTTGCATATGATTTTTTTTATTTTTTTTTCTCCCATTTTTGCAGAAATTTTCAAACTCTCCATTAGTTCTTGCGTTTGATGGTTCAGTATATTCTGCAATGCTTTTTAGATTCATATGTTTTAGTTTTTGCTTCTTGTATAAGTTCGTGAATTGAGATATTTAGTATTTGATGATGAAATAAATATTGCAGCTTTTGTTTAGGTGCTCTTCTTACATTTAATGTATATTGCTAAACTCTTATCCTAATTGTTCTTTTCATTCATTTCAATCCTAAAAAATCCATGTTTTTTTCTGTTTAAATGCTTCCGATTTCTCTCACGTATAAAAGCATGACCGTAATTTACCCGGTATCGAATCTTGTTAATATCGAGGCAAATGCTTTTCCTTCATCGATGGAAAATATACCGAGGCTTGATTTGTTTTAATCACCGTTAGAAGTTGAGAGTTTTCAAATTCATCGAACTTATTTGAAAAACAACGGGTTTTAAATCAAACTCATCTCCTTTCGCGACGTGTATTTTCCTTTACTTTGTGAATTTCATTCATTCCTTTTATGCGTGTGCATTTATCTATTGTCGAATTTACACGTTGTTTCTTGATTGCCTGATTTTTCTCTGAGCAATTCTCCGATTTTCGACAGATAGAAAAAAAATGCACAAATTGCGTACCACTATTTTAGGTTACATAAGAATCAAGGTCCCTGCGCGAACGTCTTCTATTGGAAACGATCTTAATGGAACGTGCAAACATACGCAATTGCTTCGTACATGCAGCACAGCTGCAAGTACCGACGCTGATCAAGTGATGGATCGAGTTATTAAGCTGGTGAAAAAATTCGACAAGATTGATGCTGCCAAGGTAATAATAATAATAAATCGTGTTTGTGCCTGTTTTTTAAAGTCGTTTTTAAGTAATTACTGAAAAAAAAAAATGAACGTTTCGCAGGTGACGGAAAAAGCTGATTTTCAGAAGGACTTGAGCCTCGATAGCTTGGACAGAGTGGAACTCGTCATGGCTTTCGAGGAGGAATTCTCTGTCGAGATATCTGATGCAGAAGCAGATAAGCTGAAATGCTGTGCGGATGTTGCTAAATATGTCGTTTCTTGTTCCACCGAGAAAGTTCCAGAAGCTTCTTCTTAACTGTATTTTTATTACTGTTCGACAGCCAAACGTTAATTCCCCCTTGTAATAACGGTTACTGGATAGTGTTTCTTTGCTGCCTTTCGTACGCTTTCTTGGACAAGATCGAACTGAATGTCATAAATTTTTCGTATTTACTGAAATCCCAGTTGAGATATATATATATTTTTTTTTCTTGTTTATGTTTATAATCCACTCGAAACAGAGAAGAATGTACATCAGAATATTTCAAGCACGGAATACTTTTATGTGACGAAAAGTCCCATCCGCTCGAGACAGGTACTGTATGTTCTGTTTCGACTCTCTCTTTCCTTTGTACTCTTGTGAAGGTCTAGGAATCAAATTTATGTTGTGTGTGGTGTAGATACGAGCATCTTCACCTATTGATTTCAGCTTTATCCGTTTATTTTTGCCGGTAAAAGCTCGTCCACAAGGAGAACTCTTCGGGACATGAAGAACTTTAACGACACATATTCTTTCCAAGTTGGGAATTGCATGTAGATGAGAAGGAAGATCGATTACGAATTCTCCGTAACTATTTGTTCTGCCTTTTGCCCATGATTTCTTTTTCTTCCCGCTTGTGCCGCAGAAAACAGCCATTGATGCGCCTGCAAGTATTTATGGTGTATTTTTTTGAGGTGAGTTGTGTGTGTGTGTGTGTGTGTGTGTGTGTGTGTGTGTGTGTGTGTGTGTGTGTGTGTGTGTGTGTGTGTGTGTGTGTGTGAGACAGACAGAGAGAGAGAGAGAGAGAGAGAGAGAGAGAGAGAGAGAGAGAGAGAGAGAGAGAGAGAGAGAGAGAGAGAGAGAGAGAGAGAGAGAGAGATGCCAACTCAGAAAATGATTAATCGAAAGTGACATAAATTTTGAGAGAGAGAGAACCTGAGACAGGATATGGATGGCCGGAAAGTTTGTCATGTGCGCCAGCATGGCAGAGAAGTTTGCCGCTAATAACAACCGTGGAGAGCTTTTCTTCACCGTAACCACCCCAGTGCACCAGCTCATCCCTCCTCGGTAATTCAGCCGCCAAGCCCTTGGCTTTTCCGGCGGCAGTTGCCGGAGTTTGCAGAAAAACTAAGCATATCATCATCTTCACCGAAACCATTTGTCCAAGGAAGTAACGGCTGATCATGTTCGTCTCTAGCAGTTTATGTCAAATCAAGACGAAGGGATAATGAAGCTAAAAGATACCACCTCCGGGGTTTTTATACAAGGTTTTCGCATGGTTTGTGAAATTACAACTCTGCCCTCGACCGAATTTGAAGGTTTGCTTTTCAGCTTAAGGTAAGATTTTTACATTTATCGACACATAAATATGAATACGTATATTAAGTTGATGTATCAGTTCCTAGGTGGATTCTAGCCTCGTCGACCTAAGATACGAAGGAGGGGTAAAATAGTCCATGTATACCATATTTTAAAATTTCTTGAATTTATTTATTTATTTATGGAAAAAGAGTAAACTGTGTTTAGGTTGGTAAACAAGCAGTTGAGTTTTTGAGTCTGATTGTCAAGCCTGTCCCAACTGTTTTTCTATCTACTCAAATATACGTGTGTGTTTGTGTATACTTTTCGATAATTCGATGGTTTAATTATTATTTTTTATTTTTATATATATTCGAATCAAGAACTAAAACACGAAAGTAACTAAAATAAAAATAAAACAATATATTTCAAATTCAAATACTAAAAATTTTAAACAGTATTTTACAATGCTGATTATAAAAAGGGGGTAAATACAACCACCTCCCTGAGTTAAAGTTTAATTACAAAAAAAACCTTATTTTTGAGAAATTACATCCAGCTCCCTGGAGTTTGTATATTCCTTACATCCACCCCCTACAAAGGGTGTTAATGTAAAAAATCTACAAATCGCAGGAGGTTGGATGGAAAAATGAGGGGTTCTTTTTCTAAATAGATGTTACCTCAGGGAGACGGTTGTAATTTACCAAAAAAAAATCGGAAGCTATAATCGACCATTCATGTATAAATAGGCCTTGTTCTCGGAAAAATTAGTTGTGGTTGTCACAGCTGAAAATCCGGAATATTCCCCATTTTTCTTTGCTGTGCAAATCTCACCGATTTTTCTCAGAAGTTGGTGATTCTGTACAAATGGTTGTGCTACATATTCTTCATAAGGCATCCACTGCAATTTCAAAAAACGAATTACGTACGAGAAAAGCCACCAGTCGTATTTTTTTTTTTCGTGTGCAAAAGACGATTTATGTATGCATTATAATCTCGAAAAGCAAACCTGGGCTGCCTCGATTTCTGATTCTTGTGGCTGCACTTCCTCAGAGAGTGGTTCGAGCATGCACACGAAGAACAAATCCGACTTCTCGAAATACGACTGATGACTCTGTCTGAAACTCCCCGAAAAACATATATTTTTAGTAACAAATCATATACTCGAGAAATCGGAAAATAAGAAAACAGGTGATAATATTCGAGAAATTTGATCGAGTATTACTACCTGAATGCTAGTACTTCTACAAATTTCGAGTCAATCTGAAATAAAACCATAGTTTAAAAAAAAAGGAAAAGAAAAAAAACAAAACTAAGAATTCGTGTCGAATAAGAAGAAATGAATCTTACTCCAGTTTCTTCTTTTACTTCTCTAACTGCAGCATCACATATATCTTCACCCTATATAATAAATAAATGAAAAATAAATAAATAAATAAAAATGATCATATTAGTGTATGAGAAGTTTCCGTATTTCATATTTTCTCTTCGATTATAAAATCGAAACCTACCTCATCGACAACCCCGGTAGGAAACTTCCACACACCTGATCCTCGGAACTTTCCACTCTTCTCCTGAACTACCAAAACCTATATGCATTACAAATTTCTTAAAACGGGGTAACTCCCTAGTTTTCGATATTTGATCGAGAAATAAGTTTTTAAATGTTTCGTAAAAAATAATATAGACAAATGTTCATTCACAAATAAGCCACAATAGCATTTTAAATTTTTAAATGAAAAACGACGGAACATACTTCATTCTTGTCGTTCAAGACGAATGCACCTATACCGACTCGATGCGACGCGTTAGCCGGCAGAGTATTTGCAGTACTAGGGAGCCAATTTACGAGCATCAAATATTTAGGTTCCGCATGGTGGAAATAGAATCCTTCCTGCAAATAAAAGATTCCGTTCACACCATTTGATCAATAAATTTCAAGATAACTCAACGTAAGAATCTTTTTCGAATTGTACGAAGAGAATGTAACCGAAACCTTAACAGTAGGTTCGACGAGATTAACGAGCTCGATAGGTATTTTAATCCATATGCCCTTCTTTCCCTGCAAAGTCATCCACTAAATTAATACAGTCGGGACTAGCAAAATTATATTAATTTAGCAAAATATTAAATTTATCGAACTAATAATTTAGTAGGGTTTTTACCGAAGTCGGGACCAAAATAAACTATTATTTAAGCGAATTTATTAATTTATCGAGTTTCGACTATAGCTACAACCTTAAAACACCATATTACCCAATAAGTGGAATTTCACCAGACAGATTTACACACACTCACACACACACACACACACACACACACACACACACACACACACACACACACACACACACACACACACACACACACACACACACACACACACACACACACACACACATATATGTTTATATGTGTATATAATTAACACAGTACCAGCTGTCTCCAATGGGAAAGAGAGGCTCTGAGTAGAGAAGCAAAAACAAGAGGATCCAGGGGCACATTGGTAATTTCAACTATGACTCCACCATGGTCATCGTTTACACCCTCCAGTAACACTCTATCAGCCTTCTGAACTGATGATTTCTCCGGCGAAGAACTCATCGGAGATCTACTGTTCACGAAAACCCCAAATCTTTTTTTCCCTGCAACAAAAAAATAAAAAAGATTCAATTTTTAGATATTTATGAATCTTGAAATTAAAAAAAGAAGAAAAAAAAAAACCTCATTTAAAAATGGAATAATTAATTTATTGATCGAGGGTTGTGATGTAATTTGGACCTTGAGAGAGAAAGGGCGGCTTTGAGGTGGAGAAGGGGCGGCGTTTGGCGGCGGAGGAGGAGGAGGAGAGAGAGAGAAGTCTGGTGGTGGTGAAACAGAGTACAGAGGGCCGATACAGAAACCTTGTTGACATTAACATATGACACGTGGACACTGAATCAAGATGCTTGCTTTATTTAATGGGGATTTTTTTTTTTTTTGCTATCATTCAAATGAGGATGAGAAATTACAGGAACGAGATCGATATATATATATATATATATATATATATATATATATATATATATATATATATATATATATATATATATATATATGCAGAAAGAATGAATGGAAGATATTAGCAGAACCTTAATTTATGGAGTTGTTATCAAACTTGCCCATCTGAGAAGAGTTCACAACTGGGCAACTTGGGAATTGCCATTATCGTTATTTAGTGTTCTTTTATGGTTTTTCGGAATTTGCGTTTTGCACCCCATAATTAACCCTGATTGGCGCTTTGCACCCCAAAATTAACAGTGTTTGGCTTTGTGCACCCTAACATCTTTGCAAATTTTAAGATGTTAGGGTGCACAAAGCCAGACACTGTTAAGTATGGGGTGCAAAACGCAATTTACCCATTTTTGCTATGTGGTCCATAAATATTTGAGGAAATAAAAATATATGTCAAATTACGGTCATCCCTGAGGTAATGTTAAATTACAAAAAAAACTCCTCTTGTTTGTAATTACAGTTACCCCTCAACTATGTATTATCGTACACGTTTACTCTTACGATGCCAAATTTACGTACTGAATGAGATTTTTTTTTCGTAAAACAATACATAGTTCAAGCGGATAGTTGTCCGAAATATCTAACAATAAATATCAAATAATACTAGAAGGGGGTAAATGTTGCATAAAATAAATAATTCGAACTCGAAGTAGGCCCGGCCCGAACCTTGTAAATTATATAATGTATTTGCATAATTAGGGCCCGTCATTTATAGGCCCGTGCCTTATATATATATATATATATATATATATATATATATATATATATATATATATATATATAAACGATAATCATCGAGCCGTTAACTTTTCAGCCGGAGTATCAAATTAGACGGCGGTGCCGCTAACCCCACCTCCGCAGCACCGCGGCCGCACATGCTGTCCGCCACTACCTGAACTGCCATATTTACGACTGGTAAGATACTTCAATTTCTCCTCCCCATTTTATACATATTCTGTAATATGTTTACATGAACTTTAGGTTATTATTACGGGTGTTGATTCGTCGATTTTATTCTTCCCCGAATTAGTTATATTTTGTGTTGTTTATTTTCGAATTTTATTTGGTGTTTTTATAGATTTAGAGTGTGTGGAATTTGTGATTGCAATTTCAGCTGAATTACAAGTTTCTCGCTCTAAAAGTTAGAGAATCGTTTCTCACTCTAAAAGTTCGAGGATCGTTTCTCACTCTAAAAGTTCGAGAATCGTTTCTCACTCTAAAAGTTCGTGAATCGTTTCTCTAACAGATTGTTGGAACAAAATTACAGAGCAGATAATAAATTAATTTTAATCTCGTTTATTGTGTGTGGCTTCCGATGGTTTCAGGTTACGTATTTTTCGCCGAACAAAGCTGCTGCTGTTTAACAAGTTTTGAAGACAGCATATTTTTCCTGACATGGTATTGTAACCTAAATGAATTGGTTCTTGATTTGTACAAACATACATTGCTGTAAATTATTTAGAAATATGGATTTTATAGTTATGCTAATATACAGATTCTTTTGATCAGTCTGGCCGAAAAGAAACGGTTTTAGATTTGGCGAAGTTTGTCGACAAGGGTGTCCAAGTCAAGCTCACCGGTGGAAGACAAGGTAAATTTTGTGCTTATTTGAAGTTTCTGGCCGTTAATTTATCGATTTATTATCCGGCTGTGAAATGTCTCAGTGAAGTTGTGTGTGCTTTATGAATATTTTCGTGCCATTATTTAAAAATTGACCCATCGAATCTCCGTAAGATGTCATCAACTGAAGTGGCTTTCGCCTTTCGTAATATGGAGGATTCTTTCGTTTGAATGATTGTGTCGCCACAATGATTGTAAATAAATAATTTTCTCAGTGCAAAGTCATTTTTCGAAAATATCGTACTTGTACTTGTATGGAGTATATATAGGTCTGTTTTGTGGTCTTTGCTTTGCTTTGATTTATCGACTTGGTAGTAGGTATGTGTTTGCATGCACAGATTTTCGTCTCATTATATTGTTTGACAAACTTGCTTCCTTGAAAGGACTAGATCCAATTAAAAGTGAGCCAGAAAGTTTTATCGTAATATCTTTTATGATGTACCAGAAAAAAAATCTATTAACTGAAAATTCGGGTCGATTTGCACCAAACTGCAAGTGTAACTATGTGATTTCTCATTTCACTTGTGTAAGAATTTAGCATCATTCTGTCATTGTTGGACCAACGTATTAAAACAATTGATCAGATAATTTTGAAGCTAATTTTAATAATGACTAATCAGCATCCCGTGGTTAAATCAATTGCTCGCTGTATGTAGCATTTCGTCATTTTTTGGGTTTACCAGAAGTAAGTAACTACTTATGTTTCTTCCAGTGTCTGGGATTCTAAAAGGATATGACCAGTTGCTGAATCTTGTTTTGGACAAAGCAATCGAGTTTCTCAGAGGTAATAATCGTAGGATTATCATATACTAACTGTCGTCACTTTTAGGATATCGTAGTATTAATGTCCATACACTTTCTTACGTATATTCATTATGGTTGCAGATCCAGACGACCCACTGAAAACTACCGAGCAGACCCGACACCTTGGCTTAATCGTATGTTCTATCACCCTGTACAACATTTAATGCATATATATAATATATGTCGTATGTATCGAATGTATTTGAGCTGTGCATTAATCACGACTCAATTCAATCAACGCAGTTACACAATCCAATGAAGAGTTGGGTTAAATATGATATGATTGAGTCTTGCTGGCCAACGGTCCTAATATACCTTAGAATTGAACGAATATTGTTAGAATCTTCTTGCTGGAAGTTGAATTTGAACGCATATTCCTAGAATCTAAAAGATTCCGACGATCATATACCTCAGGGGTGTAATTGTAATTTCGCAAACCAAAAAGGGGCTTTCGTAATGTAGGCATGCATACCTTAGGGGTTGTTTGTAATTTACCCTAAATTCATATTCAGATTCGATTGTCAATCTACACTGCCATCTATATCGTACCATTCACATGTTGGATTTTGGAAGGGTATTTTTGGAAATCCTTGTCGCACATTTTCAAGAGCCTCTCGTGTTTGATTCAAGTTTGTGAATCTTTTTAGAAAAAAAAATTGTACTCGTTATTGACATGGGTATTATTGTCATTCTGTCCACTTTTAACTAAAAAAAAGAAAATCTACACTGCTCGAAATTAACAAATCTTTATGTAAAGTTCGAATGTTAATATTTATTACTCTCTAAATATGGTGTGATTTTTCTACTGCAGGTTTGTCGGGGGACTGCTGTGATGCTCGTTTCCCCCACCGATGGAACCGACGAGATTGAGAATCCATTTGTCCAACCGGACGGTGCATAGAAGAACTTTCAACGTTGTCGATTCCTTATTTTACTGTTTCCTATTTCTTTGGGTGATCATATTTGCAGAAATTAGTTTTATACAGTTTATATTAGTTTCTTAAGTAGTTGCCTTGGCCAATGAAAGAAAAAATCCTATTGGCCAACCAACTGTTGGATTAATTTCTATGTGAAGATATTTTATAACTTTAAATCAGAAATAAGCTTTGTACAGGTGCTGCAGGGTTTGCCTTTGGTATATTCGGTGGATTTCATCGGGTTATATCGTACTATACACGTGTATATAAAGTTAGTTATAACTATTAAATAAATATATATATCATCTATCATAAATGAGAGTGAAAATTCAGACATAAGGAACACGATCTAGTTATCATCAAACTGCATCTTTAAGTTGTGATCCGACTGGATTCGTGGTGGGTTGGTTTAGAGAGATGGGTAGGTCTGAACTTGGACCTGCGGATGAACCTACAAAAAAGGAAAGAACTGGACTTAGGTCGGAGTTAGCACTCCGACGGCCAAGTCAGTAACTTCTTGAGGAAGATATTATGTTTTTTGTAATTGGTGTAGAAGGTTTGTATATATATCGATACCTGTATTTAGTGCCCCTATTTATACTAGAAAGGGGGCGGACGTCAAATATTCTCCAATTTAATTTACCTGTCCAATTGCGGTAATTAGACATTTCGGCCTCCAAATTAACTTCAATACAGTTTAGTATGTCATTTCATTGGCTGCTGCAGCTGCAAAAAGTAAGAGACCAAAGCGACATTCCTCTGCGCCTGTCAGTGAATTAGACAGGCATTAAATACCTCCACGTGCAGCTAGCACCGACTCCCGGACTGGTCGGGCGAGAAGCCTTGCGAGAGAGCGAGAGAGCTTCTCGTTCTCGCGAGCGAGAGAGCTTTTCGTTCTCGCGGGTCGCTTGGTCCCTCTCGCCTAACAAGACGTCAGCTTAATGGGCTCTCCTCTCTTGGTGGGTTTAATGGTGCCTTTTGACCCTAATTGGGCCCTTGAGCTTCACTGGATCTGCCAAACGGTAATGAACTGGATCAAGTTGTGACAAATTAACTACAAAAATATAAAAATTAAAAGTGTCACCGAATTTCAACAAAAATTATAAGTATTTTGTAAACCCCTCATATATAGACAATGTCAAATTACCAAAAGACCCTCATATATAAAATCTTTTAAATTATGTGGAACATTCTTTATTTTGTAGCCGTAATAATTTAACTTTACCTCAGAGGGGTAGCCGTAATTTACCCTATATAATAAATTTCAGACAAGATTCGATATACATAAACATTAAAACAACTCAAGTATTTGTTTTGTGAGATTTTATATAGTCAATGTAAAAATTTGTAATCAATAAGATTAAATACACATAAGTATTAAAATTCATGTTGAGTTAGCAACACATCTTCATAATTTCGCCATTAAATGACAATAATGGACAAGTTTAAATAAATTAAAATCATAAAAAGGCAAAAGTACAATAAATTTCACAGAATCTTATTTATTATTATTCTCCCAACTATATTCGATATTAACATGCAAGTAAATCAAACATTTGTCAAAAAAGCAAAACAAATAGGGGTCGAAATGTAAATACCAAAAACTAGAGTGGCCACATTGCAAAAATTCCCGACCCCAAATAGTAAGAAATCTGCAGTGGTGAAGTCCCAACGAGCGCTTAGTTTTCTTTATTTTTAGTTTTATTTTTTGAAACGGAGCTATTTTTGCTTTGTTGTTCGAAATAACCAAAGGCGAAAAAAAAAAAAATTCACAATCCCTAAATTCCCACACACATCCGGAGAAGAAACACGTGGAGGAAAAAACGCAGTGAATGCGTGTGTGGAAAACCCCTTCACATTGAAGGCGGCGAAAAAGGATTCCGGCGAATTGTTTTGTAGTTTTTCCATGGCTGAAAGGGTGCACCAGCAGCTGAAAGAGCTGGGATCGAAGTTGGAGAGCCCGCCGGCTTCGGAAAAAGCGCTCGTAAAGCTGTTGAAGGTGTGATTTCGTGTTTTTATTGCACAATATTGTATGTATTGAATTTCGATAGGAAGGTGATTTTTTTAAAGTGATAATTAATTGATTTTATGTTTTCGTTGGAATTGGGGTTTACGTGCTTGTGAATAATTGCTAAACTTATGCCGGTCCTGGTAATTGGTTTCTGAATTAGGGTTCGCTCAAGGTGCTGTTTCCTGTAACTAAGCAGAAAATCGGAGTTTTTTTATGGAATTATTTTTAGATGCTAGTTAAGTTCCGATGTTGAATTTTTTAGGTCTACAGGAGTTCAATTTACAAAGCATGCGTCTGCATTGCATAAATTGTGGCTCTTTAGTAATTGGGGCTCATTCATCAGGTTGTTTTTTGTTTTTTTTGTGTGGTGGTGGTGGGGTGTGGGTGGGGGGGGGGGGGGGGGGGGGGGTGGGGTGGTGGTGGGGGAGAAAAACAGATATTTACCTGTATTGGTTGCATTGGATTTGATTTGTTTTGAAAAAGAAGAAGCAGAAAGTTTGAGTCCTTCCATATAACTTCAATTCCATCGAAGCAAACAGCCCAAAGTTTTATTTTATGTTAGTTTTTTGGTAGGAGAAAGATTTATCAGCAGTGCTCTTTTTTGAACTATCTATTAGTTTTATTTTATGTTAGTTTTTTGGTAGGAGAAAGATTTATCAGCAGTGCTCTTTTTTGAACTATCTAATTTAATAGATGTAAATAAGCTATTTGGTTCTGCAGTTGTTTTATTGTTTTCATCCGCAATCAAGAAAGTTATCCTTTATTTTATCCTGAAATTAATACTTATCCATCTATATGTGCTCTGCTCAATATTTTGAGGCCCAAGGGCTGTACCTATCTTGGTGGGGGAGCGGGCGTTCCTCAGATCCTTACTATGTGACTTACTGTTCAGAGAAATTATGCTGCTTACGTATTATCCAAAGATAATATTTAGGATATACATTCTTGCCAAAAGATATTGGACTTTTAATCTTAACTATACATGTTGATTGTTCATAGTAATTACAATGGTTCTTCGTCATGCAGCAAAGTGCATCACTTCTCTCTGAATTAGACCAGTCACCTCTAGAATCAGTGGTGAAGTCCACAGAGCCTTTCTTAAATGCCATTGTCAAGCCGGAACTGCTGAAAATTCAAGAACCGGAGGTCAAGCTTTATTTAGCTTCCTGTATATGTGAAATAACTCGAATTACTGCACCCGAAGCTCCTTATGATGACCATATCTTAAAGGTACTTCTTTATTCTTAAGAATGCATCACTAGTTGATAATACATGTTGAAAGCGTGGCTTTGTTTTCACCACAAATATCTATCACCTGTTTTCTGATTTTTACCGTTTAATTTATTCCAGGATGTCTTCCAGTTGATTGTGAGTACTTTCAGTGGCTTAAGCGATATAAAAGACCCATCATTTGGAAGAAGGGTTGTTATTCTTGATACCTTGGCAACATACAGATCATGCGTGGTGATGCTGGATCTTGATTGTGATGATCTCATAAATGAAATGTTCAATACCTTTTTTGTTGTTGCCAGGTACGGCTCTTTTGATTTTGAGCTCTCTCTGATTATTCGTGAAACAAGTTTATTATTCTGTTCTGGCATACTTCACTTTTCTTTACTCTTAACTTTTCAAGGGGAACTATGTCTTAGTCGTTTAGGTTCTTCATATTTTCCCCATAGATGAAGTGCTACCGCCACTAGTTTGCTTGTCAATTTTCATTGTTCCCCATGTAGATACATATGCTTTGATTCTATTTTAATTTGTAGGCTAAGGATTTCTTCAGGGTTTTGATAAGTCTGTCGATTTTCCTCTTTGCCTTTCCCTATGTTGAATAATCCTAAGTCTACGTCAAGATTGTTTCGTTTTTCTCCTTGTGAATATCTCAGCTTCTCTTTTACTTTTTTGTGTACAAATTGATGGTGGACTGATGAGAAAAGCTGGTGCTTATGTTTTGTTATGATTTATAAAATTATTAGTTACTAGCACATCTGATTGGGTATGTTCAGTTTCCTCTGCTTCATTAAATAACCTATATTATCTTGGATATTCTGTTTGGGCAAATTGTCCTTGGGACATGGCATTTTACTCTTTTTTGGTTGTTGGGGGTGGGGGGTTCAAGAATTAAGTGGTTCCCTTATCAAGCAAAGTTTACCGGGACATGTAAAAGTGGAAGCATCACGTCCCCTCCGTTCTTATCCATCTGAGTCATATAGGAATCTACTAAGTAAGCAAAAGAATATCTAAGTCAGAATCAGAGTTTTCAATCTCTATGTTTTTATAATCGAACTATTATTTGAATCCTTTCAAGAGGGTAAAATTATGAAGCATAGGGTAATTTTCCGCAGAAAGGAGAGTACCTCTACTCAATAATTGATCTGGATGCTTTTGTATGCTCTACTTTGTTCACTTTGTTACCTGTATTTGCTTGACATGCAGAGATGAGCATCCTCAGAATGTCTTGACTTCAATGCAAACCATAATGGAGGTTCTCTTGGAAGAAAGTGAGGATGTACCAGAGAGCCTTTTGCTTATTTTATTGTCTATTTTCAGCCGCGATAAGGATGTAAGCATCTTTTTTCTTTCCTGTGTGGTGTTTATTGGTCCAAGTGTCTTTCTCTCATAAAGAATTTTAAAATTTGGATTATGCTGCTAGGATGTTACTACGGCTGCAAGGAAAATTGCTGTGAATGTGATAGAGAACAGTGCTGCAAAACTGGAAACTGGCTTAAAGCAGCTTCTTGTAATGTCAATGTCAGGAGACAGCGAATCCTTGAACAGTGGGATTAATTGGCATGCAGTACTTTATGATGTCTATCGCTCTGCTCCTCAAATCTTATCAGGAGTTGTCCCTTATCTTACCGGAGAGCTACTGGTAATCATCTCAGATGCTTTTATGTATATCTTCTTCTGTGTGATAAAGATGCTCTAGGTTGTGATGACTAATATGCATTTCAAGTATGCCTTTTCTTTTGGTTACGATGACACAATGCCCTTCAATCATATTCTAGAAAATTCATTCTTTTGAGGGTTGCGATTGAGAATCCACTTTAAGTTGTTTGAGAGCTGTTCAACATCTGCATATTCTCTACTTTTTGTGGTCAAGTTGGTAATTTTGATTTTTGACAAATTGTCGATAAAATGACTTTCAAAATTTGACTTACACAGAGTGGTCAATTGGACATTCGTCTGAAAGCGGTGAGTTTAGTAGGCCGCCTCTTTGCTCTGCCGGGATCTGTTATTTCTGAAGCATTCAAGCCAGTCTTTCTGGAGTTTCTGAAAAGGCTGACTGATAAAGCAGTGGAGGTCAGAATGTCTGTCCTTGAGTACATCAAGAGTTGTCTTCTGGAGAATCCTCTCAGGGCCGAAGCTCATCAAATAATCTGTAAGGAATTCTAGTACTGATGATCCAATGACCAAACTTAACTGAGGTCTTTAATCTGATTTGCGAATAAATTTTCAGCTGCTCTTTGCGACCAGCTATTGGACTCTGATGAAAATGTTCGTAAACAAGTTGTTTCTGTGGTTTCTGATGTGGCATGTGATTCCCTGACATCCATTCCAGTTGAAACTATCAAGCTGATCTCAGAACGCCTTCGAGACAAATCTGTATATTTACCTATCTCTATCTGTATCTCTTTTTCATTGTTCATTTTGTAATGTGCCTTGCTCATGTTCTGATAACTCTTTCTTCAAACATGCAGCTTCTAGTTAAAAGGTATACTATGGAGAGGTTAGCTGACATATACAGAATATCATGCATGAAGCAATCCAGTGGTTCAACAAAGGATGATGGTTATGATTGGATAGTTGGGAAGATCTTGAGATGCTTTTACGATAAAGATTTCAGGTAATATAAATAAAATATATAGTTTCAGTAGATTTTGTTAATTGGTCCTGGCTGGATATGGGGAATCCAAATAAATATTTTCAAACAAACAACTAATATGATAACTTACTCCAAATTGAGGCCGATCTTGTCAAAAGCTAATTGTTCTAAAAAAATTGGTATCTGAAAAGCTACAAAAAAAGAAGTCACAGCATTGGCTACAAAATGATTGTCGCCTAAGATGCTTTACGTCAATTATGATTTCTCATGTCAAGTTGGGATCTTTGTTTCTGCAGATCCGATGCAATAGAACCTATCCTATCTCTATCATTGTTCCCAGCTGATTTTTCTACCAAAGATAAGGTGACAAGTTGGGTTAGGATCTTCTCCGGGTTTGAAAAAGTTGAGGTTAAGGCTCTTGAGAAGATACTAGAGCAGAAGCAAAGGTTTGTAAGGAGTTTTAGTTCGAAGTCTTAGTATTTTTCTTGATCAATGTTAGATTGCTTTAAATTGCATGATAGAACTACATTTCATGTTTACTAATTACTATTCTGGTGTAGGTTACAAAAAGAGATGCAGAAGTATCTTTCCCTTAGACAGTTGCCTCAGGTTCACTACAAGAAGCTATAAATTTCTTAATATTTGGTTACTGAAAGTGTTACGGTGGAGCATTTGATGAAAATATAAGGTCTTTGTCCATGTGCAGGAGGTTGATGAGACTGAGATCCAAAAGAAGGTAACTGTTTGCTTCCGTGTTGTGGCTTGCTGTTTTAGTGATCCTGTGAAGACGGAGGAGAACTTTAAGAGTTTTGACCAGTTAAAAGATTCCAATATCTGGAAAATTTTGATGGAACTTCTCGATCCAAGCACAAACTCTCTAAAAGCGAGTAGTTTACGGGTGAGGCATTAAATTGACTTAGGTTGCTTGTCCCTTTTACCTTGTTTCCATTTCTTTGAATGTAGCTTAAAAATGCTCATAAAATCGTATGAGTGATACTCAGATTATGTTAACCACGTGCAGGATGATTTGCTTAAGATCCTTGGTCAGAAGCATCAACTTTATGAGTTTCTGAGCACTCTTTCTGTAAAATGCTCTTTTTTACTTTTTGACAAGGATCATGTCCGAGAAATCCTTTTGGAGGCTAGTGAACAAAAATCCACTGGAACAACTGAGTTAGTTTTGTCCTGCATGACTGTTCTTGTGGTATGGCCTTTACTTTTATATTTATTCTGTATAAATATATTGATGACTAGTTGACTACTCGTATTAAGATATCTTGACTTTATATTCTCTTGACAGCTGTTAGACTATTTTGTAGTGGACTCAAAGATCATATGTACATATATTTTCTTAACTTGAATCATCATTATGAAGCCATGATTGACTAAACCTAAGTTTTTATTGGTGCATGATGTGCATTGAAATGAAAAACCATCTGAATTAAGATGGTTTATCAATTTTATTTGTATATGAATTTGAGAAACATAATTCTGTCCTATGATTATTTATTCTGTCAATGAAACAATTGGGCCTGACTGTCATGCCCAGTCTCTTTTATTTCCATAGAATAATCTCGGAAAAGTTGTGAACTTGAAGAAAATTTACTGGATTTATTCTCCGTGACCTGAAATTCTGGGATTCATTTTTCATTTGTTATGAAATGAATGTCAGATTCTTGCAAGCTTTTGTCCTCTGCTGCTGGGTGGAATTGAAGATGATTTGTTACATCTTCTGGAGGATGATAATGAAATAATAAAGGAAGGCATTTTGCATATTCTTGCGAAGGCTGGAGGAACTATCCGAGAACAGTTGGGTGTTTCGTCAAGGTTAGATAATCAACAAACATCCCTTCAATTTTTTTGTTTTTTGTTCGAGTCGATTTTCGCTTTAATGTGATCCTTTTTGCTTGTAGATCATTAGACCTTATTCTGGAGCGCATATGCATCGAGGGTAGCAGAAGGCAGGCTAAGTACGCTGTTCATGCCCTGGCATCCATTACAAAGGATGATGGTCTTATGTCCCTCTCTGTTCTTTACAAGGTTAATTCTTGATTTTGTTTTTTTAAACCGTATCCTGTTTTGTTCATATTCTCTATGCTTTCTGTAGTTTATTTATATTTTTGCTTTCTGTTTGTACGAATTTGACGATTCAGTATTCTATATTTTGTTCTTAATTTATAGAGGCTAGTGGATATGCTTGAAGAGAAGTCCCATTTGCCAGCTGTACTGCAGTCTCTTGGATGCATAGCACAAGCTGCTATGCCAATCTTTGAAACTAGAGAAGATGAGATTGAAAAGTTCATTAAGAAAAACATACTGGAGTTTGAACATGTACGCCTTCAGAAATGCAAATATTCTTTTGATCCATATCTTGTTTTCTTATTACAGAGTTTTAATAAACATGCTTCCCTAACAGATTACAGGAGACAAAACAACTGCTGGTTGGGATGATAGAAGTGAACTTTGTTCTTTAAAGGTCCTTAACTGGCATAATTCTCGTCCTTGATCACTAAAAAAATAATCATTTTCTTGAGATGCTTTATGCACTAAGCATTTAAATTTCTGCAGATTTTTGGGGTTAAAGCTTTGGTCAAGAGCTATTTACCTGTCAAAGATGCACACCTTCGTCATGGAATTGACGGCATAATTGAAATCCTAAAGAAGATACTCTTGTTCGGTGATATCGCAAGAGGGATTGAATCAAGGTAATTAAGACAGTATTGTCCCCTGAAGTTTTTGTGAAGAGGTTGTCGATATTAATCTTTCATTTTCTTTCCCGAGTATTGCTTAATATTTTACGGTTTCCTTTTCCATGTTTCAGTTTGGTAGACAGGGCTCATTTGAAACTTGCTGCAGCAAAAGCTGTTATCCGCCTCTCGAAGCAGTGGGAACACAAAATTCCTCTTGATGTGCTTTACCTCACATTGAGAACTTCAGAGGTAGAGTTTAATTGACAGGAGTGCATGGTTGTTTGTGAGATAAATTTCCTAATGTCTATCAGTTTAATAACAGAACAATATCTATTTCGTACTCCATTGCCCTTGAATTTGTAGGATAAATTCCCTGAGGTAAAGAAACTACTCCTGAACAAGGTTCATCAATATGTAAGGGACAGGATTTTAGCCCCCAAGTATGCATGTGCCTTCCTTCTTGATATTTCAGCTTCACAGTCAGACTCAGAAGAGGTATATGCTGCTCAGTGTTTATTGTGTTCTATCTTTTGCTTTTGGGGTGTACTTGTCCCAGACTAACACGGGGAATATTCTTGTATCTACTTATTCACCAAAATGTTTGGCAGAGTAAACGGTATCTGAATGACATCATCCAGATGTGTCGGCAAGGGAGGGGCCGTCAAATTTCTCCGCAGAGTGATGCAAACTCTCCACACCTTTACGCGGAAAACATTCTCCCATACGTCGTCCATTCACTTGCTCACCATCCTTCATTTCCTAATATTGATGAATGCAAAGATGTCAAAAAATTTGAACCCATGTACAGGTACTATGAATTGACATTTACAAGTTTTAATGATAGTCTGAGTTCAAATGAAACTAATAAAGATTCAATAAATAACGACCAGTTTGTAATAATTTGTTTGAAGACTTACTCTATTGTACTCACTCAGACTCTTAGCATAGCAGTAATTCTGGACCACCCCCACCCCCACCCCAACCCCCGCCTTACTTTATCAGATATTTCGGTTAAAGTGAATTTTATGTGCATTTTCTTTTCAGTTGGAGATTATTTTTTCGGATACATTACGCTACTTTATACCATATAGGAATAATCTTAGGGAGTTTAAGTTTTTCAATATACCCATAGTGGCATTTTTTTTTAATTGGAAAGTTATAATTGCCATGCTAAAATTGATATAATTTCCTTTCATATAATTTGTTAGCTGTAAACAATATTTTCCCATATTTTACGTGACACACTGTCTAAAAGAGTAGAGGATAAATACATCAAAGTAAATGCAATCAGTTAATCATGAAACTACAAAACATGGAATGGTGTAACATATCCTGTAGCTGATACTTGATAATGATTGATTGATAGAAATTGTAGAAGATCGAGTCCAATAAGATCTAATTTTGTGGAAGAGTCTACTAGAATTTAAAGTCAATTTGCTAACTCGATTTGAGATATGTTAAATTCTCTTCCTGCCCGAGAAGGGTGAGAGGAAGTAAGATTTACTAAGTAATGCTATTGGTAGAATATTCCGAGAAGGATGAGAGGAAGTAAGATTTACTAAGTAATGCTATTGGTATTTGGTAGAATATTGAATTTAAAAAAAAAAAATTCACTAGGGCCCAAACAAGAAATATATCCGCAATAAGAAACGACTGAAACTTACTTCAGCAATGATTATTGTCTAATTAATGATGCAGCTATATCCGTAATGCCACGTGTGAAATATATTTATGCAAAGCTTTTACATTGAATGTAACCCGCACTTCGTATAGGTGTGTGCCTGCTTTTGCTTGTCGTGCTTAATATTATGTGGTCTTCGTGTCTGGTTGGATTTGTGCATTTATAATCTGTAGGGGCTTCCAAAGAAAGAAAAAAGTAATTAAAAAGTGGAAATGCGTGAGAGGGCTAATATGGGGTTTATGAGCATAGGCTCGATGCTTGAAATTTCATCTTGGCTATTAAGTTTTATTCATTTAGTGTTAGGATCATACTCATCTCCTGCATAAACAACTTATGAATTACCTTATCTGAATAATATTTCCCAAAATATATGATGTTATTTAGACTCCATTTAACTTGTAAAAATCAGGATGATATTTAGACTATGGGTCGTCTAAATAATTTTCTATGGCCTGTTTATAATAACACGTGGCCAAATTCTTCATATTAAATCACGTCTTCACTTATCTACCCATTTCGAAGAAAGGTAAGTGGAGGATTGTGATTGGTTGCATTAATTGTGGTGTTGTAATTCGGCATAGTAACATTCATAAGCTAGGAGATGACAGGAACGATGCTTATGCATTAAATTAAGTGGAATCTTAGAGTGATTTGGTGCAAATAATCCACCAATCAAATTGCACCATTTTGCAAACTTTTGTTTTTAGCCGAATACCCAAAATATCAATCAACCATCTAGGGAGTTCGTCCTTTTTAGAATTTGGAATGCAACTAGTATATCTATTCCCTTTTGTAAGAACATAATTAGTCCATTTTGTAACCGTTTAGCACATCTATTCACTCAATCGAGAAGTTGATCTTTTCACTGCAAAAAAGCATTTATAGAGCACGTTAAGGTGTAATTAGCGCATAAAGTAACAAGTATTCATGTTCGTGCAATCATGTTATTCGTATGCCATAACTCATAAACCGGTAATAAGTGCCAATTGTATGCATTTTGATGGAAGATACTAATTATTGGCTAATTAGAACATAGTTGGTCATTACAGTTCTTAATGGCTTCTAAGGTTACGAAAACTTCTTTAACTTTTTTTTTGCATGAGCCAGTTTACTAAATCAAGTACGGTCATAAAACAGATATTGTACGTAGACATAAATTCCTGGCAAAAACTGTTGGTCCCTATAGATTTTCTCACAATGACAAGATGTATATGTATCTGTTTCAGGCAGTTGCATTTGTTCCTGTCTATGCTTGTGTATGAAGAAGCTGATGGCAAAAATGATGTCAACATTAGCAAGGACAAGGAGAGGATCTCGATGTTGAATTCCATATTTCGACATATCAAGCGCTCAGAAGATGCTTTTGACGTAGCTAAGTCCAAGGTTTGTTATTAAACACCATTAGTTGTATCCATTTTTTTTATATCCTGTACAGCTATTGTTTTATCGAAACGTTATAGAAGACAGAACATCTTTCCATCCACAGAAAACACGTGGAGAAATTATCAGATATTAATTGCAGATAATGTATAATGCTACAGTTAGAATGTTGACGAGTTTTGTTTTAATGCCATATATTAATGTTACAGAACTTGTACGCTCTGTGCGACCTTGGTTTGCCAATTATTAAGCGGTTAGCTCCGAACAAAGACGAAATTCATGACTCAAGTTCCTCTGTAACCCTACCTCCGGTGTTCTACAAACCACTTGAGAAGAAAGACGAAAATGACTCACTGGTATTATGATCAAACTCCCTTTGTGAATCTTCTTATCTGTACTAATGAGATAATACTTCAATAGAAGAATGCTTCTCTAATCAACCCCCCATCCGTTTCCAGAACAAGTCAATTTCAAATAAATATGCATCTTCGTGATTCTCTCTATGTTGTAGTTAATGGCTGCCAGATGGTTTTTTATGATATTCCATATTTATGAGTTGATGTATGTGCACTTTGATTAAGTGTCCACGAAGAAAGCCAAAGCTCTAAATCTAGAGCCTGTACTGTACCAAGTATTTGCATAGAAAGTTTACTGCCATAAAATATAAGTAATTTAACATGTCATCGTCAGTTTGATTTACATAAAATCCTGTGATAATCGTGGTTCTTTTACGATTTCATTCTTTGAGACGATTTTCTCATTTCTCAGAAGTGTGATGTAGGTGCACATATGTATATCTAACTTATTGCAAACCTTCTTTTGAAACTAGGTTGGTGAAGAAAAGACATGGCTGGCTGATGAGGGTGTCTTGGCCCACTTCGAATCACTTGAACTTGAAGCTAATAAAATTGTAAGGCTTGAAAATTATTCGACACATAAGGAGGTTTAATTTTATGGTACTTTTATCAACTTAATTTTATGGTAATTTTAGGCAAGGAAATTTAATTTTATGGTACTTTATCAACTTCAGGCTCATTCAATAATATCAGAGGATGATCTCATCAAGGACAGTGAAACTGAGGGCAGTGAGATGCCACTGGGAAAGTTGATGAAACTTCTTAAAGCGAAGGCAGCAAAGGCCAAAAAAGAGGATAAGAATGGGCCCGCACAAGGTAGTGCAGAAAATGGAAGTGATTTCGATATCTTGAAAATGGTGAAGGAAATAAATTCTGATAATATGGATACAACTAGCAAGTTTGAGTCGAGCAACGGTCATCAATATGCTCGCAAAAAGAGGAGCGACAATGAACCTCAGAAGAGGAAATCGTTTTTTAGTGAAGCAAGTGACATTCCCGTGCCAAAACGTAGGAGATCATCATCTGGTCAAGCTCGCAAGCCTGTCCTAACAGTTGATTTGAAGGATTCTAAAAAACCTGCTAATGTTGTAAATCAGGAGAATAGTAATATTAAATCTGATAAAATGGACAAGGAGCCGAAATCTGATAAAATGGACAAGGAGCCGAAATCTGATTCGGAAGATGAAGATGTGCAAGAAAAAACTGAGTTCAAATTTCTATCTTCTTCACGTATTAGGAAGAAATCCGGTACTTCCTCTAAGCAGAAACGCAAACGTCCTAATAGAGATCATGGTGAGGCTGTTAATAACTCCCCCGAAGCTAAGGTATGCTCTTAACCAATGGAATTTACGTAAAACATTCAATATTTTTCATGATTATTGATGTAATGGTTACCTTATAATGTATAGAAGCCTAAGAAAGTCCCGAATACTGATAGCACATGCTCAGTTAGTTATTCCAAGTCGGGATCTATGAAGAAGCAAACACCGAAAAGTGTCGCTGCATTAGCGAAGGTAATATAATCTCCGATGTCTTGAATTTTTTAGATTATGATTGCAAACATTCTAAGTTGCAAATTCAAATTCTACTAATATTGTTTTACCCATGTTTGTACACTGAAGTAGCATTTTTAGTAATTGCTTTATGACGTCAAAACAATGGTAAACTTTCTAATTTGGAGCATCGAACTGTCTTGTGGTTCACGCCAGTCTCTTTAACAGTCCTTATATAGAGTCCAATCTTGAGGTTTCATTACCTGGCACTAAATTTATAAAAAATGATGCATTCAATAAATCTGCGAAGCTTCTGCTACATGTATTAGTTCTTGCAAATTTAATTGCTCAGATTTTGTTATTTTTATCCTTTTTTCTCTCCACATCTTAATCGGAGGTTCTCAAACTTCTGTATTGCTAAATCTTAAACTTGTTTCTACTTTTTCTTTTTCATTAGTGCACAACCAAGGACAAAGGAAGTTCCAAAGACAACTTAATTGGTTGCAGAATAAAAGTATGGTGGCCCATGGATAAGCAGTAAGTGCTTGTTATTGTGCTTTCGTGATTGTAACTTTTGAGAAAAAAAAGATCTGTGAGAAACTGTCTTGACTAAATTCAAACACAGCCATATTCATCTGAGTCAAACTTCTGTCTGCATACAGGTACTATGAAGGTGTTGTGGATTCGTATGATAACGAGAAAAAGAAGCATAAGGTATGCTGCATTTTGAGTGCCTTATTCCTTGCATTAACCAGTTTTCTTGATTTCCTCTGTTATTCATCTACTTGTTTCATAGGTACTATATGACGATGGAGAGGTGGAAGTTATTCGATTAGATAAGGAGCGCTGGGAGCTTATCGACAGTGATCCGAAGCCCAAGGTTTAAATACTCACTAAATTATTTTTCTCTTATCAGAAGTGCTTTTAATTGTTGGTTCCTGTTAACCATACAATTTCGGCTCGAGATCTAACAAAAATTTATCTGCCATTGACAGAAATCAGGTTCATCAAAGGGCCTTTCGACAAAAGGAGGGTATGTTCTCATTCGCTAAACCTGCATATAAATGTGTACTTGTATGGTTGCATACTTAATTGCTCATCTCACAATCTCATAATATGACAAACTTTATAATTACATATCAACAAAATGTTATGGTGTAGGAACTGAATCTTTTCAAAGCTTTGCCTCTAGCCATTAGAGAAGCATATACATATATGTATAACTTTACATTCCTTGTATTTCTGCCGTTTAGGCTAATTCCTTGAATGTCTACTTATTGATTGCCTCGCAGATCTTCTGTCAAGGGAAGAAAATCGAGTGGAGGTCCAAAACAAGGCAAAAAATCGAAAGAAAAGTAAGCCGGTTTTTGCATTTCTATAAATTAAGCTTTTTTTTTCTTTTTTTTTTGGAAGTAGCTTATGTAATTGAATCTAGTGTCAGGTCTGTTTCTCAAGTAAAAAGGAAAAGATCCTCTGTAACAAATCCGAAACGAAGGCCAAAAAACAAGTCAAAGAGTGAATCCTCCGAGGAAAGTGGTGCTGATGATTTAACCTCAGGTGAAAAATCTGTGCACTTTTTTGGGACTTCTTTTAAAGTGAATAAAATGTTCATATTTTGCCTTGTAGATAATCTAAAATCAAGTATTATATTTTGTATTGTTTCTGCTGACTTTTTTGCTGTGTAATTTCTGGGAAAAAACAGAAGAGAAGGAAGAAAGTGAAAAAATCGAGAAGAGTTTATCTACCGAGGAAAATGTGGAGAAGGGCTCGAGTGATGCGGAAGTTTCCAAGCAAGAAGAAAAAGATTCTGAAGATACCGAGAGTGACGATTTTGTCGGCTCTCCACATTTTGCTCGTGGATCAAATAATGAAGAAGCCTCTTCTTCTTCAGATAAGCAACAGCTAAGTGAGACCAAGGAAGAATCTGCTGATGAAGAGGACACAAAAACTTCTGCTTCTGAATCTGCAAATACAGAGCTTTCTGATGACGAGCCTTTGGTACAAAAATTAAAAAATAAAATAAAATGAATTTGCACTTAAAATAGTAATATATGGGAAATAATTATCGAGTCTGTTTTCTTGGTAAATGCAGGGTGTGTGGAAGCAGCGGTCTGGGAAAAAACGGGGCCAATGAAGTAGTAGTTGCACAGGTGCTGCAAGTGGGCGGTTTTCGTTTTTGTGCATTGTGCAAAATTAGTGCAGCCTAATTAATATGATATATAGCTTACTTTTGAGACAGGAAAAAATTACTGAACTATCCGACCTTAAACGAGTTTCGTTATTTTGTATTCTATTAACCTGCTGTATATTGTAGAACATAGAACTTAGAAGAAGTTACAGCATTAGACTTTTGTGTTTGGCTGCAGTTGATGTAGCAATGTACACTATTTTGTTAAGAGTAAGTTCCTAATCTTGATTCTTGTGTAAAGCTATGAATCGAATAGATCGATTTGCTGATTGGTTGGTTAATATATTGCAGATTAGTAAGTATATACGAGAGGTTTTGGCTCGTAAATCCCATTTATCTAGTTTCATATATTAGTCATTCTACACTATTATACTTTGCACGTTGCACTCCCTCTTTTAAATTCCGCTTACAGGTAGCCCCCGATCTGCCCTGAAATATCTGGAATGTCTCTCACTTTATATCAAAATTATAAATACACTTCTTTACCACTTAAAAAAAACACTACTGCGCAACGAAAGACGTGTGCGGTACTTATTTATTTACCTCACAAGGTTTTGATACTTTT
Organism: Erythranthe guttata; assembly: GCF_056151865.1. Lineage (NCBI taxonomy): Eukaryota > Viridiplantae > Streptophyta > Magnoliopsida > Lamiales > Phrymaceae > Erythranthe > Erythranthe guttata. The sequence continues at coordinate 17,968,622 of NC_142540.1, forward strand.
TTTCATTAAAGAACAAATTTCCAAAACATGTTCCGATAAATGTTTTCGGACAACAACAACTTTATATTTGTATCCATTTGCTTCGAAATCACTAAGTCACAACGTTTTGTATTCTTGCGAGAGAAATCAACGATGGAAAAGATAGGAAGATCAAGGAAGAAGAAGGAGAAGCTTGGACGAACTTCTATTGCAGTTCAGAACTGTTACGTACCCTATTTTACTGGTTCAATTTCTTGTTCTTGTCCAACACATTTGGTGATTGGACGTATAAGAAAAAGCCATGAAAATAGAAAGTATATATATATATATATATATATATAGGGCTGAAAGTCGGATGGATCGGATCGGAATTAGCCTTTTCGGAAAATTTCCAAAAAAAATCGGAAGTACAAAATCAATTCCAATTCCAATTCCAAAATTTTCGGAATCTAAAAATTCATTCCAATTCCAAAAAGCCCGGAAATTTCGGAATTTCGGAAAAAAATCGGAAATCACATAAGCTCTAAAATTTTAAAACTTAGCCGAAATTTTCTAATTTTCACAATTTTTCGAAAATAAGATTATCCACGTCGATAAAGTAAAACTAATAACTACTAAATTCAGTTCAAAAAAAATAAATAAAAATAAACAAAACATAATATCCAATAAAACTTCTAATAACAATTCATTATGTCAAAATCCTAAAACAAAACTTATAGGTGTATTTTTCGGAAAATAAGTATTATATAATATATACTATTTATAGGTGTATTTTCGGAAAAAAATCGGAATTTTTCGGAATTAATTTCGGAACTAAATCGGATCGGAAATCGGAAATTCCAAATTTATTTTATATAATTCCAATTCCAATCCAAAAAAATCGGAAAATTTCGGAAATCGGAATTTCGGAAGTCGGAATGAAAAAAGTTGTTCCAAAATCGGAACTTTTCGGATCGGAACCGGCGGAAATTGGAAAATCCGTTCCAACTTGCACCCCTATATATATATATATATATATATATATATATATATATATATATATATATATATATATATATATATATATATATTAAATAAATTTATTGACAAAAAAAAAAAGGGTATTAAATATTAATTAACATTAGTGAAAGAACTAAAAATTCGGAGTGTGGCAAACTCCACCACAATAATCGGGTTTCCACAAAACACCACCATCTCACATCAATCAATTCATTCCTAATCTTAATCCCCATTCAGATTTCACTTACATTTTTCGATCATTATTCCTTTTTTACTTTTTTTTTTACTACATCATCCTCTGTGTGTGTGTGTGTGTTTTTTTCTGAATTTTAAATTTTTCTTTTCTGGTGAAAAATAATAAATAAATAAATATATTATATTATATATTATATATGTATATATGCAGTTGGTAGAGAAAACGTGAAAGTACGAGGATGTTTAGTTTCAGCGTAAGGACGTGGCAAAATGGGATAGGGTCACCGAAATCCGTCGTCGGCTCACCAAGCTCCGTCGATTCTCCGGCGACGGCGGCGGCAAGGGTTGTAGAATCTCCGTTAGGCAACACCACCACCGGATCTCCGAAACTGGACGTCGGAGAAATCGACACGCGAGCACCTTTCGAATCTGTGAAAGCTGCCGTCAGTCTATTCGGCGAAGTCATCTCCCCCAGAGCAAGGCCCATCACAAAGAAGACAAAAGCCGAAGAGGTAATTTTTTTTTTATTTTCCTTCTAGTCCCTCCGTTTCTTTTTAACTATCACTTTACCCCTTGAGGGTAATTTTGTCTTCAAATAGTAGAATAAATAAATGAAACGTGTATAGAGGGTAAAATCGACATTTACAAAGGAATATTCCCTGGAATGAAAGATTCTGTTAGAATTTACACCGTAATAAAAACAAACGTGATATTTTCTTTCTTTTTTTGGAAATTAAGAATAGTTGGTTTTTTTTTGTAGTTCACTCAACGTTCAAGGGTTTTTTTCGTAATTTAATCCTTATACTTTTCCAACCTTAATAACACATTATTAGATTAATGAAATGAGAAAGAAAAGATGAAAAGTCAATTGGTCAAATAAGGAATTTTTTCTCACTATTTAAAACATTTATTAACCGGTGTGCATTTACCTTAAACGACACTTCAAAAAATAATCAGAGTGAGTAATTAATATACATCCGGTGTTTGGTTTGATTGTTCCGGGTTTTGGTATTTAAAAACGGGATCGATCTCAACCGTCCGATTGCCGATTTTTTATTTTTATTTTTTTTCGCAGCAAAAACTACTTGAGAAGGAAACACAACACCACATGATCCTCCGAGAACTCGACTACTACAAAGACCAGCTCCGAACCACACAAACCGCAAAATCACAAGCTCTACGCGACCTACAAAAAGCCAATCGAACCCTACAAGAACTCACGAACAAGCTAGAAGCTCTAAGCGAATCCAAACAAGCCGCAATAAAAGCCACTGAAGCCGCCAAAACCCGGGCCCACGACCTCGAAAAGCAGAAGTCGATAAAAGCCCAACTCGGAAGCGATGCATGGAAACTCGATCTCGATACGGAGAGAGAAAGGTACAAAGCCTCGTCGGGCGAACTCATTGCAAGCAAACAAGAACTCACTAATCTAAGGCAAGATTTCGACGCCGCTTTAGAAGCTAAACTTTTAGCTTTTCAAGAAACCGAAGACGCCAAACAAGCCACGAAAACGAATCTAGAGAGAGAAAGTCAACTATCGAGAGAAGTCAAAATGCTTCGAGAAACGCTCGATCAAGTCAAGATCGCGTCTCTTCAAGCGCAAGAAGAGCACTTGAAGCTCATAGCGGAGAAAGAAGTTCACGTGCTCGTTCATAAGTCGGCTCGAGAAGTTGCGGAAACTGAAATCAACCGTTACAAAGAAGAAAACGGGGCGGGAGAGAATCTTAAAGAGAAGCTCGAAGAAACAACAGAAGCAATTAAGGTATTGCAAGAGCAACTCAACGACGTTCGTGCTTCGGATTTTTCTTCGTTGAAAAAAGTACTTTTAGAGCTCGATTGTGCTAGAACGGAGCTTAGAGAAATCGTTGCAGAAGAAGTTTCGATTAGAAGTTTTGTCGATTCGATTCAGCTTCAATTAGAGGAAGTAAAGAGGAAGCATTATGAGTGTAACAATAAGGTGTTAGAAGCAGAAGCTCTAGTTAAGCAAATGGAAGCCGATTTAACCGATAGGAAAACCGAGCTCAACGAGGCTAGGTCAAGGAATGTGCTAGAAGATATGAAATCGGCTCTCGAGAACCTTCTAGAAGAAGCTGCAAAGAACAAACAAGAAACAGAAGAGATAAAGAAGGAAATCGATTTGGTGAAGCAAGAAGCAGCAGCTGCAGCTTTTGCAGCAAAAGAAGCCGACAAAAAGCTGGAAACTGCACTCAAAGAAGCAGAAGCTGCAAAAGTTGCGGAAAAGCTGGCGGACGATCAAATCCACGATTCGCCGAGAAACGACGCGATCGACTCCAAGGGTCCGGGTTCTTCTAGAAGGATCCGATTGACGGTCGAGGAGTTCAAATCGATGAACCAGAAAATCGAAGAGTGTAGGAAGAAAGCTGATTTAGAAGTAGCGACTTTAATTTCGCATGTGCAGAGCTTAAACGCGAGCGAGAATGAAGTTTTGCAGAAAGTTGAAGGGATTCTGAAGGAGAACGAGAATATACAGTCGGAAATCGAAGATGCTTTGAAGAGAGCAGAAATGGCCGAGGCTGCTAAAAAAGTCGTCGAAGGGGAACTGCAAAAATGGCGTACAAAAGAGGATAATACCGAAATCGGAGAACCCTCTTATATTTCTGAAGAAAAATTGCAGTGATCACAATATATAACTGTCATAGTATCAAAAAGTAGTTTTTTTTAACTTCAATTTAAGGTTTCCAAGAAAGGGCAAATTTGTAAATTCAATGTACAAAAATTGTAGCGATTCATAGTATATAGCAAGAAACAATATATATTGTCATAGTATCAAAGGTTTTCAAGAAAGGGCAAATTTGTAAATTCAGTGAACAAAAAATGAGATCAAGGGCAGCATATAAAATAGATCAGCATCAATTTCAGTAGAAGTGTTTTTCATTAAAAAAAAATTAAAATTAGTAACAAACACGAAAATTATATAGCTCTCACGATATAGAAAGTCGAAAAGACGGTCAATTATTTATAAATATATTCGATATTTTCCTATATTTACTTTGTATCTTATGTTAAGGTAACAAAGATACCATCTTTGCACCATGCTATACATACTAAAACACGATAAGAGATTCAGACAAAGACACGATTTTTATCACCTTAGAAAAACGAGAGACGATTCTTTCATCTACCTTTTTTCGTCGCTAATTTTCAGGTCCGTCACTGATTCCGAGCATCTATCGAGATCCTTAAATTTCTCCAGCTCGGATTCCAACGCCTTGGCGATATCTTCTTCGTCAGCATCTTCAGGCAAAGTTACGTGCACAGAGCCTTGCTTTAACGGCTCGATACTTCGACGAATCGAAGATTGATCTTTCATGTAATTGTAGTGTTGTTGGTGAAAATGGTGGTCCAATGAAAAGCAATTTTCGTCGCCAGAGGATCTTTTTCGGCAGAAATGGGGAAGGGAGGAATATTCCATTACCTGCACCAAAGATTCAATTTTTATTTTCTCTCGTCTTTTTTTTTCTAGTTACAAAAAAGGGAGAGTGCGATTTTCAAGAAACTAAACCTTCAATAGATCATCTTCTCCACAACCAGACAATACATCGATCTTACTTCTTGTCCTCTCTTGTAGAAGTGGCTTTACGACCTGAAAACACCTCAAAAATTACTATTATGCCATCTTGTAAAGATACTCGAAGAATTCAACTAACATCTCCGTTTTTTTCTTTTCTTTCTTTTTTCGGCAAAGGGTAAAAAGGGACAAACCTTCCAACAAGCAGAAAAGACGTACGGTGCATTCACTATATAATAAGTTTTTGTTTTCTCCGGGTAGTTTAGATCGTCAATAGAGGAAATAATAGTCAAGAGCTGCATTTAAATAAATAAATAATTGAGTCGGATATTTATGGATAACGACGATACATTTCCTGCCGTCGAAAGATAATGTACCTTTATGTGATTTAATGCCGAAAGTCTCAATCCAGTCATATCTAGAATCTTTATACATTTGCTAACATGTTTCCCGTATTTTTTCGTCGCTTCAGGCTGTAATAAAAACACGAGGGATTAACCACATGTGCCAATAAAAAGGAGAAGGCAGACAGAAGAGTTTATTGCATATAGTGCCCCTATCTTATATCGAATTGCTAAAAACTCCACATGTTATTAATTTTACCAAAAAAACCCCTTATAATGCATTTTCTTTACCAGACAACCCATAAACAGTGAGTTTATGGGGATAGTTTGCTTAAAAAAAAGAATTAAAGGAGTTTTTGTTAATAAAATAAGTTTTTTTAACAATTAGAGAAAATACAAGGGTGCCAAATGCAATAAACCCAAGAAGTTAGAACGAAGCATGACCATACTTACCAAAATCACACGATCCCGATATTCGTTTATCTGAATGTGGGATTGCACGTAATAATGAACCTAAGATGAAAGACGATAGACAGTCCAAAATCAATAAAATAGTACGCAATAAAAACCGAAATTTCTACATTTATTTAAATTGATTGAAAATGATAAATTAATTAACGATAAGACTTACCGACGCTTGGTCAAACGTGCTGAGGCCTGCTCCAATTGCAAATACAGGGAGGCCCTATAGTAAAAATACGGAATTTCGATCGAAGAAAGATTATACGTACTGTTCTGAATTATTAATTAAAATAAATATTTAACTTGTTACTTGTCTATAAAAGGATCACCTCGAATGAGTAACCCGATAATCCTATGAGCTGTGAGTCGCGTATTGCTCTGTAGAGTTCTACAGGAACAATCGGTTTCTGCAGTAAAAATAATTAAAAAATAAAATAAAAATTGAATTACTCGTAATTCTTATGAAGTCGTAAAAATTTATCGGGACGAGCAACTGTATTACTTACAGTTAGCATATTATCAATGTCGTTTTCCACTCTCCAATTCAGACAATCAACCAACTGAAAAGAAAAATAATCAAATGATCACAAATTAGTTGATTCAAAAACTCGACGACGCACGGCACGATTAATTCACATATTCTAAAGTGAATTATTTTTTTGTCACTGACCATTTTGTGAGCCCTTTCGACAATTCCTTCTCTTGCCTTGAGAAAACGCGTCAGAGTTTCGTGCGGGTAGCCTTGATGCATGTTCTGCAAATCGATTCGAATAATAAAAATGTCACACAAATAACCAAAAAGGGATTCAATTACATACAAAACTATTCTCCCCAAACTATAATTAATATAGAAATAAATAATTCTATATTTATATTTATACAACAAGAACCTGTTGAACAAACAGTGAACAAGAAATTGTGAAAATGTCATTATTAAATTAATCAATCCAATCCCATCTAATCCAAACTAATCCATTACAGGGTTGATTAGCAGATCAAGCAACCCAAAATTGCATATATGAAAAAGCAGATTAAAAACCTGGAATGTTCTTCCGAGTGATTCTTCAACTGCACAGACTTCCACCCAAAAAAATAATAATAATAATTAGTGGGCTATCAAAAAAATGAAAATTAAAATCAAGAAATAGTATAAATAAATAGGTCAAAATTGAACATACGTTCATCCATTAACACTTGAAATTGAGTGATGGATTCTTGTGGAACAATAGCCATTTCTTCTTCTTCTTACAAAGGAAACAACAAAGATTTCAACTTTATTAAATTTTTCACTTGTATATTCTAGTACAATCCTTCTTTCTCCCTTTGTTAGTTAAATGAGAGAGAGAAAGAAAGAACAACAGCATGAGAGAGAAAGTGAGAGAGAGAGAGAGAGACAAGTAAAGATTCCACTTTTATTTTTAGAAACCGAAAAAAAAAAAAAAAAAAAAAAAAAGAAGGAAAAGAGAGAGAAAGTTAATGGGGTCAAGATTCAAGAAAGGCAACCCTTCTCCTCCCTACTTTATCCTACTTAAAAACAAAAAAAAAAAAAAAAAAAAAAAAGATTTTTTCTGATTTTTGACACTGTATAAAAACAGACAAGAGAAAATCTATGGTGGGCTACTTGTTAGAGAAAATGGGTGTAATAAATAACAGCACGGCTGTTAAAAGAAGAATCAGTTATGTAATGGTAAACGGAGAATTCTTCCTTCTTCTTCTTCCCCCCACAAAAGTTGACTCTCAAAAAAAAAGGAAAAGAAAAAAAAAAGAAAAAGGACAAGGTCTTTTTTTTTGACTGAAATGCCCTAAATAGAGAGAAAACGTCAGCCGTTGATTATTACATAAACAAATATAGAGATATAAGATTGGCTTAATTACACTTTGCACCCTTGAAATATACCATTTTAGCACTTTGCACCAAAAAAACACAATAAATCATGGGGATGCACCCTGAATTGAATATTTAATATTTAATGAGGGTAAATTCATGTTTATTGGTGTTTTTTTTTCTAGGGTACGAAATAATAAATTAAATTATTATTTTATTCTACCTCCAACATAATTTTAGTATATTTTCTTACTAAAGAAAAAAACTTTTGCCACTAAATTATTCGATTGATAGATCTTTATTTTAATTAGTGAAAATATGTGGTAGAAATCTTTGAAAGAAAATATAGTTTTCAAATAACTTGATAACAAAATAGCTGAATGAGTTCTTTTGTTCTTTTTATTTTTGGTAATATATTTTTTTGCGAATTTTTTTTTTTTTAATATGTAGAAGAGAAGATTTATATTTTGCACTTTGTAGTTTTGAAATAATTTATTAATATAAAAAATTGATTCGGAAGTTGTTATTCCAAAAAAAAGCCCACTAAAAATATAAAATTACCATTATCAATTTTAAAAATTCATCCGAGACTTCATTATGCATAATTTATCATATTTCAAGTGTGCAGAATACTTTTAATTTTTTTTAAGGTTGCAAAGTGTCAAAATATTATATTTAAAGGGCGTAAGACGAGAGTAATCCGTATAAGATTTTGATATGATCTATAATGAAATACAAAATAAAAATATTTAAGTACAGTGGTATATGACAAGAATTTAATTCAAATAATTAATAAGCTCTTACCTGTCTTATCTAAAAAATATAATTATTGGAGTATAAAATAAAGTACACTAGCAGTTGAGAGGACACATCACTGGTCGGTTGATGAGGGCAACTATATAAATATTGAATAATAAGTAGTAACATTTGGGTACTGATAAATAAAAAATGATTATATATCAAGTTATGAAATAATTTTTGGCAACTAATGGTGGAGATGCACTCTTCTCAGAATAAGTTGAGGTTGAAGTCAACTAATCTACTTGTGTATATATATAATCGTTGGTGAGTCATTTCATACTTGCGGGGATAGCTCAGTTGGGAGAGCGTCAGACTGAAGATCTGAAGGTCGCGTGTTCGATCCACGCTCACCGCATTTATTTTTGTATTATTTTTTAATATTTATCTTTTTGACTGCCACCTATAAATGGGCCTTAGCGACTCTATATTTAATTTGAAGAAACGCACTCTTGAAGTTAGGCCCAATAGGGGAAATTACCTACTTTGCCCCTCTCTTTCTTTACGTCGTCCATGTACATTGCCATGACGTGGAAATCGAATCGATTGGAATCAACACTTTTTGGAAGTCGGAAACTAATTCCAATTATGTTCCCGAATCGACATAATGTAGAAATTGTATCTTTTTATTCGTAGATAATGTAAAAATATAATAATATTGGTGTAATAAATTTATACAGATGAGATCAATCAAATTCTATTGATTCAGCAAAATATTAGTTTACATATATATACTTTTAGCACTTTGTCATCGAGTTAGAACAAAAAAAAAGTTTATTAATATATAAAATATTAAATTATCGAGGTGTTACTGTAGTTTAAGCTTCGTTTTCACACAAAATCATTTGACAAGCGTACGTAAACTACACCGAACAACTCCTAAAACGACGAACTCGTTTTAGTAAGTATTGACGACCGATCGAACTCCGATTTGTTAGACATTATGACCGGGAGGGTTGACTTTTATGACATTATTATGAGGAAAAAAAACATTCGTGGAATGTTGTGGATCACTTCTCACCCAATCAAATCTTCTTAATCACTTTTTTTAAGAGCACCAAACAATCCCAACAAAGAAAGACTAACATTGGTCCACGTGGCAGTAGCCCACTAGCCCACTAAAAATCACATTTTTAATTCAAAAAAAAAAAAAACAATTATCCAAGAAAAACAATTTTTTTTTTTTTTGAAAGAAGAAAAATAAAAATTAGAGGATACTGTTTTGATTCTGTAGATGAGAATTTCTTGCCATTATTTGGCTGATTAAGACATATATATACATAGAAATTCTTACACATTTGCTTGCTGTGTAAGCTTTTCTCGAAAAAACTCCGACCATGGCAATGGCGGCTTGCGCATCTATGAGAACTCTGCAACCCATGAATCTCTCTCCATTTCTACCCGCAAAAGGCGGCATCTTTCGAAATGGGTTCCTCAGTTTCCGCAGAATTGGTCGCCGCAGCCGGTATTCCATGTTCCTCAAGACGACGGCGGCGGCGGTTAAGAACGGCGTTCTGAGATTTAACGGCGCCGATGCTCTCGTCGGCGTGCCTGATAACGTCGTCATGACGCCGTTATCCGATTCGTCGGCTTTCCTGGGTGCTACTTCCACTGAAAGCAGTTCCCGACATGTTTTCAAATTAGGGGTTATTGAGTAAGCAGATTTTTCAATTCATTCAAATTACAAAAAAAATTACATAATTGAATACATTTTCAAGAAGATAATTTCTAATTGTAAGTTGGGATTCTGTCTTTTTTTTTTTTTTTTTTTTTTAATTTATTTATTTGACATAAAAATTAAAAATTCGAATTACATTGTGCCATAGTTGAATTTATTTTCAATTTGAACTGTTTGTATGTAGAGATGCTCGATTTCTATCGCTATTTCGGTTTAAAATCTGGTGGATGATACCTCGAGTGGGGAAATCGGGGAGGAATATTCCTGTCGAAACACAAATGTTGCTTCTCGAAACAAAAGAAGAAAAATCATCGATTTCTAAAGATTCTAATCCAAACACGACTTACGTGCTATTTTTACCCGTATTGGATGGCGAATTCAGAAGCAGCCTCCAAGGGAATGCAGCTAATGAGCTCCAAGTTTGCGTCGAAACTGGTTAGGAATTCGAATCTCAAATTTTCGACTATTTTTTCTACGTAAAAAAAAATTATCGTTTATCTCGAAAAGTACTTATATGAGCTTTTTTCTCACGATTCGATTAGGCGATTCCACCGTAATTGCATCGGAGTGTCTCAAGGCAGTTTTTGTGAATTACGGAAAAAACCCGTTCGAATTGATCAACGAATCTATGAAGTAGGTGGGCCCCCCGTTTTCTTGATTAGTATGACAAAAGCGTAAAGGCAAAATGTGATGGTATTTTTTTTAATGATTATTATTTATCTCTCTGTCGATGTACAGAATCCTGCAGAAGTACAGCGGGACGTTTGCAATTAAAGAAACGAAGCAGGTGAGTAGTGTATTACGAGATTTTTCTTCCTCAATTGCGAAAAAACGAGAATATGTTATATAATTAAAATTTAAAATTGAACTCTTGTTATATTTGATATAGATGCCTGGTATGCTCGATTTGTTCGGTTGGTGTACGTGGGATGCTTTTTACCACGATGTCAATCCTCAGGGAATCAAAGACGGGTTGAAAAGGTTCGTTCGTGCTGCCATTAGAAAAAAAAATCGAATCTTTATTCATATAGAAATTACATCTCTATTAAAAATCTAATCTTTATTCATAAGGTTGAAAAGGTTCGTTCGTGCTGCTATTAATTTTGCATGTCTGTATTTCGCAATGTCTTCCATGTACGTCTTGTCGATGTAATTCATATTTAAAAACCGGAATGTTGAAGAAATAATTTCAAATGAGCTATTTTTTTTTTGTTTATTTCCATTAATATCTTGTCTGAATTCTGTGATTGTTCCGCAGCTTGTCTGAAGGTGGCACTCCGCCGAAGTTTTTAATAATCGACGATGGATGGCAAGATACTACAAATGAGTTCCGAAAAGAGGGAGAGCCTTTCGTTGAAGGGACACAGTGAGTTTTGACTTGGGAGAAAAAAATGCATGTACGTAATTAACATGTAATTAATTAAGTTAATCTTGAAAAAAAATGCAGATTTGGAGCTAGATTAATGAGCATAAGAGAGAACAAAAAATTCCGAAAAGAAGCAAGCGACGATTCAATTAACACTCCACATAGTCTAAAGGACTTCGTTTCGGATATAAAGAAGACATATGGCGTCAAGTACGCTCGTTTCTTGGTTCTTATCTTTCCATTTTCGACCTCTTTTTATTCACATTTCGTATAAAATATTTATCCGTTTCAAGAAACAAGAATATTTTTTTTTATTTTTTTTATGCATATCGTATTTCTTTCAGGTACGTATATGTGTGGCATGCATTAATGGGATATTGGGGTGGACTTCATCCAAATTCCGACGGAACAAAGAAATACAATCCCACATTAAAATTTCCGAAACAATCGAAAGGGAATCTTTCGCATAAAAGGGATATAGCTATGGATCGTATGGAGGAATACGGTGTAGGCACAGTCGATCCGAATATGATTTTCGAATTTTACGATGATCTACACAGTTATCTTGTCTCGCAAGAAATCGACGGAGTTAAAGTCGATGTACAGAACATTCTAGAAACAGTAGCCACAGGCTCGGGTGGGCGGGTCCCACTTGCTCGTCACTTTCACGAATCTCTCGAAAAATCAATATCCAACAACTTTCGAGACAATGGGATTATATGTTGCATGGCTAATAGTACGGATTCTGTTTATAGGTACCGAACTCGAACAAAAATCTCAATTTTTTCCCTTTTTTTTTTTATTATTATTATCCCGTTAATTCGTTATTTGTGATTGGTTACAGCTCGAAAACGAGTGTTATTACACGAGCATCGGATGATTACTACCCCAAGAACCCGAAAACGCAGACTTTGCATATAGCTGCTGTGGCTTATAACAGCTTATTCTTCGGTGAAGTATTTGTTCCAGATTGGGATATGTTTTATGTAAGAGATGCTTTCATTTTTTATGGTTAAATATTAGCAGCATTTTTTTTTATCGGAACTAATTTTATTTTATTTTAAATTAATTTTCAGAGCCTACACGAATCGGCTGAATTTCATGCAATTGCTCGAGCTGTTGGAGGTTGTGGAGTCTATGTAAGGTACACATAGTTGTAGGTTTTTTCTCCATTTCCATATTTCATACAAACGAGAAAAAAAAAACCCCGTTTATCGAACATTGTTTTTTTTTTCCTGAATCTATAATAAAATGGATAAATAAATGTCCAGTGACAAACCTGGAAAACACGATTTCGATATACTAAAGAGGCTTGTGCTGCCAAACGGATCTGTATTACGGGCGAAATATCACGGAAGGCCTTGTCGAGATTGTTTGTTCGTTGATCCTGTTATGGATGGGAAAAGGTATTTCTTGTCGAATATAATGTTCTTGTTTTCGTTTATGGCCAAAAAGTATATATATTTTTTGTAACACCTATGTTTTTTTTAATTATTGAATTAAAAAAAAGCCTTATGAAGATATGGAACTTGAACGAACTTTCGGGAGTTCTTGCTGTATTCAATTGCCAAGGAGCTGGAAATTGGCCCGGTTTCGAGAGTTCTTTGGATATAAATGGCGTTGAGTTATTCGGAGAGATTTCCCCATCGGATATTGACTATATTTCGGAAACTTTGTCCGATTCGTTTGAAGGAGATTTCGCTGTATTTTCGTTCAAAACAGGTCTCTCTCTCTCTCTCTCTCTCTCTCTCTCTCTCTCTCTCTCTCTCTCTCTCTCTCTCTCTCTCTCTCTGTGTGTGTGTGTGTGTGTGTGTGTGTGTGTGTGACAAAGTTCGTAAAAAAAATATGCTCGGTGTATGAAAATATTTTTCAGGGCGTCTATCTCGAGTACCGATGCACGGAACGCTAAATGTGACACTTAAAACATTACAATGTGATGTCTTCACAGTGTGTCCAATTAAGGTAGTTCTTCACTACTTAGTAAAACAAGATTCTTTTTTTATTTTGTTACATAATAATAATAATTACTTATTTTGTCTGAAAATGTGACAGAAATATGATCAAGAAATTGAATTTGCACCAATTGGATTGATAAATATGTACAATTCCGGAGGGGCAGCCGTTAAAGTCGAGGCGGTTAGTAATGATTCTTCGTTTGTCGGAATACGAATCGGAGGGAGAGGGGAAGGTGTTTTCGGAGCTTATTCCAATTCGAGGCCAAAGTTTTGCTGTGTTAATGGTGTGGAGTTGGAATTCGATTTCAGTTGTGAAAATCATTTTTTGACAGTTAATATTCCCTCAGGAACTACTTCTTGGGAAATTGCTGTTCATTATTGAGGCCATTTTATTTTATTTTTTATTTTTTTAGTTTAACTGACAAAACCTGTCATATTTCTTTAGAAAACATATATTTCACAATTGAAATATTTAATTTTTTTCTTCACCAAAAAATTGATGTGAAGTATTTATTCTTGATATGTCTTGGAAAATTTACAACCACCCCTGAGGTATGTTCAAATTACGAAAAAAACCTTTCATGTTTAGATAATTACAATTATCCCTCAATTATGAATCTTTTTACACATTCAGCCTTATGGTTTCAAATTCAATATAATCTTCTAGATTTCGTGGAATGTTCTGTAGTTTGTGCTCGTTTTGTGCAAAAATGCAGTTTCTGATACACCACAACCTGATATTTACAAGATAAGTAACACATCTTACTATCATCCTGTTTCAAAATGTGGAGTTCGAATTAGATAAAATGAGAGAATATTCCATATATTCTAAAAGATTTTACCAAATTTGACACCGCATGGGTAGACGTGTAAGGAGATTTATAGTTGGAGGGGGTGGTTGCAATTATCCAACGGGAGGTTTTTTTCGTAATTTACCCTATAATTTCCAGAAAATAGACTAGCGGTGCACTCTAAACAATAAAACTTGTTTCGAAGGTGGAAAGTGCCATAAGTTATTTTACGAGAATCTAAAGTGCCAAAATAATATATTTTGAGGGTGTAAAGTGGAATTAAGCAATTCTGAATCAGATAAAGTAGGGATATTAAAGCATATAACTTGAGTTATTCAATCTCATAAATTATTAAACTCCATAAGATACCACTTTAAGAGTTAAGACCATAATTTTTTATCCGGTTCTTTTTAAATACGATCCACACAGAACCGGACCGTATCCGGTCCAAGCTGATCAAACCGACACCCTACAAACAAACCACTAAAAGTCAACCATGTTTGACTCCTGCTTACTTAATGTTTAATTAATGACGAATTAGTATGACTAATTTTTCCATTATCGTCTTGAAATTTCATTTACTCGTGTTTACTGAATTCTGAGTTCTGATCCTCTCTTCTTCCCCCAATCGAAGAATTCGAAATTGAAGATCTGCACCACGCATGTATTCATCGGCGATACTGGTAATTCCTCTTTGCTGTTTCAGAATTTCTGATCGTTTGATCTTCTTCGTCTGTCATCTGTTGGAGAAGAGATTTCTATTGGTTGTTGCTTAGGTTTTCGTGTTTAGATTTGGGATTTTTTTTTGGGGGGGATTAGGCATGAAATACTTGTTCTGGTGGAGTAAAATTGAAATCGAGTTGCGCGGGTGTGTGTGTGGAATTTCATATGAACAAATGTTGATTGCAACCTCATTCTGAGCCTGTGAATTGTGATGATTTGGTTCATTTTGTAAGTAACCATTGACAATAAGCCAATTAAGCTTCAAATATGGGATGCTGTTGGATTTCTTCATTCATATTTCTCAGCTGAAGATTTTATGTTGTGTTGGTTCATAGATTTGTTCGGGATGGCTGATACTAAATATTCATACGTGCGACTGATTCAGTCACCGAGAATGTCGGAAAATGTTTACGAATCAGTCGAAAATCACAGTTGAATTACGATTGCTAATTTGTTCTGTTTTACATGCATGTAAGCTCTGTCTTTATTTGTTCTGTTTGCCCTTATCGTTTTATAATATACATCGAGGGCATTCAAGCATAACAGAAAATGTTGAGTCATGCTTGTTTCAGTCTCGTGTTTTATTCTTCAGGCACGGCTTATTTATTTCGAGTATCTGAAATAAGAAATCGGACAAAACTAAGCCCGTACAATCAATTCAATCCGGCAAATTTGTATCTCATAGTTATCTGGTCGTTACGCGAATACTCTTTTCTATAATGCTTGTCAAGATGGAAGAAAGATTAAGCTTAATAATTTCTAATTGTTTCTTGATTTACCTACCTGGAAGGAGGGAAGCATGCATGCCAGGTGGCCAGAAGATGTTAGGCATTCCAAAAATGCAATCTCGCACGCAGAAAAGCCGTTAGCACTGAAGAACAGTTCGCGGAAGAGAATGGATTTACGATTTTGGCCGTTCGTATTTCAGTATCCAAAACATTATGTAGTGGCATTTATGAGAACATCAGCAATGATGTACAAGAACGTTCAGGATGGAGTTTTCGATGTGTCGAATGAGGTTAGCTTGTTATTTTTTCCTCTTGATATTTTATTACTCCCCGTCATTATTATTTTTCTTTTGATTTAAATGCTCCCAAGAATTATGATAATATGAATATTATATGATCATTCAATTGCTGCCGAAAAAAAAATTCAGTAATCTGATCTTTCGTTTGAGAGAGTTACATAAGAGAGTTTTCATAAACTGTTGTCTGATTGCGGTTTGCCGTTGTGTTGGCTAGTTATAAATATGACTTTTCCCAAATGTCTCTGATTATAATTACTCTCCAAGATTCAAATATATCCTCGAACAAAATTATTAATATTTTTTTTTATATATTTAGTACTTAAATCAATTGCTTAATAAATGGCATCTTGTATCTGTTTACAGTGGAATTCCAGGCCCGTCAGATGGCAGGGATTGTTCTTCTCAAGGTGGCGATCACTGCAGTTGAAATTTGTTGGTAAGCATATACGGAAAAAAAAAAGGAAGGCAAATGAAAGAAGTTCCTCCATTTTATTAATTTGGTGTGCCATTTTGATTGTGCAATTCTTTATTTTTATTTTATTTATCAAATAAAGTAAAAATGGCAAAAGTCCAAACATTTTAGAGGAAAGACGCAAAATGCGCTCTTTCTTAGGGTCTTATAATCAGATCTACATAGGAAATCACGACGAGGGAAAGGGAAAAAAAAAGGGCATAAATATATATATAAGGATAAGCCAAATTCCATCTCCAATTCACCTAATCGTGTCATACGATTACATGCATGTATTTGTTGTATCTATCTGTATTCTCTATTTATACCCATAGAAAGAGAGTTTGAAAGGAGAGGCAGAGAGTTGTCTGTCTGGTAAAAAAAAGTAGTGATGGATGGTGTGCATTTCTACACACACTCCATGTGTGTGTCTGTGTGTAAAAACGGTTTTATTTTTTAACTCGTTAATCACTCGGCATGTGAGCCTGAAAACCCATAATTCATTTCCTTGAAAATTATTACCAGAAAAAGAAATTAAAACACGCAGAAAGGTTTCTGTTAGATATATTATCCCACTTCTTTTTTATCTCTTTTTTTTTTCAATTTTTTTATTTTTTAATACGGAGTTTTATCATTTTAACCCGTGCTTCAGATTATGGAGAGAAAGGGCAATGCTCACAGGAAGAAGAAGAGAACGAGAGACGAAGGAGATGATAAAAGAAAAGAATATCCCCACAAGGGCAAGAAACAAGAAATAGTCGTCACTTCTTCGGACAACGATTCTTCTTACAGGAAATCAAAACGCAACGGAGTTTTCGATTTTCCGTGGCTCAAAGAGGGCTCTGTCTTTGAAATGGACGAGTTCTTAAAGCCAGAAGATCACGTTTTTGCACCATGTTCTTGTTTAGGTGAAGAAGACAACACTCTTGTAGCAAATCTCGACCAACCTTGTCTGCAAAATTCACTTGCATCCGATCGGAATTTCGATGTCAATAAATTCGACGGTGGTAGTTTGTGTTCGTTCGGAGTCGACGATTTCGAACCGTTGGATCGCATTTGGAGCTCCATCATTGATCAGCCTCTCGACAATATCTGTCCTAACAAAACTTAGGAAAGAATTGATGATCTGATTAATCGATTTACGTTCGTTCTTTGGCTGAGAAATCTCAGTTTTGATCATTTTTTTGAAGGCAAAAAGTGATCATAGATACGGATCTCTTAGATTGAGTGCATTTTAGATTAGTAGAAGCAGTTTTGTCAAATTTGAAAATTATGTAATAAAATTAAAACGATAAACTAAATAATCATATGTCGAGCCGTATCATTAAAATTATATTTTATTAGTAACTTAATTTGTCGGGCCTTATTTGAATGGAGCTACAGGAGACTCAAACTCGGCTAATAAACAAATCGAGTTTAATAAAATAACTCAAATTCGGCTCGACTCACTAAAAAATAGGTTCGGTTCAAATATAATCGGATCGAACCATCGAACTTCGGTTAGGCCCTACTCAATTGTCGGTCCTACCATTGATTACACATCACTAAATTTTATCATTATCTTAACGTCGTGTTGTTAATGGTTTTGTTTAATTATTCTATTAGACAAAATTATTTAATTAATTAAGACTGGTCCAGTTCTATTGAAGAAAATGATGCAAAAAAGTCTATGTCCGCGTTGCCCTAGTTCAATTTAAATACCTATATATATGTTGGCTGTCATTAATTTTTTTAGTTTTGTATATTAATTTTTTTTAATGTCAATAAATATTAATTACGTTTTTTTTTTTAATTATAGGCAACAAATCGAATTTTCTATAATTCGAGGGATCAAATTGCAAATTACTATTAAATTTATGATGTGATTGTCATTTAATTAATTTAATAATATAATAATGAACTTTCTCCATCGTCACAATTCACAAACAACGGAAAAAGAAAATAAATAAATAAATAAATAATTAATTAATTAATTAAATAAAAGTAATATTATTTCTTCATACGCACTCAGAGTAGCAGAACACCAGCCAACTCACATCCACATCGATTCTTCATCTTCTTCCTATTTTCTCTCACCATTTCTGCTGATTTTTTCTTTCTCTAATTCAAATCGCACACTCGTTTTCTCCTTTTCGATTTTCTCAATTAGGTTAATTTCTGTTCGATTTGAGTGTTTTTCAGCTAATGTAGACGAGATTCTCCTTTTTTTACAGATATACCCAAATCTGCGCATTATCCGGGCTTTTTCAGTAATCCACTTTTTACACAATTCCTTCTCCTCAATTAGGGTTTTCGTTAATATATAGAAATTACTGTCGAGAAATTCAGGAATTCTTCAATTTCCGTTTCTGTGGGTGTTGTTTGTGTTCATGTGTTTCTGAGAGATGAAGACGAAGCTCAGAAAACCGGTGCTTTTTTTGCTGCTGGTTACAGTTTTTGCTCCTATTGTTCTCTACACCGACACTCTCGGGCTTTATTCCACTCCCTCTTCTTGTAATGATTCAATTTTCCACTGTTGATTTATCCTTTTGATCTGTGTTCATTTATTTCTCTGATTGTTTTTTTTTTATAATTGATTTTTTGTTCTCTTTTTTCTATGATTTTACAGCTAGGAATGAATTTATGGAAGATGGTTCGACATTCGTAAGTTTTCGTAATTTTTTGATATTTGTTTGTTTTTTTCTCAATTGTTCGATGTTGAATTCTCGATTGTTTTTTGTATGTAGACATTTGCTGGGGAAGTTAGGCCTTTAAATGTGCTACCTCAGGTATGTTTTTTCCGTCTCCCGTGCGTAACAGTTGGGATGGAAGTGCCAGATCTTTATTGTTATGGTTTATTTAATTATTGCTGTACTGATTGACAGGAATCATCTACAACGCTGAAAGAACCGTTGGGTGTCGTTTATTCAGAAAATTCAATCGAGGCTAGTTCTAATAAATCCGAAGAAAGTACTCGAATCACTAGACAACTCACTGAAGGTTTCTATTTGCTTATTCACTCTCTTCTTTTCAATTACGCTCAGTTTGCAATCGGTTTACAAATTCATTCATTGAAATAATAACAGAATCGACAGAAGATAAAACTACAAATTTGTCGGGCAGTAGTGGCGGCAGCAAGGATGAAAATCCCATACGACAGGTGATCAGTACAGTTCACGAGGATGAGGTCGAAACGGGGAAAGAAAAATCAAATAAACCTCAATTGCATGAGAATACAGAGATTGAGAATCGACAGGATGATGTAACATCAGAAAACGTCTCGGAGAAAAAGGTTAGATTGATTTTCCCAAGTTAAGAAACTTCTCTTACAGTTTTATGGTTTGGTGATGTACAAGAAAATTAATTATATAATCTCTTGCTATGTTATGGGGTTTCTTATAGGAACTAAAACGTATAAAGCACTCTTCACGAACTAGAGAAGAAGTAAAGTCTAGACAGAACGAAAGAGCAGTTCTGTCAGATGCTCGTGTTCGCCAGCTTAAAGATCAACTCATTCAAGGAAGAGTCTATCTTTCACTATCAGCCACTCGAAATAATCCCCACTTTATAAGGGATCTTCGATTACGTATAAAGGAAGTCCAACGAGTACTAGGAGAGGCTACCAAGGATTCTGAGCTGCCTAGGAAGTAAGTATTCTAGTTCAACTTACATCTTATTTTTAATAGTAATTATAGGCGTAGTAAAATAAGCCATGATTAGCTAAACTGAAATGCTAAATGTCGTTTCAGTTTTATCATTACCGTTTTGGCTTCAAATGTTATTTTCACCATTTTCAGTCCGCATTTGGCAAAAGTCGAAACACCGAATTTGTAGTCCTTTGAGTTGGCTGTCTAATCCAATTGGAATCAACTAAACTGGATGTCGGTTGAGAGATTTATGCATGAATAATTAACAGTCTGTATCTCAGAAAACTCAACATCAAATTTGTAGTCAGTGATCATTAATTTATGCATATCTATCTCGTCCAACATCCAATTTAGCTAATTCAAGTTGGATTAGAAAGCCAACTCAAATGACTACAAATTTGGTGTTTTGACTTTCGACTAATTCAGATTAAAGAAGGGGTCAAAATCACAAAGTCCAAACGGTACCCATAAAATCGAAACAACATTTAGCAACTCCCTTAGTTAATAAGTTAGGTCTTATCAATTATACAATTGGGCTTTCATAAGATTGCATAACGGCTAATCTAACATTGGTATTTCAAGAAAATGATGAACTGGTGTTTCTACTTTCTTTTATCTTAAATTTTTGGTCTGTGATTATTTTATTGTAGTGCTAATGAGAAGATGAAAGCAATGGAGCAAACCCTATTGAAAGGAAAACAAATACAAGACGATTGTGCTGCTGTGGTGAAGAAACTCAGAGCGATGCTTCATTTGGCTGAGGAGCAGCTCCGGGCCCACAAGAAACAGGCCTTGTTTTTGACGCACCTAACTGCGAAGACTGTGCCTAAAGGGCTTCACTGCTTTCCTTTACGGCTTTCTTCCGAATATTTCATGTTGAATTCGTCTCAAAGGGATTTTTCGAATAAGGAGAATTTGGAAAATCCGAAGTTATATCACTATGCCTTGTTTTCGGATAATGTGTTGGCTGCTGCTGTTGTTGTGAACTCTACAATAACTCATGCAAAGGTATGGAAAAAAAATGTTATTGTCTTTTCGAGAATTTTATTTTTGGCCCCCTTCATCCCCTTCTAAAAATCTTTTCCACAAAACAAATTTGTTTTTGCTTTCCTTTTCAAATTAGAAGTAAGAAATTCGGGAAAACAGTTTGTGAACACATTTCATTATTCTCTCTCCTCCTTTTGACATGACTTGAATGCTAAGTTAACAAATTGGGGTTTATTGAACATGCTAAGTAGTGTAATCATCTCTTGAAATACCAACGAACAGTATTTCTTTCTCCGAAAACATCTTTTCCCCATAATAAAATGGAAATAGAACTCCAAAAGGGGGCCAAACATTGTCGATATTCAAATTTCACCTAAATGCTACAAATACTGATCTTTTTATTTTTTTTTTATTTTTTTTTCTGCAGGATCCTTCGAAACACGTTTTCCATGTAGTCACAGATAGGCTCAATTACGCAGCAATGAAAATGTGGTTCTTAGCAAATCCACCTGGCAAAGCAACAATACAAGTCCAAAATGTCGAAGAATTCACATGGCTAAATTCAAGTTACAGCCCTGTTCTCAAGCAGCTAAGTTCTCGGTCCATGATTGATTACTACTTCAAAGGCAAACGTGCCGAATCTGATTCCAACCTAAAGTATAGAAACCCTAAATACCTCTCAATTATGAACCATCTGCGGTTTTACCTTCCGGAAATTTTCCCAAAGCTCGATAAAGTATTGTTCTTGGATGATGATATTGTAGTCCAAAAGGATCTTAGTGGCATCTTTTCTCTCAATTTGAAGGGGAAGGTTATTGGAGTGGTTGAAACCTGTGGAGAAACTTTTCACCGTTTTGACCGTTACCTCAATTTCTCGAACCCTATTATCTCGAAAAATTTCGATCCTCGAGCTTGTGGTTGGGCATTTGGAATGAATATCTTTGATTTGGATGAGTGGAGGAAGCAAAATATCACGGAGGTGTACCACAAATGGCAGAATCTGGTAAGTTTGTTTAAAGATTTATGGAGTTTATTGCATTTAGCACCCTGTGTTATATGGAATTGCTAAAACAAACCCTTAATGATTTACGCCCTTCGTTTAAAAATAAGTGTCGTTTTGGCCATGTCTTTTCCCCCATAGCAAGTGTCGATAAATTAATATTTGAAATTTCAATATTTTCTCTAACACCTATATTCTGAAGCAAAGCTGTAATTTTTGGTGTACAGAATGAGGATAGGCTGTTGTGGAAACTGGGTACACTGCCACCTGGACTGATAACCTTTTCGAATCGAACCTACGCGCTCGATAAATCCTGGCATGTATTGGGGCTCGGTTATAATCCCAATGTACCTTTAAAAGACATCGAACGAGCGGCTGTCATACATTACAACGGGAATTTAAAACCGTGGCTCGAAATAGGGTTGCCGAAATTCCGCAATTATTGGGCTAAATTCGTGGATTACGATCACCAATATTTACGGGAATGCAATATCACTCCGTAAAATCTCGTCCGTGCATCGGCTAATTTAGGTATATATTTTCGTAGCTTTCCATTCGTTATTTCATAAATTTATTATTATTATTTATTGTCTTCATCATTGATATATGTAGAGGTGATGAAATGATATATAATATGAATTGCAGTATTTTTGTCTTTTTTGGTTTCTTGTGTTTTGCTCATTTTTGTCGGCTGTGTAAAATAAGGTAAGAAAGAGTGAATGTTTGCTGGATGAATGTTATCTGTTTGTCTCTGTCTTTAAGTCTTAACTGTATTCACTTGATTTTAATATCTCCTGCCGACAGTTGTACTATAGATACACTGTGTGTGTGTGTGTGTGTGTGAGAGAGAGAGAGAGAGAGAGAGAGAGAGAGAGAGAGAGAGAGAGAGAGAGATGGACAGGCTGTTGTGGGAGCCCAGAGCCACAACAACATGATGCTGGGAATTAAGGTGGTGGGGGCATTAAATTATAAATAAATATTAGATGTTTTATTTATTTATTTATTATTTATAAACATTATTGTATCATAATAAATCAAATAATGTGTGACACCAGAAATAGGCCATCCTATCTAACGTATAGGCCCAATCAAGCCATAAACTATGGGCTTTTTTCAAGAACCATCCTTGTGTAATTTTGAATTGCTGAAAACACCCGCGTGTTAAAAAAATTAGCACATAACCCCTGTGGAAATTAGTTAAAGGTAAAAAGGCCCCTGCGAGTTCGATGTGCCATACACTCGTGGTTATATTTTCCAATACAGTTCATGACATTTTAAAAAAAGCCCTCTCCCCGAAGGAAAACTATATTAAACTAAATCACAGGTGCAAATGCGTTGATGAGCTGGCTCGACGGAAGTTCGAGTTTCTTGACAAGATTAAGTTACAACCAATTTTTATTTGTTTATTCATGAGCTATTTTAATTTTATTTTATATTTTTTTATATTATATAATATATACATAAAATCATAGTAAATAACTACGTGCAATTTTTTTTTTATTCTGTAATTTTTGTATTATAATATAAATAATTGATAATAATATAAAGTTCATATAAATTAGAAGGAAAAAATAAGCTCAAGCTCATTAAATTTTTCCGGCTCAACTCGAACTCGAGTAGATAAGTTTATTTGGTGGTTTTCATTATTATGTTTTTTATTTCAAAAAAGGAAAAGGAGGAGGGGGCAAAAGTAAGGAAAAGAAATATAATTGGCTCAATAAAGTATTACTGGAAACCTTATGGGTCGTTTTAATATAAATAAACAATAGAGGTGCCAAGTCCAAAACTTCCATTTTCATTTTTAAACACGTAAAACCAACTGCCGTCTCCCCACTCCAAACCCTAGCCAATACAACCGAAAATCCCCACCCTTTAGCCGCCGCAACCGCCGCCGCCGCCGACCGAAAACCACCACCCATGTAGATGGATCGCGTCTCGTGAAAGAGGATCATGGAAGAGGTAGCCGCAATCATTCCGTCGAAGCGTCGCCGCAACAAGATCGCCGGATTCTCCACACATTTGATGAAGCGCATCCAGGAGCGCCTGTCCGTTGGATCTCACTCAAGCTGCAGCAGGAGGAGCGCGATCGGCGTATGGATTCCGTGCCCGACGAGAACGCCATTAGAGTCGACCGCATCGAGATCAGGGACCGATAAGTGTTGGCGCCGCCCATGAACTTTGGCCGTGGAGGCGGCAGGAGATACCGAGAAGGATGATGAGGTTAATTTTTTTTTCCGGTTACTGTATTGACTTTGATTTTTTTTTTTTTTTAATATAATTGAATTTCGTTGTCACTTGTTAGCCTGTTGCAAATGTTCGATGTTACTTTGGGTTGATGAATTTTGGGTTGAAGTGAAATTGTTGTCACCTACATCTTTTTTTCAGGCTGGATTTATTTCTTAAGTATGTGATTTTGTTAGTTATGATTCAAGAATTGGGATTGTTTCTCGCAATTTGTTAGGTTTTCTCCTTTTTGTTACGTCTGCTCCAAGGAAGATTCATTTCGTTGAAATTAGGTTATTCAAAGGAATCATTCGTAGCTAAATATGTGACTGTGGTATGCGTGACTCTGGTATACGTGACATTGCTTTTGTTGATTAAGGACAAATGTTTAGGTCTAGTTCGAGTCTTTTTTCGCGTGTTGTGTTGGCCAACTTAACTGCTTCACTTACATTCTGAACTCTCGACTGCTTCACTTACATTCTGAACTCTCGACTGCTTCACCTACGTCATGAATCCCCTTTCACATACAGAGAAAACATGGCAAAATCATAAAGATATCAGACTGTCAATAGTGGAGAATGTTCGCCTAATTTGGTGGAGAATGTACATACTTGAGAGTTGTTCAACTGTATTAGTAGATATTCTTCAAAAGATGTTTGATGTTGCACGACTTTTTATGGATGTTTTTTGAAAGTAAATTATGGTTTTCTTATATATGGCTTATAAAAGTAATGAAACGTAAATTATTGTTTCTGATGTATGGCTCACAAAACTCATTTTGGGTCGGACACAATATTATAATTCACTGCCACCAAAAGTAAAAGTGGAACATGTCTATCCCTATGCAGTGTGTGATGTGTCTGGAATCATGCCATGCTATTCATGTGACGTCTTGCAGCAGAATATAAGTTCTAAATTAGGAAGCAACCATTTCACTTATTATTATCAACTCTTTCTGAATTTTGTATTCCCATTAAACTAAAACTAAATCTTGGACTCTAAAGCGTAAAGATATAATACCATTTTCTTTGTATGTATTGATATATTCTGTCATTATTTATGAAGTTTGTCATTATTCTATACTATATTTATGCTTACTTTCTTATGGATCCATTTCAGATGGGTGGAAGATCAAACATTATAGACGAGCTGTTTTGCCGTTTCATTTTCCCAGAGAGACCTGCTGCTGCTGCTGCGGCAGGTCGTGATTTTTCTGGTGGTAGTCAGTTGTGCTGGTGATCCTTTCTAAACAACGGATTGAAAACATATTGCCATTTAGAGGAGTCAGATTGTGAAAGGTTAGTTAATATTATTTTTGCTGCAAACAAATGTTGATCTAGGATGGCAATTAATTTGGAAGATCAGTTAAATGCATGTTCTGAAACTCGTTAACTGATTTATTACGTATGCATTGGCAAAATTGATGTGACACTGATATCATCGACATTAAACATACACGGTTTCATTTATTAGGTAGGATGAAAATGAAATAATTTTTTTAATAGTTCTCATTTTGATATGTATCACCTCATTTAGGATCCATGAAGAGAGATCATCTCATTATGAGTCATATTCGTCTGAACCATTGTTTGTTAGTTCATCATTTTAGAGTCATATTCGTAACTGTGAATGGTTTGGTCACTTGTTCAACCAAAGCTGCAACAAAGCACATCATAATAAACGCATACTAAAATTAATGTTAATAACATTTGGACAATGCTTGTCAAGTTGTTGCCGAATTGGATTATGAGTTGATGCACTTTCTTATAAGTCTCTAGAATTTATGTGAATTGTTGATTTTGTGAATGTGCATAACACACGTACAGATCATGATACAACGTGTAATCCGTCTCTGATTGGCTGGCCTCAAGCCGTGCTATTCAAGTGATGTTTTACAGCAGAATATAAGTTTTGAATTCTGAAGTACAGCTGGCTAATCTTATTATTATCAACTCTTTTTGAATTTTGTATTGTATTCCCATCCAACTAAAACTAAATTTTGGACTCTAAATCATTAAAAGATGCAATACCACTTTCTTTGCATGTATTAGTATACAGTATTCTGTTGTCATAATTTTGTACTTGATTTATGCTAACATTTGATATGGATGAATTGCAGATGGGTGGAAAATCTCATACGTAAGAAACGAGCTGCTTTGCTGTTTCATTTTTTGCGGAGACACCTGCTGCTGTGAGTTTTTGGGGCATCCAAGCAAAATAATCATGGTTATGAAAATATGAATTGGAAAACCAGTAAAAGAAAATAAGAAAAAGAAAAAGTGCATTAGAACTTATTAGTTCAAGCTTAAAGAAGTTGTAAATGGACTTTCTAAGTTAGGAAATAGGCCCACTTTACAATTTAATCAGCACAACATAAGCATAAGTCAGGCCCAGAAAAGGCACCCTTTGGGCCCATTTCAGAATTGACAGGCTCAATGCATGCCACTCCAGGCCCATTTGTTGTTCAATAGTGGCTCAACATGACAAAAAAATCCATTCGAGGAGGCCCAAACATCATGCGTATTCTATAACTTTTCCAGGCCCAATCACAATTAATCGAGGCCCAATCACAATATTAAGCAATTACGTGAATTCACTGAACATTGCAGCTAATACACAAATTACATTAGTCATACAAACACACAATGCTTACAATTAAAAGATAAAAGTCCGTGTACACAACAAAAGTCCATTCGATCCCTTTACAGAGTTTCTTTCAGCATATTGCATATACAACAAAAGTCCGTTTTATTATTTACAGAGTTTCTTTCAGGAATGTGTATATACAATCCGGGAGCAAATAAAACAGGAGATGCACCTATTGCATAATCACGAGCCACCAATACTTTATTCCACAGATGCACGTTATGCTCCCTTTCAACTTCTGCATAAGAATATGACAAATTTGTCAGCTCAAAGCATATTCAAGTCTCTGTTAGACATTTATACACGTTATCCTAAACTGTATTCATACATAAACATAATTTTCTCATCGATATTAGGTGATAAACTGGAGAACTGACTCAGAGACGACAAAACAATTCAACGTTAAACAAAGTTGCCATACCTGTTCGTTGAGTGACAAACTAATAAGAAGGTTCGAATCCGGCATTAATGGCATATAGAAGTTTTGCCGTCAAAGTGCCGGCACGTTTATGTGTTGGAAGCTGTATCAATTACATGGGACCAAATATTAGTTAGATGACAACACATTATATGTACAATCAAATCAATGAAAACAGAGCTAGGTCATAAGAAAATTACATGACGATAAGAATGGACTAGTGTATGGCCTTCCGAATATTACCTTCAATGTATTATAACATGTAGAAGCTGATGGAAGCCCAAAGAGGAACATCACAAAACCCCTACATTGATTGTAAGTTCATAAGTCAGCTCAAACTCATAGGATGAGCATAAAGTTTTTCTCCATTTTGCATTCAAAATTTACTCCTATGTATAATATGACATGCAATTTCCTCAAAACTCAGATAAAATACTGATGTAAAATAGAGTCGCATTGATATTATATTTATAAAAATAAAATAAAAAGAAACCCAATAAAAGATCCCAAGTTAAATATTCATGAAAAATCAAGTAAAACATCGTCATCAACGTTCAAACACACTAGACTAGAGCTCCAGAAGTGGATGGTTCTAGAGATTAAGATTCCAATTTGTAGAGAATATCTCCTATTTCTTAGAGCGCAAACAAACGAACAATAACTGTAAGAACTTCAACAAGAGGGGGATACAAGAAATCATCAACATCAATGTCATGATCCCCAATTGAAAGTAACTGCAAAAAAAAAATATTGACGACCATCATATGGGAGTGCTGACGAACTAGAATTATGTATAATATAAAAGTAATTGCCATATCACAAGGACAAAATACTTGAATTTTAGTGTACAGATTTCCAACAAGACGAGTATTATTGTCAAACGAAGCGACAAAATTATTCACAAAATGGAAATCTTGTACAGAAGATCGATATTTGTAATGACTAGTGAATACATGTTTCTAAGTTAGCACCTCAAAATGACATATCCTTGAGGTTAGTCTGGTAATTTTCCTCTGGCTGTTAAGACTGAGCTACAATTCATATAAGTGACTAACAAAAATTTAATTGTATAACTTGAAGAAAATTGCAATAATTAGCCCATATTTACTAGTGTATGTACCCGAATAAGAGGAAGTCCTCCCACGAATTATATGTAGTGAGCTCTGGCCACAAATTTCTAGAAAGTATATAGAAGTGAACACACTTAAAGCCCATAATAGATAAATAAATGCAGACAAGAAAAATGAATAACGAGAAAAATGCACCAAATAAAAATACCTGATTAAATTCACTTGAATTAAATGCCTTCAACCAAGAAGGAGATATCACATCTGTATATCAGTTTTCACGTTTTCCAAAGAGCAGTATAAGCTGTTTTTCGAACTCTACTAAACTGTAAACAGATAGATATACCAGATATAAGTAAGTATATATACGGGATTCAGAATAATCAAGAAAATTGATTTTCGGATTATTTTACTCACATCTCGTACTTTCGACGAGCCTCACTGCGTATTGCTTTATACAGCTCACTGTCTTTAGGCATACTGCTGATATTATTTCCTGTAATATTAATATATCATTCTCAGCCATATGTACTGAGTTGAAATTTAGATTAAAAAAAAAAGAATAAACAAATATATATATAAAGAATGAGCAACCAAATTGAAAGATTTGTTCCACTAATTAAAGATAAGTAGGAACCAAACAGAAAGAGGAAAAGAAGAAGAGGAAAGTGTATCCTTAAGGCTTCGTTTGGTTGGGGAGATTAGTCATGATTAACTAAACAATTAGACTTTGTTTGATGTTTGGCAAACCCAATAATTTTCCGAGTCGACCCGGAAATATTATTTTATCTTGGCTTATATTGCCTTTTAGGGAGATTATTTATTGGACCTTCTTTCATGGCCCGATAATACAATGGGGTTTTCATTAGATTATATAATCTTATGTTGGCAACCAAACAAGGCCTAAGTTTATGAATTTTACATGTTTTCTAAGTGATTCTTCAGTAAATGTCGAAACCCAAAGAAAGATCCTTGACATCTCCTTCGTAATGATGCATGCAAAAGTCATATATGACATAAGAATATTAAAAAAAATTGCCGACGCAACCTCATTTGTAACAGAAGAACATTGCTCAACAAAGATACACGCACAATAAGATAGGAACTCAAAACAACAATGATTTGTGCCAACTGTCTAAAAAAATATGAGATGCAAACCTTGTGTAGTCTTACCTAGCAATCTTAGCATTATACAAGATTTGTCAAACAATTTTACTAGTATTTCAGTAAAAATAATCCGTATCTAAGTAGTTTCTTAACCCTAGCAAAATTTGCATCTAGACTATACATATGACAAACATATTACTACTATTTCAGCCAGAAACAAGTAACATATGTTCAGGCAACAATTACATTAAAAATCAAATCAGTTGCCAACAATTACATCAAAAGCAAGTATGTATTAAAGGCAAGATGCCAAGATCAGTGTTCAGACCTCAAAATTCCAAGAGCTCCTTCAGCAAAGCAACTACAGCCTCCTCGGCCTGTACAAAAGAGATCGAAAACAATGGATTTTAATTAATAATCAATATTTTGTAGAGTTAATGAACTAGGATACAACATAATTCAGAATCACTGTAACTATAGCATACTTACAAAACCAGGGAATTTACAGAGAGAAATCTCTAACAACAAACATTTTGCAAAATTAAAAAGAACGAAAAGGAAACCCAAACACTGTAACTACCGCTTAATTTACTTCAATTTGTGAGTAAAATGGGGTAAATATCTCTCACCTTGTGGAGCGAAAACCACGGTAGGGTTCTCATTAATCTCCGAGAATGTAGCCATGTCAGCGACGGTGTAGACGGAGTCAAGTTTGGTGAGATCGGAACAGGAGTGTAATGTTTTGATATAATATTAATATATTTAGATGTAACAGTAGAATGGGGATTAATTGGGGAAGAAGAAAAAGACTAGATAGAGTAAAGAAGAAGAAAGAGATGAGAAAATTGATATAAAAATTGGCTAGCTGCCTTCATTAATGATATTCCATCTATTTATAGAAACCTGCCAAATCTGACCTAAAAGGATATTCCCCTTTTACAAATGAAAAGCTAACATATGTCCTTATTCTATTTGCAGGTATTAAATTCTAATTTGTTGCCAGTACATTTGCTGAAGTCTTCATTAGTCCACTTCGTGTTGGGCCTGAGATCCGAACCCATTACTGCAGTTGAGGTGGAATTGGGCTTGACTTGACACGACCCGTCTGAAATTCTCTGATTCTCCAAAACGCCGTCGTTTGCTATCATCCGTTTGAAAGCCCTAATTTGGCGATTGCCCCTCTTCTTCTTCGATCCCCAAATCAGCTTGTCCGGGTACATGACATTACCCCCCGGATGACCAAATCCTTGTCCCCAAGGATCAAAAGATGGAAACTTTGCCATCAATTCCTCAAAATCTTCCCAGGTAGCGTGCGTAGGGTCAGAGCCAGTCCATTGGACGAGAACTTGGGTGCGCGGCTGCTGATTAACCGTTACAGTACGGTGGTCCAACAATTTGGCCGGAAAAACCACGAAAAGTCCGGTGTCAGTGGAAAGTGGAAAAAGGAAGGTGTGGGCTGGGTATATGTTTAGAGCTGAGCTTCTTCTTCAGCAAGGACACATGGAAGACATCGTGGACTTTGGAGTCTGGTGGAAGGAGTAAGCGGTAGGCAACCGGTCCCACGCGTTCCACAATGGTGTAAGGCCCAAAATAGCGGTTCGAAAGCTTCAGATTCCGGCGAAGGGCGACCGAATTCTGTCTGAACGGCTGTAATTTGAGGTAAACTTCATCCCCCACCTCAAATTGCCTTTCAACCCTTCGTGTATCTGCATAATGTTTCATACGTGTCTGTGCTAAAAGCAAATTAGCACGGATGAGGTCTAAAGCATGAGCCCTATCACGAATAAGATCACCCACAGTAGTGTTGGTAGTATCCAAATACGAACCCATAGAGAAATAGGGTGGTTTGTAGCCATACAATGCTTGAAATGGGGACATTTTCAAGCTAGTATGATGGTTGGTATTATACCAAAATTCAGCAAGGGTGAGCCATTTCATCCATTGGTGAGGGTGATGACTGATAAAACACCTTAAGTATCCCTCCAAACACTGGTTAACACGCTCAGTCTGGCCATCACTCTGAGGGTGGTAAGCAGTAGACATAGAAAGTTTAGTACCCAGTAGCTTAAATAATTCAGTCCAAAACTGACTGGTAAAAACTCTATCTCTATCTGTAACAATGTTGACTGGCTGATCATGTAGTTTGACAATGTGGTCTAGGAATAGCTTAGCAACACTGGGGGCAGAATAGGGATGAGATAGTGGTAAGAAATGGGCATACTTGGTAAGTCTATCTACTACCACTAGTATGACATTCTTCCCTTCAGATTTAGGTAATCCCTCAATAAAGTCCATAAAGACATGGGACCAAGCCTCTGTAGGAATTTCCAATGGTTCCAACAGACCTGGGTAAGGGTTGGTCTCATGTTTGGCTCTTTTACACACATCACAACCTTGAACAAAAGTCAAAACATCTGTTTTCAACTTAGGCCAGTAGAATAGTGATTTGGCTCTGTGGTAGGTGCCATGAATGCCTGAATGACCACCAATAGCTGTGTCATGAAGGCTCTGTAATAATTTTTCCCTCAATAACTGATCTGAACCAATACAAATCCTCCCCTTATACCTCAAAATACCCTGCACCACTGAGTAATCAGGAAAAGCAGAGGGGTCCAAGACCTTGGCAGCCAATATTTTCTTGAAAGCCTGGTCTTGCTCATAACTGGCAAGAACCTCTAACATCCACTTAGGTTGAACTGTAGTCATAGCATAACATTACCCATCTGAACATCCCTTTCTTGATAGAGCATCAGCCACTATATTTTCTGTCCCCTTTTTATACTCAATTGTGTAGTCCAACCCAATCAGTTTAGAGATCCATCTCTGTTGAAGGGCAGAAGTGAACTTCTGATCCATAATGTATTTGATGCTTTGTTGATCAGTCCTAATAGTGAAACGATGGCCCTGTAAATAGTGTTTCCATTTCTGAATAGCCAATAGAACTGCCATGAACTCCCTCTCATAAATAGATAAGGCCTGATTCTTCAAGCTAAGTGCTTTACTGATGAAAGCTATAGGTCTGGAGCCTTGCATTAGTACTGCTCCCAGACATGTAGAACTAGCATCTGTTTCCACCAGAAAAGGCTTGGAAAAATCAGGTAGGGCTAGCACTGGTGAAGTAACCATGGCCTCCTTAAGTTGTATAAAAGCACTCTATGCCTCCTTGGTCCAGTGAAAACCCCCTTTCTTCAACATTTCTGTTAAAGGTTTGCTGATGGCTCCATAACCTTGAACAAACTTCCTGTAGTAACCAGTAAGCCCTAGAAACCCCCTGAGTCCTTTAACTGTTGTAGGTTTTGGCCAGTCCAGCATACCTTTGATCTTCTCAGGATCAGTTGCTACTCCTTGCTCACTAATAATGTGACCCAAATACTCAATTGAGGGTTGAGCAAAGCAACACTTGGATTGTTTAGCATATAAGGCATGCTGCCTCATGATTGCTAAAGTAATTTCCAAATGATGTAGGTGATCTTCCAAACTCTTGCTATAAATCAGAATGTCATCAAAAAACACCAATATAAACTTCCTCAAATAAGATGAAAATACCTGATTCATAAGAGATTGGAATGTTGCTGGTGCATTACAAAGCCCAAAAGGCATAACCAAAAACTCAAAATGACCATGATGTGTCTTAAAAGCTGTTTTATACACATCTTCATCCCTCATTCTGATCTGAAAGTACCCTGATCTCAGATCCATCTTTGTAAACCACCTAGCACCATGCAACTCATCTAGTAACTCATCTATGACTGGAATAGGGTAGTCATGTTTCACAGTCATGGTGTTGAGGTATCTGTAATCTACACACATTCTCCAGCTAGAGTCCTTTTTTCTAACCAAGAGCACATGTGAGGCAAATGGGCTCTGGCTATGTCTAATAACTCCATTCTCCAAGAGTTCCTTCACAATCTGTTCAATCTCATTCTTGTAGGCATGTGAATACCTATAAGGGTAGAGTTGTTTAGGGATGGCATCATTTTTTAGGATGATGTGGTGTTCCACCCCTCTGATTGGTGGTAAGCCCTTAGGTTCTTCAAATATATCTTGATATCCCAACAACATTTGTGTGACTACAGTTGGTACTACCTTCTGTGGGCCATTGTCTTCCATAGAATATATTTGACTCTCATCACCCCCTTTTGTGTGTTGCAGCATCTTATAAAATGACTCACTAGAAATCAACTTCCAATCCACTTCTTCCTTGATATCAGTGATCATTACCCTTTGAGTTCCACACTTCACTTCAATGCACCTTTTTTCATAATCAAATACCAGAGGACTGCTCTTCAAGAGCCAGTCACACCCTAGAATAATATGATAACCCTCCATATCTATTATTCTGAGTGGGAAGTTGAAGGTGTGGCCCTGCATCTGCCAAGTAAACTCTCTCACCACTCTGGTGCTGAGAAGTTTATTCCCATTTGCTACTGTAATGGTCATATTTGAAGCCCTCTCCACTCTGCAATTAAGCTCTGCAGCTAATCCCCCAGAAATGAAGCTGTTGGTACTACCAGTATCTATCAATATGTTGAGCTGAACATCTCCCAAGTTACCATAAACCTTTATGGTGTTCACTCCAGTATTGCCCAGTAGAGCATTAAGGGAAACTTGTACCTCTCCCACTGGTACATCTCCCTCAGTCTGTTCCCCATCTGAAATAGCTTGGTAGTGTTCATTCTCTTCCTCCTCTGTCATCAGCATATAAATATGGCTATGCTTGCATTTGTGGTTAGGTGTATAGGTATCATCACAGTTGTAACAGAGCCCTTTTTCCCTTCTGGCTCTCATTTCAGCTATGGTAAGGTTTTTCCTCTGTGGAAGCAGAGCAGGTGGTGTATACGTTGGTGGTCTATTAGGTTGGTTGGGTGGTGGGTTTGGGTTGTTCCAAACTTTTTTCTGGTGTGGGAATGGGGTAGGTATTGATTTATAGGGTGGTTTATTTTTCTTGGTGATTGACTTAATGGTGTGTGCTTGTTTTCTGGCCATCTCTATTACATGATGCAGTCCCTTGATATCAAAAAGGGAAAAGAAGCTTCTAACTTCCTCAGGTAACCCTTTCATAAAACAGTGCACAAAATACTTCTCATCATAGGTTCTAGTGTTAAATAACAGTAGATAACACCTCATTTCTTCAAATTTCTCAATATATTCCTCAACAGTGTCTGTTACCTTTAGGGAATGTATATCATCCAATACATTTCCCTCTTGTAATTCATCAAATCTGTTGGTCACCAATCCTACAAAATCCTCCCAACACACATCCCTCTGATTCAAATGGCTAAACCATGATGCAGCCTTACCCTCAAGGTGAATGGAAGCTATAGCAACCCTCTGTTTGTTAGGTATATTTGGAATAAGTTGAAAATAGCTATCACATCTCAGTAGCCATGACCTGGGATTAGATCCATCAAACCTTGGAAATTCAACCCTAGGGCTAGGATTGAATCCCACAGCAAACTGTTCATCCCTATCATGCTGCTGTTTGAATCCCCTTAATTCAGTAACTGGTCTAGTGTAATGTTCAGGGGTAGCCATAGGGATTGTAGAATTACCAGAAGTTGATGATGAGGGTCCTCCTCCCATAAGTGGTTTGTCCCTGTGGTAAAACTCCATCCTCTCAGCAATTTTGGTCATTTGTAGCTGCAACAGTTTCACTGCCTTTTGCATTTGTGTTTGCCCCTCAGCTATAGATTGTGAAACCATGTTGAGCTGGTCTTGGAACAAAACCTCCACTGCCTGTCTCCTATCCACCTCCTCTTGGATCTTCTGATCCACCAAATTTTTGTGTGTTTTCCAGTATTTCTTTAGATCTAGTAGCCTCAGCCATGTTGTAATGTTTCTCCAGGAAAAAGAGCCTTGCTCTGGATACCAAGTGTAATGTTTTGATATAATATTAATATATTTAGAGTATTATATTTAAATGTAACAGTAGAATGGGGATTAATTGGGGAAGAAGAAAAAGACTAGATAGAGTAAAGAAGAAGAAAGAGATGAGAAAATTGATATAAAAATTGGCTAGCTGCCTTCATTAATGATATTCCATCTATTTATAGAAACCTTCCAAATCTGACCTAAAAGGATATTCCCCTTTTACAAATGAAAAGCTAACATCTGTCCTTATTCTATTTGCAGGTATTAAATTCCAATTTGTTGCCAGTACATTTGCTGAAGTCTTCATTAGTCCACTTCGTGTTGGGCCTGAGATCCGAGCCCATTACTGCAGTTGAGGTGGAATTGGGCTTGACTTGACACGGCCCGTCTGAAATTCCCTGATTCTCCAAAACGCCGTCGTTTGCTATCATCCGTTTGAAAGCCCTAATTTGGCGATTGCCCCTCTTCTTCTTCGATCCCCAAATCAGCTTATCCGGGTACATGACATAATTATTCTGAGGCGGAGGCAACGACGGCGGCGGTGAATTGGCGTGGCGTGTCGGAGGTTTTCCCACGCCGTTAATTTAAACACGTAAAACTAACTGTCGTCTCCCACCCCCCAAACCCTAGCCAACGGCCCAACACTCGTTTCCGATTTACATCTATTCCGCCACCCCTCCACCGCGGCCGACGACCGAAAACCACCACCAAGGACACGGGTCGTGGCCGAACAAAAGACCGTGAAGAAATCCCACCGGCGAGAAGATCATGGAAGAGGTCGCACAACAATCTCCCGCCGAAGCGCCTCCACAACAAGATTGCCGGATTCTCCACGCATTTGATGAAGCGCACCAGCCGAGCGGCGTATGGATTTCGTGCCCGACGAATCCGCCATTAGAATTTCCTGCGAAGTGTTGATTTCGATTCTGTGTCCGATTTTTGAACCCTAGTTGTGTATGTGACTCTGTTATTTCCTTCATTCCTTTGAATATTGCAATTTTGCAGGGGCATTTCTGTAATTAAAAAGATGGCAGAATCTGGTAAGTTTTGTTTAAGATTTATGGAGTTTATTGCATTTAGTACCCTGTGTTATATTGAATTGCTAAAAAAATCCCTTAATTATGTACTCCCTTCGTCTAAAACCCCTTATCGATGAACTCCCTTCATTTAAAATTAAGTGTCGTTTTGGCCATGTTTTCCCCCATAGTAAGTGTCGATAAATTAATATTCAAAATTTCAATATTTTCTCTTATACCTAAATTTTGACGCAAAGCTATGATTTTTTATGTACATAATGAGGATAGCTTGTTGTGGAAACTGGGACACTGCCACCTGGATTGATAATCTTTTCGAATCGAACTTACAAGCTCGATAAATCCCGGTATGTATTGGGTCTCGGTTATAATCCAAACATAACTTTAAAAGATATCGAACGAGTAGCTGTTAGTTTATGTCTAACACCGTTAATGATCAAATAGGTTTACCATCAAATGAAAGGGTAAGTGTTACATATGATAACAAATTATCGTTTGTCGCACATATTAACTCTATAGATTATTACTATGATTATTTGAATTACTATTTAATGGTTTTTTGAACATGATTTGACTTGGTCAAATTTAACATTTTTTTTCTTTTAATATATATAAATCAATCTTAAAAACATATTCTTTGTAAGTAGTACTCTTATTTTCTATGCTAGCTAGCAACTAATGTCTTTTAATCTTTTTATTCTTTTGAGGCCATAATTGAAATGGGAGTACTGCAAAGATAGAGATAAAGTAAAAGGAATTATTCCCCTACCATTAAATAAATAAAATAAATAAATAAAGTTTTAAATTCTGTCAAGAATAAAGCTGGATTAAAGAGTTCAATTGGTTTCGACATAATTGAAAAGTTAGAGAAGTTTCTTAAGGTTTGTTTGGTAGGGTTATCTTTCCCATTAGTCCTTTATAACTATTTAATTACTCAAATTCATGAACTCAACAAGAAATCAAGAATTATTGCATGTTCTTTGCGAGCGTGACCGTTTTTATTTTATTTCTATTAGTAAAATTTCATTAAAATAACAATGAGTCAGGGTAACTCACATCACGAAAACAAGATAAAAATATCATACATCATTGAGTACTAAAATAAAGTTATGGAGAAGTCTAATTTCAAATAAAAATATTTCAAAATATATGTATAGTATATGTATACTATATACCCCACTAATTCTTTTTTATTTAATTAATTATTATTTATTTATATTTTCAATTTGTGCTTTTGTGGTCAAGAAGCTGCACATGACTTTTTAAAGTCGGAAATTGGACCATGCATGAACCAATCATTTGGATTTATTGATAACTAGAAATTGGCAAAAGTTCACTGCCAATTTTTCAAATTTAAATCTCACTTAAATTAAAGGGTCCATTTATCTTTTTTTTTTTTTTCCCCTTTATCTCACAAATTCAAAATTTCTTTTTTTTTGTCATGAAAAATGGAACAAATTAAAAATGACTTTAACGGTTGGAGCAGGTGAAGCGATATTACTTGATCCAAATTCGAATCATCTTAACAACGGTCGGTAGATTTTGTTCTCACACATTAATTAGCCTAGTACTGTTTACATCTGCAGATTTCATAATGTACTAATAGAAAAATGATAATATCTCATTGGATTCTAATTTGATTGAAAGAGAGCAATTTAAATATTATTTGATAGACAACGTGTCATGATAGTATATATATAAGGATAATTACAGTTTTGGTCCCCCAAGTTTGCACGTTTTTCACTTTTGGTCCCCCATTTACCGCCGTCAACAAAATACACACTAATGTTGTCAAATTTTAACACATTTAGTCCCTCCGTCTGTTTGACCGTTAAGTAGTAACGGTCAATTGTTGAATTAGGGCTGAATTTAAGATTTTTCATAGATAAAAATTGCACTCAGACCCCTACATTCTCTTAAAAAATTCTAAACCCCCTAAAATTTTATCCAACCCTAATTTAACCCCAATTTCATCATTTAATCAATTTTGACAAACGACCCCGATTTTTACCACCTTACCGCTGACCCTTGACCGCCGTTGATTTTTTTTTTTTTTTTTTTGTAATTTTTTTTCGGCATTGAGTTTTTTATTTAATATTGATTTTGACGCCGTTCACCGACATTGTATTCTCGGTTAACAATGTTGACTTTTTTTATTTTTCTTGATTTTTTACGGACTTTTTCCTTTGACTTTTTTTTTCCGATCAACACAATTACTGTATAACACAATAATAATACTATATTAATATCTAGTATCGTAATATTAAAATTACAAACTTCTAAGAAAGTTTTTATCTAAAATTGTAGGGCCTAAATACAATTTAAAAAAATCTAAAATCCATAAATTCTTCCCCTCAGTTTATGCTTCGTGGAACCGCCAGTGCATCTCAAATTTATTCCCAAGAAAATATGAAGAAGATGAATTAGGCATGTGCGGAGTAATTTGGAATGAGATAACCACTCTATTACAACGGTTTTTTGGGCTAACACCGGTCGTTAATTTTTATCTTTTTTTTGTTTTAAAAATTTTCCGTCATTGAGATGCGTTGACTTTTTCATTTTTTCTTTATTTTGACTTTTTTTATGATATTATTTCCTCGTCGATTATCAACTTTGATTTTTTTTAATTATATTTTTCCATTACTGAACAATTTAAATAAAAATAAAATAAAAATCAAGAAAAAAAATGTCAACGTTGTTAAGCCGACATTCAACATCGGTCAATAGCGGGAAAAAAAATAATTCGACAAAAGAGTCAACCGAGTTAAAAAGAAAGTCAACGTCGGATTACCCAATTTTGAAAAATCGGGGTCATCGGTTAAAATTGGTTAATTGATGAAATATGGGTTAAATTATGGTTGGATAAAATGTTAGAGATTTTTAGAATATTTTGAAAGAATACAGGGCTCTTATTGCAATTTTCTCAAAGAAAAACCCTAAATTCAACCGTTGACCGTCACTACTTAACGGTCAAACAAATGGAGGGACTAAATGTGTTAAAATGTGACAACATTAGTGTGTATTTTGTTGACTGCGGTAAATGGGGGACCAAAAGTGAAAAACGTGCAAACTTGGGGGACCAAAACTGTAATTATCCCTATATATATATATATATATATATATATATATATATATATATATATATATATATATATATATATATATATAATTGGATTGTGTATTTATGGGATGTGATTAAAGTGTGAGTGTGTGTTGTAATAATTTTTTTCCCCTTAAATAAATGGGGCTGCGTATAAATATTGTTGTCTCTTAGCAGTTGTAGTAGACCCACGAAAAATGGTTAGAGGAAAGAAACCATGAGAGAGAAGTGTGTGCGTTTGTGTGTGTGTGAGAGAGAGAAAGTGTGTGTGTTGTGTGTGTGTGTGAGAGAGAGAGAGAGAGAGAGAGAGAGAGAGAGAGAGAGAGAGAGAGAGAGAGAATAATTTTCAGATGATACTGTAAATAAGCATTTTTGTCTCCCCTTCAGCTGCAGTCCATCTGAGTGATAAGCGGGTTCGGGCAGGCACCAGTTACATTTGCCGGTTTTGTTTCTGACACACACACACACACACAAAACAGTTATAGATAGACGGGCGGTGGCGATGGGCGGAGGAGGTGGCGGCGCGTCGTCCAAACTCAAGAAAGCCGCTAGGAATTTCTTTCTACAGACATGTGGCTCTCTCTGCGAGACTCAACAACAACAATCCCCAGTTCTCGATAACTCCGCTCCCACCCCTGTAACTCCTCTCTCTCTCTCTCTCTCTCTCTCTCTCTCTCTCTCTCTCTCTCTCTCTCTGACTCTCTCTCTCTCTCATTTCGATCTATTTAGTAAAATTGATTTTTTTTTTATTTATTGTTTTGGTAATAAGGCATCTAATAATTCAGCCAATTATTCTTCTCCGTCTGAAAATCAAAAGAGAAACATTTATTCCAAAAAGATCTCGCCGGAAATTGCTGGGCAATGCAGCTCAACCACCACCACTTCTTCTAACAAGGTATCTCTCTCTATCCAATCTTTCTGCCATTTATTAGTAGATGCAATAAAATCAAAGTTCAATGTGCAATTCTTGAATGAATGAATCTTTTGCAGAACTTGTGCACAATATGCCTCGATCCACTAAACTACAACTCCGGCGGCCAAGCCGTGTTCACCGCCCAATGCTCCCACTCGTTCCATTTCGCTTGCATCTCTTCCAATGTTCGACACGGCAGCGTCACCTGCCCCATTTGCCGTGCTCATTGGACAAAACTGCCCCTCAACCCTCACGCGCGGTGCTCCCTCCACAACAAGATGGCGGACCCCACTCTGCGAATCCTCGACGACTCCATCGCCAATCTCCGTGTCCACCGCCGCTCCTTTCTCCACTCCGACGACCCGATCGAGCCCGACGCCACCACTAGTGACGGCCCCCGCCTCGCTCTCTCCCTCGCGTACCCGAACTTCAACTCTTGGCCACATCATCAAGCTTCTTCTTCATATTCAACAATGGAAGAAGGATCGCCGAATAACCAAGCTTGTCTTCATGTGAGATTAACGCACGGGCCCGCGATAGACTTGGTCCTAATCGCGAGCTCGAACGGGCCCCACTTGAGGCTCATGAAGCAAGCAATGGCTATAGTGGTCTTCTCGCTCAAGCCCGTTGACCGCTTAGCCATCGTGACCTACTCTTCGACATCGGCCGTGCGAGTCTTCCCCCTTAGGCGGATGACTTCGTACGGTAAAAGAACCGCGCTGCAACTGATCGACCGCGTCATCTACATTGGGCAAGCCGATCCAATCGAAGGTCTAAAAAAGGGAGTGAAGATACTCGAGGAACGGGCCCACACAAACCCACGGTCGTCCATCCTACATCTAACGGACTCTCCGTCGAGATCTCACCGTTGGTTCGACTCGGAAGCTCCAGTCACAATCCAACGGTTCCATCTAGGGTTGGGATTCGTCGTGCACGAATTCGAGGAGTTTCTTTCGAGGGCACTGGGCGGAGGAGTGGAAGATGTTCAGCTTATGATCGGAGAAGGAACAATGATTGTGAGGATCGGAGAACTGAGAGGCGGCGAGGAGAGGAAAATCCCGTTATGTATCGGTCAACGGGGATGCGTGTACGTAAAGTATAGCTATAGAGATAGTGGAGATGGTGAGTGTATTACAACAGGTGAAGTAGTTCTGAGGATGGAGGAAAAAGATGACAATGAAGATATTGTTGTCCCAATGGAGACAAGAATTAGCAATGCTGGAAATTTGGAGTACCATGATCCCTTCTTGGCTAGAAGATGGGCTAAGCATTTGCATGGCTATAGGCTGTAGGCTATATATATATATATATATATATATATATATATATATATATATATATATATATATATATATATATATATATATATATATATATATATATATATATATATATCTATATATAGCAAATGCATGTATTGTAAATGACCGTTAAAATTTTCAAGTTTCGCAAATCTTCGTCTGTGCTAATCATGGTGATAATCGTAGACATCGAAATCATTGTAGAGAAGAGAACCGTCTGCGTAGTGCAGCATATAATAACAGACGTCGCAGAAATAACATGGATTCGACGGGGCCCACTTGTCGTCCACCGTCATCTTCTCTGCCTTATAGATTTTGCAAACAGAACATTTCTTATGGAGGAACTTTGCTTGGTAGGAGATTAACGGGTAAGCGTCTCGGCTTCGTATGTCCTCTGGATGAATCAGCCGCATATCACGTATTACGATTATATGTTTGCAGTCCCCCTAATAAAACAACAATGATTAAACTTGTGTGCATCATATACTCGCAACTCGTGAGGGGAAAATAGAGAGCGAAAACTACGGCAAGAACTACAAACCAAGATAAAAAGCATCCTAAGAGACTCTCTTATCGAGCCTTTTTTGCTCGATCTAATATCAAGCAAATTGTTCGATGGGTTAACAATAAATCATGGGCATCAACCATGCTATCGAATGAAAAACTGGCCTTGATTGGTAATATATGGCTTATAAAACGAGACCTTACTGTATTGAGAGCCCAAAAACGAAAAATAGAAGAATAAACAAAAGGTTTATATACCTGGTGACAGTAAAGATATCCAGCACCGAGTCGGAATCTGACATCACAAAATCTTGTAGTCTGCATGTGAAGAGATTTCAAACTGGGTAAGCTTTGTTTAGTTTCACCCCCCAAAAGTGCCTTTTGCTTCTGTTGCAATTCACCAGAAACAATGATCTCCCACTTTTCAAGTGCTTCGTTCTTCGAGTCTTTTAGCCAATCGAGTATGGGCTTACTGTAGTCTGTTGCAGAGGCCTCCCTCATGTCATTGCAAAAAACATCCTGTTCTATAAGAGTCAGAAGCAGCTTTACATGTAGAAGAGAAGACAAAATAGATTTCTTTTTTTTTTTCTTTTTTTTTCCGATCAAACAGAATAGATTTCTTAGTGAATCAGAAAACTTACTTCTATCAAGAAGTATCCAGAAGGATCATGCTGCCCCGCCTTCTTCATTATCTCGTCGGTCAAGCAATATATTTTGTCTCGTACTTCAGTCAAGAATTGTCGTCCTAGAACCAGGAATTCTTGAGTCTACAAATGTTTTTGAGAAATGGTGTCAATAAAATAGTGGATAAGTTATCAAACAGAACAAGTGTTGTATGCCGTATCTATCTGATCTACAATCGAACATATATTTTGTGAATATTTACAGAAGAAAAAATATATTTGACAAGAAAAGCGAAGAGAACGGAAGAACACTGAGCAGAAAAGTTTGAGCAGGAAAGAACTGATTAGGACCATAAACGGAAAAATGTTCCTTGTCGTTAAGAAAATACCTTCAACCACGTTTTCCTGTTATGGTAAACTTCACAACATAGGACAGTTTCGGGAAAATGCAATGGCAAATTACCGGACGTACTTGCGGCTCTCACCTGCCAATGCATTTCAAAAGCAAGCCACAATTCAATATCAAGATCACACGATTAGACATTTCAATATCAAGATCACACGATTTCTCTAAACAAACAACAATTTCCTTAATTACTTTTGTCAATCCTGAAAGGTTACAGCATGTGTCTAGAGCCTGACCTCCTTCTCATATTTTATCATTAAATCCTGTAAGTATAGAAATAAGCTGAACAGTACACTGAATTGTAACATGAAATCTATAAACAAACAGTCAAGATCATTACACAAGTCTGATTAGCAAGCAACTTCACGAACTGGTTTCTAAAGTTGTCCCCATATGGATAGAGTCAAATAAGAGCAGAGGGGGAAATCGAGAAGAGGACGACGACAAACCTTTGTTGAAACACTGGCAGATTTCAGAGATTTTATCTTGTCAGCTTTTGTGAACCTGGAACTAGTAGAATATAAAAGAAAGAGAAGGCAAGATGTGAATGTACAGTAACATAATATGTAGATGAAAACTAGTGCACAAAATTCAGATGCTTACTCAAACGAATGCAATCTCACGGTTGCTTTATCTTCTTCTTGTTTTAGTTTAATTTTAGCTAGTTCTTCCACCTTTGCTATATAGCTTTCCTGGGGAAAAAGGAACATGTCAGACATTATTACAGAAAGAAAAAGACTAATGTCTAAGTCATGCATTCGCACATTAAAAGAGTCGATATTTTTACTGCCATGCTTCCTCTTTTGCCCCTTCCCCGGAGGATTTTTGTTCGATTTCTGGCCACGGACTTTAAGAGGCAAGGCAGTTGAGGATTCACTTGAAACTATTGCCATCGTATCCGCTTCTGAATTTTGCGGACAACCATGGTGAGGGACAGATGCATCGTTATCATCTGATATCCTGAAAAAAATCATATAAGAGACCAGGTGCATCTGAAACTCCACAATGTATCAAAGAGAAAGTGACAAGACCATCATCCACTAATTAAATAATAAAGTAGTTCGGTTCAAAACAATTAAAATTTTAATATTTGAAAACCACCAGAAACGACTCCTCTTCACCAAAAATAACATCCACTGGCACAAAAATCATATGATATGCCTGCCATGAAGTACACCCACAAAAAAAAAACTCAAATGTACTTAGTTAAATGCTCCCGAGCACCTTAGCAGGTTACGTGATGCCGTTAGAAATCCCAAACACCACACCAGAATAATTTGCTCTATGTTTATATTTCTATATATTCGAAACTAATAGCCCTGATCGAAACGTAGACAATTGAGGAAAATTGAAGCAAAACATCATTCTCCAGTTAATTTTCGAAAAGATATTACTTGGATCGTAAAGGAATACAATAAAAGGAAGTGAACTAAATAACAACTATCCAAAAGAGAATGTGCATTACAACTTTGGGTTACCTAACCTGGGTTCAAGTGCTCGTTTTTGACTTGTGAAGCATCTATAGCCAACTCATCATCCTGTTCGCCACCATAAAAAAATGTTTCAGTTATTCTAAGGAAAAGTTAACACTAGGCATTTCAAATGAACTAAGAGCAGTTACCTTGAAAGCTTCTTCGAATGCTTTACTAACTAACTCATCCTCCCCGATTATTTTGAGTTCATCAACCCTATTAAATTCACAAATGCAGAAGGTATATAAGATGGAATGCAGTAATTAATAATACACAGTAATAAATAGTAAACCAAATTGCCTAGAAGAAAGAAAACAAAGAAGACGGGATTTGGAATCTCTTATATAAATAAAAAGAAAAAATAAATGCAAGTGATTGATTTATAAAGAACCCTGAAAA
Organism: Erythranthe guttata; assembly: GCF_056151865.1. Taxonomy (NCBI): domain Eukaryota; kingdom Viridiplantae; phylum Streptophyta; class Magnoliopsida; order Lamiales; family Phrymaceae; genus Erythranthe; species Erythranthe guttata. The sequence goes on from NC_142540.1 coordinate 18,013,441, forward strand.
AAGCCAACAGAATGTCCAGCATACATGGGACATGTCCAAAACGAAAAAACAAGCACACACATTCGTCGTGATGGGATCTATCATGGTGTATTCACTCGGCTTCTCCAACCATCACACAAAGTTAGTGATAACGAGATATTTCATTGAAGTGCTACAGTTAACAAACATAAAAGTAGCATAATCAACCGAATTTAAACCCTTTAGTTTCGATATTCTCATGAAGACAAAAGGGTGTGGAGATAAACGAATGCTCACGATATTTCTTCATCACAAATTTCCGTAGAGTCTCCATACAGCTCTTCTTTCAAACTCTGCATGAAGGGAAATAGTTCCAAATTATAAAAAACCACGTAAATTTTTTGATAGCATCTAACATGTAAAAACATCAAGCTGAGTTACCTGAAGTTCTTGAAAAACAGAAGTTTCGAAGTCCGGGACTCTAGTGAGTGGACCTACACTGTCGGGGACGTAAATTGGACCACCAAGCGGAATCGAAACGTTGAGTTCCTCTCCACCGTCTTCGTGACCCGGCAGCATCGTAGACATATATAAACTGATGAAGCAGAAAAAAACATTTTTTTTTTCAAAAACTTACAGCATTCATCCCAGTTCCTACTTATAGATAACATCAAATCCTACTCTCACAAAGCACTAATAGCTTGAAAAATTTGGCACCCAATGCAGAATGATTAGTATCGATAACATGAGAGAAAAAAAAAAAAAAAAAAGCATAATGAATCATCTTCATACTACTCATCATAAAAATAATAAAAGAAATAAAATTGCAAGTACATATTCAAACAGCAATAAATTATAACCTAAATAAGCAAGCTCCGCTGCGAAAAAGGCGCTCCGAATGGCAAATTGTTGATCAATACTGTAAGTAATCACAAATTAAAATAGAGAAAAAAGAAGCAACACCGAAGCTTCGGGAGGAAGGGCAGCCGGTGTTCCGAAGATCGTATTCGTACCTTTGGGGCAGAGCAAAACGACGTAGTTTTAGGAGTTTCAATTGGGCTCATTGAAATAAATGGCTTTGCAGAGCTGGGCTTCAAATTAAGGGGGTTAGGAATTAATATTTACAATTAGAGAAATGGGGGCAAATTATCAATTATTCTTCTATTTTCTTTTAACGGTTAAATCTTTATAAATTAATATTACAAAATTCTATTAATTTAGTGAAATAATAAATTATTGAGCTAATAATTTAGTATTTTATTATGGAGTCGAGACCAGAATAAACTATTATTTACGTGATATTATTAATTTATCGAGTTTTAATTTATCAAGATTCTACAGTATAATTCAAATTAGTCTTCTATATATAGAAACCTATAAAGAACCGTACCAGGTTTACCTCAATCCAGCTCAGTTACAAATATTTATTACAAGAAAAATTACGAGCATAATTATAATTTTTTAATAATAATACATATTCTACATCAATAAATTAATAATTTAACTTAAATAATAATTTCTTACCATGATTACTAGTTACAATATGTTAAAGGGGCGTGTTAAATCTCACACTAAACTTTACTAAATCCCACACATAAATTAAAAAAATAATTATCTCTCTACTCAATAATTTCTCTAACTTCTCTCTAAGATGATTTTATCCAAGTCACTCAAAATTCAGTCATAAAAAATGTGTTCAGTTTTAATTAATATTAACTCGATTTCATTAAGCATGTTTAATTATTCAAATTCATATCAATTCGATTTTTTTCCTCAAATTCCAACTTTTTTTTGTCAAAATCGAACTTGGAATGCTAGGGACGTTTTTAGTGTGTGATTTTGTGAAAAATTAGAGAAAAAGAAAAAGGATGGAGAGGAGAAAAAAATAGGTTAGAGAGATAAATATTTTTAGTTATATGCATGATTCGGTAAAATTAGTACAGTTTAAAATTTTTAATTACAAGTACAAATTAATTAAATATACTAATTGTACAATTTAAAATTGAGCAGCTGAAAAAGGAGAAAAGGAAGCTTGAGATCTTTCACTTATACAGTCTGAAAGCCTTCTTCCCCACCCCACCCCACCCCACCCCACCCCCACCCCCACCCCCCTCCTCGATACCCCACCCCCCAATGTTTCCGAGGTTGATTCAACCGCGTGAAGATATTTATACCACAGAAAGCATACAGATTCCAGGCAATGGTGGATACGGTCAACGCGCCGGCGGCGACCCGTGTTTGGTCCTTACATCCGACCCGAAACCCCGCCTCCGGTGGACCACTGACCTCCACGAGCGCTTTATCGACGCCGTTACCCAGCTCGGTGGCCCCGGCAGTTAGCATTCTTCTTCCCCCCTTTTTTATTAATTGCTACTCCATGATTTTATTAACCTATTGAAATTTAGTGTTTTCTTAATTACTTGAATCGCTATTTTTTTTATTTTTTATTATTATTGTTATTATTAGTGTGTTTGTGGAATTGTCCAGAGTCTGAAATACTGATTAACAGTAGGAAGTACCTAATGAATTTTGGGATGTGAAGATTTTGTTCTCTTATGTTTTTACTTAATTTTGGTGCATGACTTACGAGATTGAGGCTGTGATTTATTGTCGGATTCATCGTCTTGTGAAATTCGATGCTGAAAATATCATATAACTCGTGAATCGTTTGGTTTGGTGAGAGAATTTTGTCCGAGGCAGAAAAACGTCGAAAATCTCTCTCTATTACTTAATCCAATTAAGTTGTATTCGCTTGTTCGAGCCAGTGTCTTTCAAATTAGTGAATTTAAAAACATTTGTCCAAAATCGCACTACCAATCTAGCAAATTGTAAGAGATTTGTGAATTTTTCAACTTGTGGATCGAATTTAACTTGATTATCGATTTGCAGAAGCTACTCCAAAGGCTATATTACGTACGATGAGTGTTAAAGGATTGACTCTATTTCATTTGAAGAGTCATCTCCAGGTTTGTTGTCTACTTTGTGCTATAAACGTGTTTTTGCTTCACTGAACTTGCTCGTGTTATTTCACCGTCTTGCAGAAATATAGACTAGGCAAACAATCTGGGAAAGAATTCGGTGAGGCTTCGAAAGATGGTAGGTCCTTTTTTCTCGGTTGTGTGAAAAATAATTTGAATTTGGAGGGTAATGCCTAAATATATTTCAGGCTTGAACATATTCATCTCCGTATATTTTATCAGCTCCCGAATAATACCTTCTAGAAAGGAATGAATGAAGAGTTTTTGGGATGTCTCGTGCAAGCCTAAAATCATACAAATAAGGATATTTAGAATGAAATTTTCATAATAGGAAAAACTCATCAATTTTAACTTCATATCATGAGAAATTAGGTTTAGAAAACTTCTAATATGATGTTTTCCATTTCGATATCCGAATATTGAACCCGATTCTTGTATTTTATTATTAATCTAATGGGAAGACTTTCAGGTTCGTACCATTTGGACAGCCCCCGTGCCAGTAATTCTCCTCAGAACTTGTTATCATCTGACATGAATATGTAAGATTTTATACTGTTTAAATTGTGCTTCGATTAACTGCCTCAGATAAAACTTTAGGGACTGATATAAGAATTTAACGACATCTATAAGGGGTTATGAAGTGAAGGAGGCACTGAGAGCACAAATGGAAGTTCAAAGCAAACTACATTTGCAAGTCGAAGTAAGTTCCGTTCAATTTTTTATTTTTTTTGAAAAATCAAAAGTTATATACGATCTTCTCACTAAGGCGGTTCTGCAAAATTTGTTATTACACAGGCTGAAAAACATGTGCAGATTCGTCAAAATGCTGAGAGCAGGTATATGGCTATGCTTGAAAGAGCATGCGAAATGTTTGCGAATCAAATTCTTGGAGCTGCAGATACGAGCAACGATGGAGATGGTTGCGAAGGAAAAGGAACCGAAAGTTGTCTTACTTCCCACGAGAGTTGCGTTGGATTTCTTCCGGAAGGTTCTTCAAAGAGAAGAGTGATAAATACAGGTTCGACGAATGCCTCGTTTGTGTGGGGCGAATCTGATGCGTATACACCGGATTTGCATCTGGTGCAGGTTAGCAATTCCCATGGAATTGCAGGGTGTGGTGTATAAAAGTGTAATGATTAGTCCGATTAATCGCTGGTTTTTTTCTTAGTGTGGTTTGAAGCAAGGTTTATAGATATATCCTATGAATCTAAGAACTGGGGATTAATGTAGTTTAACTAACTTGAAAGAAGTTGTAAATTTGGAGCTGCTGATGTTTTCAGATCAAGAATGGACCTTCTTTTACCTACCATTTTCGTTTGTTTAATTGCTGATGTTCTGTTAAATTTGCTTGTGATTTGTCTGGGCTGACTATTTTTCGACCTTGACTTTCAATTTGTGTGTGTGTGTGTGTGTGTGTGAGAGAGAGAGAGAGAGAGAGAGATTATTGTGATGGTTGTAACATAAAAATAATCTAAAATTCATGAATAATTTATATAAATTACCTGTCATTAGCAATACACCCCTCCTATTGATAAAAAATAGTGATATGTCCATACCATAATTCTTCCTTTGTGAAAACCCCCTAGAATATGTATTTCCAATTTTACCCTTATACTACCCATTTTTTTAATAATTATCTAGTATTAACAAAATTCCTATTAATAATTCAACTAAAAATCCGCACGTTTTTTTTAATAAATATCTACTATTTATAAAATTCCTATTAATAAGGCAACTAAATCTGCACTATTAACAAAATTCCTATTAATGAGGCACCTAAATTCCTCTAATTATGATTAATTAGTGTAATTTATCTCAATTATTCTTTTTTTCTCTCTTTCCATAATAACAATTTAATTCCTAAAATCTACTTCCAAATTCCTAAAAAAATGCTACCAAATCAAAAAAAAAATTAAAAAATCGGACTTTATTTTTTTATTTTATATTTTATATTATTTTCCCGAATATGACTATAGTTGAATATGACTATATGTGACTATATTAATTGTAGTCATATTCTTTCTTTATATTGTTGTTTTTTATACTTTGAACTTTAAAATTCCGATTATATGGCATAGTCATGTTTACCAAATCATATAAAACAACGAAGATTCCCACTAATCGAGTGAATCATCGATAGTCATATTCGAACCAGACTATAGTCACGTTAATGCTTATGCTCAAGATCTGGAGAAAAAAAAATCGAAAATAACAAAAGAGAAGGAGGGGGAGGCGACACAACGACGGTGAATGAAAGAGAGAGTGGGAAACAAACAAGAAATTCATAAATCATTAATCGAGTGAATCAACAATGGTCATAATTATTAACAGAAGAGTGAGAATATGACTATTATGTGACTACTTTGTAAATCGAGATAAACTGAAATTAGATACAACTCGGACGACACAAACTCCATACATTTTGCTCTGAACAAAACAAACGCTCGTAAATTGCGAACCAAACATTATAATCCATAGACTAAATAAAGAAAAAAAAAAAAAAAAAAAAAAAAAAACAATTCCATACAATCTCTGATCTTTTCCACGTAACTTTTCTTCAACACCAACTATAGAGCGCTACAAAGACGACGACTAGACACCTGGATCTCGCCCAAAAATAAATGCGTATATATAGATCTGCCAAAAAAACGAAAAAAACGAAAAAAAAAAAAGACGAAGAAAAAGAGAAGAGGAGAGATTGAGAACGTGAGAGAGAGAGAGAGAGAGAGGGGGGGAGTGAAAGAGTAAATAAATTATATCACGTTAAAAACCTAATCACATAAGGACACTTTAGTCTTATTATGTCTAGTTAGGGGGGTCTCACTAATTAAGAATGAAACTTGGGTGTAGGCAAAAGTCTTCAATAGTTAATTGGGTTTAGTTCAAAATATTTTCCATTTGAGGGGGTTATTGCATATTTCCCCATTACCTAAATATCCCCTTTCAAAACAAATATCGCCTAATTCTTTTAAATACATATTAAAAAGAAGGGTAAATTACAAACACCCCCCTGAGGTATGGTCAAATTACAAAAATCCCCCTCTTGTTTGGATAATTACATCTACCCCCCTCAACTATGATTTTTTCTTACACCTCCACCCTTATTGTGTCAAATTCAATATAATCATCTAGATTCCGTGGAATGTGCTCTAGTTTGAACTCGTTTTGTATAAAAATACAGTTTCTGTTGCACCACAAACTGATATATACAAGCTAAAAATCGCATATTATGATCATCTTGCTTCATAATGTAGAGTTTGAATGGGATAAAACGGTTATACAAGTGATAATATTCCATATAATCTCGAAGATTCCACTAAATTTGAGAAGTTGAGGGGGTGGTTGTAATTATCCAAATAAGAGGGGTGTTTTTGTAATTTGATCATACCTCAGGGGGTGTTTGTAATTTACCCTAAAAAGAATCATTAAATATGAGTGTTTTTTAGGAAAATTTATAGCATAGAGTTAATATTTGAGAGAGTTGGACTAATAAATATAAAATTTGAAAATTATGCATCGTTGGAATTCTAGAACGATGGACAATATGGAACAAACTATATATAATTTGAAATGGAAATGATATTTATGGTAAATTACGCCCATTCTTTATGTAAAGTCAAATTATGAAAATACTCTTTACATTTTGGTAATTACAACAACGCTCAACTATTGATCTTTTTATACGTTCACCTTTACGATGTCAAATTTAGTGGAGTCTTCTAGATCATGTGGAATATTCTTCAATTTATACTCATTTTACTCCATTCGAACTCCACAATTTGAAAACAAGATGATCATAAGATGTGTCTCTTGGCTTATAAATATCAGATTGTGGTGCATCATAAACTGTATTTTTGCACAAAACAAATACAAACTAGAGAACATTCCACTAAATGTAGAAGATTATTTTGCATTTGACACCATAAGGTTAGACGTGTAAAAAATTCATAGTTGAGGGATGTGGATGTAATTACCCAAACGAGGGATTTTTCGTAATATTTAATAAGCTTCCAAAAAAAAAAAGAAAAAAGAACACACCTTCCCCACCTGATTACTGCATATTATATTATACCGTATAGATATATATATAGAGAGAGAGAGAGTAAAGTTTAAATAAAGAACCATAAAAATACAATTTATTGACGAGAATACCCCTACTTTCCGAATTATTCAGAATACATACAGAGGTATCTTTAGCTCAATACCGCTTGTTTTCAGTATTCATCACCATTGCCCGATAATTGAAATCACTACAAGCAATCATTTTCAATTTTCATCACCTAAATTCTCATCGTTCCGAGGATTTTTTTTGTTTTTTTTTTTAAAATTCGTCGGAATTTGAATTTTGCAGTTGGATTTTACTGTGGTTGCGCCGTACCGGTGTTGTTGAAGGATCGGCCGCCGTCGAATTCCACAGATCTGTGTAAGAATTGTTTCTCTTTCGCTAATTACTGCAAAATCGGAAGTTCATCCCGCTTTCGTGGAATTACATGCTGTTTTTTTTTTGGTGTTTTTTTTTTCTGGTCAACTCTTTTGTTTCTTTGTTTTGAGAAATGCTGTCGTTGTTTTCTGCTAGAAAAAAAAAGTGAAAAAATTGCGGTTATGCTTACATGATTTTTCCTTTTCAGTTTATGTGGTGTGTTAATTAATTTGTACTATTTTATTGTAAGGGAAGAGTTTGGGTTAGTTAATTAACATAATCATTGTCTATTTTTTCTGTTAATAATTTTGAGTTTAAGATTTTTCCTGAAGAGTTTGGGAACATCATATTAGACTTATTATACCTTCTAGTTTGGAAAGATGAGAGCAAATTCACACGAGTTTTTTCTCTTCGTTTTTCGGAAACTCGGTTTTGCGACTGTCTTTTCAAGTTTAATGGGTGAAGGAAGGTTACAAGATAGTGCGACGTACTTACTGCAATCTCACATAAAGGATATGTTTGAATTTGTCTATTTGTGTGGTGTGTAACTTAATTAGGTATGTGCTAACCAAGAAAGGTTTTTGATTGATATTAGTGATTCATTTGGATAGGATCTGAAAAGCGAGCTTAATGATGACGTAAGCTATTTCGTTTACGAGAGAAATGTAGTTCACGTGCATGTGTTTATTACCAGTTCTACCCTAATCAGTGTCTTTAAGTGGAAACATTTGAATCGATTATATTCAAATTACTACTTTACTTTAAACAGTGAACACCAACATTTTTTGTATTATTTTCTCCAATAAGATTATATGTTTAAAATTTTTGGGCTGTTCAATGCTGGTTCCGTTGGAAGCATTAAATATAAACAGCATTCGGAAAGTAGTTAATGAATCAATGCTAAAGTTTGAAACTAAGGATTTTCAGTTAAGTATGTATAAGGGTCTGCGTTGATAGAAATATCATAATTAACTTGTAGACTACATTAAATGTGCTCGACTGTCTTAACTCAACCTGTTGGAACCGATACTTCACATTCATTCATCTAGAGCGCGGTCATATTCAAAGTCCCTTTTAATTGTATCCTTGAATTTAATTATATCATCTTGCTTATGCATGCTCATGTAAGCGTTTTTCACGTAGAAATCAAATTGGCTTCGAGACTTTATCATAGTTATTTCAAGTTGTTTCCATATAACAAGCTCATCATCAATCATTTGAAGGGCACTTGGTTTCCTTGTCACTCTTCCCCACCGTGTGCCGAACTCAAGTACGAGAAAAAGGAAGAAGTTAATGTGTTCGCACTATGATAAGATTTATCTTGACCAAACAATATAACTTTTAGATGTATCTCCGTCTTTTAACCGTCCACGTTGCTTTAAAATTTTAAGTTAAATGCTTCATGCCCTTGCCATAGAAGTTTCGAATATTCTGTTCTTACTGTGTTTTATCTACTGATATGTTAGTGACACTCTTAGATATGCATTTGTGGATTTCACGACTTCGTTCCTGCCAATATAGACTAATGAGTTATGTATCGACCCAAAGCTGTTTTCACAGGAATCCCATTGTTCAAAGTCAGCCATCAAACCCTTGGTTCCAGCTTGATGGATAGTGGAGGTAATAATTCCAATTTAGCATCTAGGCAGCGGCTTCGTTGGACACATGAACTTCATGAGCGATTTGTTGATGCTGTAGCTCAACTCGGTGGGCCCGACAGTAAGTTCTTTTCACTTTTATTTGGAGAACTTCATTTTGATCATGTTAATTTTAGTGAACATCATTTTGATCATGTATAAGGATTGGTTTCCTTGCCTTCATGTTGGTGGTGGAAAAGAATAAACCACTTGTTATATTTATTTTCCAGCGTTGAAAATTCGTCGAATTATTAAAATTTTCTTTAATGTTTTCAGTGGAGACATCGTTACGGCAGTTTTCATTTATAGAATCATTCAAACGAGAAAAGTTTATGATCTCTTATTTCTATATTTCAGGGGCAACTCCAAAAGGTGTGCTTAGAGTTATGGGAGTTCAAGGGCTAACAATTTACCATGTAAAAAGCCACTTACAAGTATGTACCGTGAAATCCATTTCAAACTGCTGTTATCTCTATGTGCTTGTCTATTCAGCTCTGCAGCTTGCACTAACTTTTTACTTTTGCCAACAGAAATACAGACTCGCGAAGTATCTTCCTGATTCTTCTTCAGATGGTAAGTTATCTGTACAATTAGATGATCGTCATTCTAAATTTAGAGAATTTCTTTTATGTATATCCTCCTTACCCAGTCATTAATTAAACATTTATTTCTTCTTTAATTAAAAGGGACAAAAGCTGAAAAGAAAGAATCTGGAGACATACTTTCCAGTTTGGATGGTTCATCGTAAGTGGAATCTCCTTTACCAAATCATCCTCCCTCAGAATCATTTATGGATGTGCATGACTGTTATTTAAATTAATAACTATCTATGAAATATCATCATTCCCTGTTCTGAATTGTCTGTGTGATCGGTTTTCTGTTATAGTCTCTCTCGTATTAGTTAATCACCCTAATACCCAAATATAGTAGTACACAGAATCCCACATGAAAGTTTAATACACTATTTTTTTCCCGCTGCTTATAGCTCTCTACAGATAACCGATGCACTCAAGCTGCAAATGGAGGTTCAGAAGCGATTGCATGAGCAATTGGAGGTATATTTTTTTCTATTATTTTGTTCGCAGCCCTAGGCTCTACAATATGATGATGTGATTGCAGGGGAACTATTTTTTCATTTATTTCATTTTCAAACATGCACTCGTACAGATTGTATTAACAGGATAATCCAATTTAATTACTCCCTCCGTTTCATATTAAATGTCGTTTTTGGTTGATGCACACTAATTAAGAAAGTTATTAAACGCAAATTTACACATTTGTGGCTATTCATTTTCTCTTTATCACTTTATTAATGTTAGGGTAAAGTTGGACAACAAAGTGAACTCTGGGAAATCCATTCTAAGGAACCACAATTTTTTTTTTCGTTTAGTGAACTTTAAGATGCAATTCCGTTTTATTTTTACCAATTCGAATTGATGTGAGTACAAAAATCAAAATTCTTTGGAAGCTTATGAGACTACCAATGAATCTTACAGGTGCAAAGACAGCTGCAGCTGCGGATAGAAGCCCAAGGAAAGTACTTAAAAAAGATAATCGAAGAACAGCAACGCCTCGCCGGAGGTCTCTCAGAAGCACCTGGCTCAGGTGTTCCTGCACCAGCCACAGACGAAATTAGCCCTGAATCCGACAACAAAACCGATCCAGCCACCCCTGCAGCAACATCCGAGCCACCTTTTCTGGAAATTCCCGTCAAAGAACGTGCTTCCGTCGACGAATCCTTCTCATCTCACCACGAGCCACTAACCCCCGATTCCGATTGTCAGGTGGGCCCACCACTCGAGATCGAAAACGAGAGGCCCACAAAAAGGCCACGTGGCAGTGGTGATGTGGCGTTTACGAAATCAGAGATTGTCCAGACACATTCGATACTGGAGTCAAGTTTGAGCCCTCCTTACCAGCAGCAAAATTCGATTTTCTTGACTGGAGAGCAGTTTGATGGTTCGTCGGTGTTATCTATTGGCAGCGAAAATCAGTTAGAGAGAATCTCCAGTAGCAACCTCTAATTACATAGCAATAATAGGGGCTTGCTCATTTGTCACAGTAACGATGTATGTCTAGCTTCCAAAAAGAAAATACACTAACTTTATTAGGTCAACAAAACATAATTTGGTACTTAGAGAGATATTATGAGATTGTTAGGTGCTGGAAAGCTTTTATTTCTGGACGTGCATGAAGCTTTCGGTAAAACGGGCGTGCTTAAAATGCAGACATTTCACATGGCGAAAGTGGAAACTCTTCTTACACCAAAGGCGAGAGTCGGTATACAAGTAGACCTAATGGCTTTCGGCATTTCTTCTATTTAATGCCTTGTGCATTGACCCTATCCATGCTGTACTTCTTATGAGCAATTTCTATTTACAATTTCGTTACTTTTAGTTTCGTATTGTTCCCCAGTCGTTAAGGTTGTTTTTTCTTACTCCCGTTCATTTCCGTTAAATGTTCTTGTTCTCAAATTAACATGGGGTTTTGTACGAAAGTCTTAAATGCGATGATTCAAGTACTCGACAGTTGTAAAGAAGTAGTAACGGCATTATGATTATAACCCGGGTTATGATTTGATTTTTCTGAATCATATTAGAAGTAATCTTTATATACGAAAAAGAAACAAAGTTGAACACCATATTTCCACGACAAAATTGTTCCTTGTCATCGCACGGCGAATCCCATTATATTTCCTAGAAGTTTTTAACTAACAAATATTCATGGAAGAACATAAATCACAGTGAAGAAAACTCTAGCAGAGTTTAATGGTGAGGTCAAAATTCCACCTTTAGCTGTCTTGTTCCATGGATGGTACTAAAATCTCCATTGTGATTGCCTTTGCTGATGGAGTAAACTTCTGTAAATCGAATAATAAATACATTACAGGAGGGTAGCCATTGATAACAGTCACAGCTTTGTCTTCTTGCTCGTACTCGACTCTTTGCAGCCATAGCAGAATGATTAGACGACGGTAGCAAAATTTATACGGAGAATGTGATAGTTTCCGGAGACCTTCTTTTGTGCTCGTGTTTTAATCCTTCGTGCATAAGAGGACAAAGCAAGTGCAAAGAGAGCTAGGAAGGTGCTTTACAATTCCTATAGATCAGTATCTGGCTTTACAATGCCGTTCAGCTTCCAACCACCAAATCCTGCTAAAGAAAACGCCTGCGAGATTAAACAAAAAACAAACGATGTTAGATGGAGCTACCGAAAAAAAAAACCCGATAAAAAGAAGTGCAAAATGACAGTCATTAGTGTCACTATTTAACAAGAAATTGGCTATTCATTTACCGACCTAAATGCCACCTGTGAATTCGCATTACTTACCATTGGAGCATACCGGTAACTACACATGTTCTAATCCCGTAGAGATCTAGCCTTGTTACAAAGATTTATACAAAGTATGCAAAGTTACAACGTAAAAGACAGTATTGAGTGACCTCTTCCCATGATTTGCCAGTTGCTTCAAGCAAAGCAGCATTACAAGTCTTCAGTTCTACAGAGGCACCGGAAAACATGGAGGCTGCCTCCTCCCACCCCTTGTTATGGCCCATACACCTACAAAATAGTTTGACGGAATACAACCTCTTTCATGAATTCGTCGTTTTCTAGTAAGAAATATCAAGAAGAAAACACCAGAGAAGATTCTTACAATAGAGAGGTAAATAAAATACGAAATCATTTGAATAACTCTAATCGCCTAAGGGTGCATTAGGATGGAAGGATTTGAAAGCGGGATTTCTAATCTACAATAACATATCCATTGAGTTATTTGACAAGGAATTTCAAATTCATAGCTTTCTTTATTTTTTTTATTTTTTATTTTTTTTTATTTTTTTTAATTTTATATTTTTACCAATTGTGAGAGATTTCAAACCCCTTCCCATTTGGAGTCGTTTCAAATCCTCCCTATTTGGACTAATTTCAAATCCATTCATTACAAATCACGCAAGCCAAACGCAGCCTAAGCTCTTTTTGCGCTCGAGCCAAACAGAAATTAGCAATAAAACAAAATAAACCATAAACATACGTGGTTTCAGAAAATTATCGTGTTTTCGAAATACCAACGAGTTTCAAATACGTGCACGATACATTCTCCCGATATTTCACCTATAAATGGAGTGCAAAGAGCTATCAAAAATATCAGCAGAACTTACATTATTGTAAAGATCTCATCACTAGAGTATTTACGAATAGCCTGTTGAAGATGCTCCGCAGTTTGTCCATCCATGGCTGCAATCGAGTAAAAGCTTGAAATGAAATGCACCTCGGCTTCCAAGAAAGCTCGTACATGCTCCTGCATAATTTTCAACGTTTCCCTCGTTCGCTGTGCATCACTACAGCAAAATGCACATAACTGAATATAATTCCGCAATCACGAATTCGAATTTAATTACACGGAAAATTAAGAGGAAAATCAAACCTAGATAATATAAGCTGAGGAATCCAGCCCAACTTTTCTAGCTTTTTCGAGAGTTTAATGGCATCATCTCTTCCAGATTTACTTAAAGGCCGATCATGATCTATTAAATGACATCAATTACTATAAAAAATTGCTAATTAAATTTATTTGAGACGATTAATCCAAACAAAAAATTAATAGTGACCACTGACCACTACTGCCACATTATCCACTCCATTTTTGGGTACAGAGTGATAAAAACGTAGTACCTTTGACGGAACGGTTTTCCCAGGAGCTCTTGGCGTGGCGGAGCAATATCAGGCGGCGGTTGAAGGGTTCCGGCGGAGTATCCGACGACGCCTGGTCTTCCGCCGTCTCGATTGCTAGTGAACTCCTGATTGAAACGAGGGGTTTTCGTCTGTTCCGGGTTGTCGCGGAACAGGGAAATTGTAATGCGGCGGCGTTCGTGGCCGGAATCAGCGCGGCGGCACTCATGGCGGTCGGAATTTGCTAAAAAAAATCGCCGGCGAGAAATATTTGGTCACCAATTTCCGCAGTTTGTGTTATAATAATTTGATATTATGAGTGTTAAGGAAAAAAAATGTTATCTGAAATTAAAATCGGAATCTAGAATATGTATTCCAATTTGGTAAATATAATTGGTTTTTTTGAAATTTTAAAATTGGAATAAAAAATATTAGTATACACGGGTATTGTTAAATGGTAAATCAAATATTAAGTAGTAATATTTTTTATTTTTTATTCTCTAAAAAATAATTCAGATAATCATGATATATAATATTATAAAGAAATAACATAGTGTAAAAATAAAAATCTATTTCTTTTATAATTTATGGAAAATTGTATTTTGACCTGTTAAAATCGAAATTCAATAGGTGTTTTAACTTTTAACAAAATTTTCAACACAAAAAAATCAGTAAGTTATAACATCTATATCAATTTTCATATTTGATGTTATTAATAATAAAAATCACCATGATTCACAAAAATATATATAATAATATAAAAAATATAAAGAATTGACCAAATTAAATATAAACCAATCTACCTCTAATACAAACTCACTTATTTTATTAAAAATCGTGGCGTGCAAAAGTACGAGTTAAAAAATACAAATGCCTTATGAGGATTAATTAAAATACATTAAACATTTGTTTTTAAAAAATAGTTGTGATTTTTTAATAGTATTTTAGGAGGAGAAAATGTTGACAATAATGTATTAATCGAATTAAGTGCTTATAATCAAAGTCTAATAACTTTTTAATTGAATTTTATAAAAAAAATACAGTAAACTTAAATCTCCTCAAATCGTAAAGATCGTAATCGTAAGATTTATTCATGCATTTGAATCGATTTAAGTAGGAATCGAATCGCAAGATTTGAACCGTAAATCGTAAAATTTTAATAACCACGACTATATAATAAAAAATATTCGAATTTCGAATCGAAACAGACCGAATTCGAAAATTCGGTTCCAACTTCGACGGATATTAACAATCATAATTTTACCCATTGTGGTTTGTGAATAATATCCAATTAATAATTATCCATTACGAGATAAATAAATAAATCAGGCAAACTACACATAAATAAATAATAAATAAATAAATAAATAATAAAAAAATATAAATATCGTAATTCGTTTACCACAATGAATTATTATTTATTAGAATAAAGAAATAAATCGGCTGGGAGTCGTACATTTAGCGCTTTCCAGATTGAGCTGCAGACAAGATCCCCGTCGCTGAATTTCATACGAGGCACGGAGATCTCGCCCGATTTCCTCTCGATCGGAGCCACGATACTCTGATTCTTCTTAATTTTTTTGTTCCTCAATCAATTTTCTCGCGCTAGAAGTGATATCAATCAATTGAAGATCGGAATTTAGAGTTGGTCAGTTTTCAATTTCTATTGTTTATTGTCGATTTTTTTTTCCGACTAGGGTTTCGTTTCTGAGATGCTCTGGTCGAATTCACCAATTTATTATTATATTCATTTTTGTATCCGATTTTGATGCTTCAGATTCTGTTTGGTCACGGAAAATTCACGGAGATTTTTTTATGTAAATTTTGAGTTTTTTGTTTTGCCTTTTCCATGGCGGTTGAAAGCGGGTTAATTGTATGATTAATTATTGTTTCCATTTTATTAATTTACATTTAAGCTTGTTGTCTTTTCTCTCGACTTTCAGTGATTGTGAATGCTGTCAAATTGTTAATTTGTTGCTTCTTGTGCAGCTAGCAAGTGAGAGAAGTTGAATAATTGAGAAATGTCCTATCATGAGGAAGTTATGGAATACCCGGCGGCAGATGTCGATGAGATGGTCGATGCGGATGAAGACGTGCTTTTTGCTGGTAGAGTAATGGGAGACTCGGAGTCTGATGTTGATGAAGAAGAGGATGAATACGATCATTTGGTCAGTGTATAATTAGTACATTCTCTTTTATTTTACCTTTTTTTTTTGGTTATTGGCGATATAAATTAACCTTAATGTGGTATTAGGACCATAAGATTACAGATACTTGTGCCGCTGAGGCACGGAGAGGGAAGGATATCCAAGGAATCCCATGGGAGAGGTTAAGCATATCCAGGGAGAAGTATAGGCAAACTAGATTAGAGCATTATAAGAATTATGAGAATATACCTCAGTCTGGAGAGGCACTAAAGGTAAGATTCAGTTTCAAATGTTAGGGATGCAGCTTTCTTATACCTTAATTGAATTATTAGCTGATCTTGATTTTCCTTTCGGATTTCTCAGGAGTGCAAGTTAACTAGGAAAGGTGGATCGTATTATGAATTCTGGCAGAACACCAGATCTGTAAAATCGACCATTCTTCATTTTCAGGTAAATGATATGCCCTGATTTTATGTTTTCAGTTGCTTCTTATTGAGTGGCTCTAAATTCAATTGTGGGTTCTGGAGTAGTTTTCAGTTGTTTTTCGTCTATGTTAGCTGCTATACAAAATAGAATACTCTATTATACTTAAGTAAGATTGTGTTGTTGCACACCATTCTTTAGTGAAAATAGATTTGATTTTGTTTTCTTCTGACATTGATGCTGTTAGATTGGTATATATGGAGGATGTGACATTTATTTGAAATATGTTTTTTGCACATCTGTACAAATTATATGGATTTGACTTTTATTTGATGTTGCTCTCTGTCTTTGCAGTTAAGGAATCTCGTTTGGGCGAGGTCGAAGCATGATGTCTACCTCATGTCTCATTATTCCATCATTCATTGGTCTTCCTTGAGTTCTAAAAAAAGTGAAGTTCTTAATGTTTCAGGCCATGTGGCTCCCCGTGAGGTGCATTTCTTAAAAGAATCATGTGTTCAAAACATTTTATTTATATTTTCTTGTTTCCTTTTGGAATTATCGTACCTGGTCTGATTTACCCCGTTCCATAGAAACACCCCGGAAGTTTACTGGAAGGATTTACTCAGACACAAATAAGTACTCTGGCAGTTCGTGATAATCTGTTGATTGCTGGAGGATTCCAGGGTGAGCTTATTTGCAAGGTAATTCTCGTTCTTTATGATAGTTTTGTCATGATGTTTTTGGACCCTCGCATATGGTGCATTTCCTCATATGAAAATTACTGCTAATAAAATCCATCAGATTACTTTTATGCTTGTGACCTTCCCCATGAACTTGATCCTTTTCTTTGCTAATGTCTTCCGTTCAAGATTTTACTCGATATGGTGAAATTTCGGTGGAACTCATTGATTTCAGCTATTTGATCTCTTTACATGCCTCTTTTATAGAAGGAATATAAGCTACTTGGCCTATAGATTATATTCTAACACAGAGATGTTCAACTCCAATTAATGAGCAATAGTAAAGGCTCCTTTTAGAATCTTTCTTTTCTTTTGTCGATAGCTCGTTGAAGTAATCCTCTTTCAATGCAGGATCTAGATAGACCTGGTGTTAGCTTTTGTACGAGGACAACTTATGATGATAATGCTATAACAAATGCAATCGAGATCTATAATGGTCCAAGGTAAACCTCATTCTTCATTCCAACACTAATTCAACTGATTTCCTTTGCTAATCTCTCTCACAAGCAGAAACTAGATACAGTTTGACGTAATATAATTGAGAAACATTTCATGTCACTCACTTGGGCACTTTCCAAGTGGTTTTTTGAGCTATTAAATGTGATGACGTCATAAATCAAAATGTTGATAACCTCAGTTTGTAGTACCCAAGTGGGCCGCATCTAATTAGCTCGTAAGAGTTTTATTACACGTAACTTGTTTCCTCTCTCCCCGTTTTGTTTCTCCACATTTATCTCTGAAGTTTTTTTTTTTCTTTTTTTTTTTTTTATGAATTTGCCTATTTTGATTCGTAGTTTGAATAAATACGAGACATAATTTTAAGAAAACTGTGTTAACAAACACATCGCTTAAATTTAAATTTGTGTAGAAACTTAAACACGCACATCCACATCAAGTGCTAAAAAATTGTTAGTTGCCATTAATATCAATCGATATTCTGAAATTAATTGTTTTTGAACCACCATCAGTGGTTCTGTTCATTTCACAGCTTCAAATAACGATGGTGGAGTAAGGGACTTTGACATGGAGAGGTTTCAGCTTGTTAAGCATTTCTCTTACCCATGGCCTGTTAATGTAAGCTCTTTCCTTTAACAATTTTCTCTTTATCTTGCTGACAAATAGAACTATCTTCAGACAACGATGGGCAAACAAAAAAATAATTGGAAAGATGGGTGTTTAAGTATCCGGTTGGTAGTTCCTTGACATTGCACATGTTGCCAAGTTGTGATTATTTTGGCTTTTGAGTTGCTATTATGTTTTAGCAGGAACTTGATAAATGTAGCAGTTGAGGAAAACCCAGTTGAGTATGTTGCTAATGTGTCAGTGACATGACATGTCATATTGTAAATGTCTTCTCAAAGTTCGCATGATCAGAAGTTGTTAGAAGAAACTTGTATAGGTTTTCTATGCTCGTTGCTTTTTGTTCAAGTAGACTATGACATGTGGTTTTGTGTGGAATAAGTTTTGTGGTAGTAGTTTTCAAGTTGGCACTGATTGCCGTTCTGACTATGCAAATATATCACTTTATCTCCTTTGAGTCGTATTATCTAGTGTCCATAAATCTGCTCCAGTACTTGCAAATACTGGGAATTCCACATGAAGTGTTTTGAGTACTTTCCAATAGAATATGTCAATACACGCCTGAGTGGTATGATGTGGTTTATGTGTATAGTAGCTGAATCTGATTAGCTAATGGTATAAATGCATATCATGATAATAACTTGTTGTTTTATTTACAGCATACCTCTCTCAGCCCAGATGGTAAAGTTATTGCGATTGTTGGGGACAATCTTGACGGGATGTTGGTGGATTCATCAACTGGAAAGGTACCTATTTCACTTCCTTCAAGCGATATTCGTAAATCAAGATTTGTTAATTCGATTCATCATTTTTCCCGTGGAACTATGAAGACTCAATTTTTTATATTTTTTTTGTAGACTATTTCGCATCTACGTGGACATTTGGATTTCTCCTTCGCCTCTGCATGGCACCCAAACGGTTACACACTCGCCACAGGAAACCAGGACAAAACTTCTCGAGTGTGGGATTTCAGAAACCTGTCAAAATCCGTTGCTGTACTAAAAGGAAACTTGGGAGCCATCCGATCCATCCGGTTTACATCCGATGGTCAGTTCATGGCTATGGCTGAACCAGCCGACTTTGTTCACGTTTACGACGTGAAAAACGGGTATGAAAAGGAACAAGAGATCGACTTTTTTGGTGAGATTTCTGGAGTCTCGTTCAGTCCCGATACAGATTCACTCTTCATTGGGATTTGGGATCGTACTTATGGCAGTCTCCTTCAGTACAACAGATGCAGAAACTATTCATACCTGGACTCACTAATGTGAATACAACAACCATTTGTGAGTTCTGCATGCTTTTATTGGTCAAATCCGTTGTTTATCTTTGAATAATGCCGAATCTCAGCACAGAAGATTTATCGAACTCAGCACCAAAAGCAGAAAAGAAAGGTTATTTGTATATGGAAACCGTACTTGTATTATTAATGTTTATGGATTCAGATGAAAGTGAAGTAGCTAATAAGAGGGGGCTTTGCTTTGCTTTGGGAGAGAATGTGTGATGTAGATTAGGTTTAGCAGAGTTACTACACGTTGTCAATAATAGTCTTAGCTTAGATGAATCAAGTGTGAATCGAGACGAACTTCGTTACTCATTGATGCTCTGTGAAAACTTTGCCCTGCAGAGTTATTGGTGTTGTGAATTGCTATATTTACAGACTGTCGAAACGTATTATTATGCTTATGTTTTTTTTTCTAAAATATATATATCTATTGGAACATCTCGATTTTTGATCTTTTTGATTTTTTTCCCGAAAGTGCTGATTTTGATTCGTTCGATTTCCACCCCCCGAATACTGAGCATTTAACGAGACACGAGAAGACGAATGAATAGCGGAGTTTTCTGGCTTAATAACTTGATATTCTAACTGTTTGCACATTCTCTATATCTGAAACGAACATTATTTACATATTTGAAGGGCTTCAATTCAAGCCATTTGCTCACAAAAAAATTCATTTATTTGTATTTCCATTGCAAAATTGATTTTACAATATTTATCAGGGTATATATGAAAACGGAAATTTGTATTTCCATTGCACAAACTTCACTCAAAGGATGTGATTCTCTCTACGGTTCTGTATCTCGACTCTCGTCGTTGTTCTGATATTGAATACCTCTATTATTTTGTATTACAGTACTCTTTAGGCTGCATTCTTTCACCTGCAAAAATAATATGTAAAACTCAGGTTACGACGAAAAAAACACACATTCGAAAGAGAAGAAATTTCTTCAAAGAAAGCAATATTCAAAGTAAACTTTCGGAAAAAAAATTCTACGCATCGGGTATGTACCTGAGATATAGATGTCTTGGATAGTAAATCTCCGCACTCTTCAACGAGAGCTATTTCTCCACGAGCCATCCTCGCTAGTTCAGATACTGACGTATCCATTTCTTCAGCCTGCACAGACGAAAAAGGTTTGAAGTTATATCAGATTTCTTGTTCAAGATTCATTGAGAGAGAAATAACTCAAATTCTATCAAACAAACAAATAATGCTTGATAATTATCTTACTTTTGGAATAAATCTCTGAATATGAGAACCGATCAGTTCGACCACCTTGAAAGCCGAGTGCAGAGCCTCCCCCAGCTCTCCAACATCAACCTGGAAAATTTTCCTCTCATCAATCAGTCTATATTAAGGTATCAAAAATCGAAACATGTATACAAATGGCAATCGGAATTGGTAATTTAAAGTAGATAGTAGAGAATGAAATAGAATAAAATCTCACCCGCACTTCTCCACTGATGGGAAGTCTGGTTGAGGAATTGACCAATGCATTTGTCGTGCCTATTAGAGAAGCAGAGTAATCCTCTTCCATATCAGCCCATCCATCAAGATACGGCATCTAATAACAAGACAATAAGAGCACGTGAGTTTTCGACACAAAGTACGAATGGAGAAAACCGAAAACATAAGACAATTGAGAGCTTACTTGAGCTTCAACAATTGTAGACAAAGTCTTTATTCGTCGCAATACTGCAAGTTCATTGTGTTTCCTTTTGACATTTTCACGTATATCTGATATCTTTCCGTTTAGTGAATACAACTTCCTCTGCATAAGACAACAGAAAAAAGAATGACCGAAATGCATAATATAAAAAATACAGGGATAAACACTTCCACATCTTTTACTGAATTTTAAATGATAGTTCGAAAAGGGGTTGATTCGATGATTTCAAGAAACAGGGGAATGCAACACAATATTACAAATTTCATGCGCTAGGCTAGCAAACACAAATGCTATGATTCGATTCAGTGATGTGCATACAAATCTAGAAAGTCGAGTTTCATTCTAGCCAACTTAATCAGCAAGCCCTTATCTTTATCAAATTAGCTAATGTTTTTAGGAGCACAAGAGTGAACGATAAAGATTGGGACAATAAATTCACTCAACGGATAAAAATATGGCAAACGAACCTCAACTTCCTGCTTCTGAGCAAGAACGGAGGACTCTGCTTTCGCGTTCGCGAAACGCCATTGCAAATAATGGTTACTCAACATCTTAAGACAATGCACATCTTCTTGACAATTGGACCCCTTCTTTCCTTTCCTCAAATCCAATCCCGACCTTATACACGACGAAGGATGTGGAGGCAAAGAAATACCTCCCCCCATCTTCATAGAAGACGAAAAATTCAGCGATCTTGCACAATCACCTCCCGTTTTGCCGCTAGAAATCCTATCTCCGAGCCATTTACCAGCATCCGGCATAGACGAACGGGTATCCGGAACATTCCGTACCTTGTTAGTACTCGGCACGCAAAGTGGAGAATTAGGGCACGAAGAACTGCCCTGATTTGAAGTAGTAGTAGTACAATTACTGGTGCTACTAGAGGTGTACATATCGTCACGGCTCAAAGTTGAAATCTTTGGGAGCTTTTTCTGCACATCGGAGGTGGCTTCTTGCAGCAGCCTGGCTGCCGCCGTGACGGCGGCACAGCCATTGCTGCTGCTACTCAGGGAATTCGAACGGCACGGGGTGTTCGAAAGTTGTTTGTATCTAGACGGAATTACTCTGTCCGTACCCATAGCAATAGGTGTGCCGGGTCTGGATAAAACCCTAATATCGGATTTGGGATCTCCGTTTTCTTTGGGCGGCTGCTGCTGCTTCGTCCGCTGCTGTTGGTGCGGTTTCCTCCCTGCGGTTGGTGCAATTGAAGAGGGGAATTTTTCGAAGCTACGATTGACTTCGGGGATTTGATTTTCATCGGCGGCGGCGGTAGGGTGGCGGTGGTGGGTGGATTTGGAGCGCGGCAAACCGGAAGGGCATGGGGTTGAGTTCGACTGAATTGAAGGTGACATGAACCTGGAACTGACTTCTCTCACCCGTGGACGGCGGATGGTGAGCGGCGGAGCTTGCTCCGCCGCCGTTGAATCGGCGGTTGGTTCAGCCATTTTTTTAATTTATAATTCCGCTCCAAAATTCAGTGATTACTGGGTAACTATGAAACAATCGAACGCGTTGGGATGGAAGAAACACATAAAAAAACCACTCACTGTAAGAGATTTTCGACAGGAAGAAGAGAGAAGAAGAAGGTTGTTTCGTCGGATCGAATGTAAGGAAAAATAAGAGGAATTGAATGACTGAAAAAACTAGCCGTTAGGAGGGAGATATGATAAACTGTGTCCCAATGGGCAACGGTTCTTTTTCTTATAAATTATATTATTATATAATTAGCTGTTGTGTTGTAGCATTATTCTCACATGGGCCTAATTGGGCCGAATTGATTAAATGGGATTAATTTAATTTTCACTAATATTCTGCATCTTATGCTGATAATTTCTCATCTTAACAAAATAAAATACTAAACTTTAGAATAATCAATAATAAAATAAACTTTAGAGAGTAATTAATAATAAAAGAAACTTACATTGTACGCACGTCTTCGTCGCTTGTCACCGACACATACAATCTTTCATTCGTACTGAAGAATTAATGAATCTGAATATGTAGCTCCACATTTTTCTGCTATAGTAGCAAGAAACTCCTCATCGATCTGGATTGCAATGACAAAGAGATGGTGATTCTGGCGGCGACAACCTTCTAGCACTTCAACGCATGTTTGTTGACTATCATTAGATACATCCATTTGTTCAGACAATGAGCTAAAACGGCAACAATGTAGACGGACGGAGCTATAGTGCGCGCGAGAAGAGGGCAGAGGTTGAGCAGGATATTTTTTCAATTTTGTGTTGTAATTTTTGGGAAGATTATCACATGTTTGGGAAGATAAGGGGTCTTTTGTCATATTATAACTAAAAATGAAGAAGAAAAAGAAAATACAAAATTAATTAATGAAGGGCATTTTAGATATTTCACGTGTGTTTTTCACGCTTTAATCGCAATTTAGAAAAATATATTTTAAATAAAAAATAATTGGGGAAACTACAGATAAATCCCTAATCCAAAACTCAACTCACAGATCAGTCCCTAGGTAGTTTCCCCAAGCAATTCAGTCCCTACTCACGCGCCTAACATGCAGTTCAGTCCCTAATAAAATGTGCAAATACTAAAATACCCTTTACTTTATACTAATTTTACATAACTTCTTTACAACTTCCAACGCGCCGTTTGTATTACACGCTCTTTGCCCGTTACATTTCAAAAATCAAACAACAAAAAAGAAGCTAAAAAGGCGCAGAAAAAAACCACCGTTCTTATACCCATTTTCAGACCAAGCAGAAACGAAGAACAGAGAAACCAAGAAGAAACGAAGAACAAAGAAGGAAGAAATTACGAAGCTCGAAGAATCAACAAACCACAGAAAAATAATAAAGCGAACAAAAAAATAAAAAATAAACAAACCCATTTATAAACAATGGTGAAGCAGGGCAAACAACAAGGTTTGATTTTTTTTTTTTTTTTTTTCATTTTCTTGGAAACAGACCCATTTGGGTGTTGCTTAAGCAGGGCAAAAAGGTTTATTTGTTATAGAATTTCATGATTTTGAACATATCCACTCATGGGTATTATGCCTCGACTGTATTCGGTGTTTCCCCTAATCATTAAATCGGTTCCAATATTTGTTGTTCTGTTGTTTGGGTTTGCAAAGATCATTTATTTGTTGTCGAATTTCATGATTTTGTAACAGTTTTCTCATGGGTATTATTCTTCGGTGACATTAGCATGTCCCCAAAGCATTTTGAGTCCTAACAAGGGTTTCATATAGGATATGGGAAAGAGGCTTATTGTATTTTTCGTACTGGTTCTATAGTATGTGTCATGCGCAGTAATGGTATTAATAGTGCATTTAGATGGTATAATCTTTGATGGTTCTGTAGCATGTGTCATATGCCACAATAGTATTACTAGTGCCTTTGAATGGTATTACTAGTGACTTCAGATGGTATTGACATGTGGTACTAGAAGTATAATGTTTGATGGTCATGTAGTATAAGTCATATGCCACAATAGTATTACTAGTGCCTTTGAATTGTATTACTAGTGACTTCGGATGGTATTGACATGTGGTACTAGAAGTATAATGTTTGATTGTCCTGTAGTATAAGTCATATGCCATAATAGTATTACTAGTGCCTTTGAATGGTATTACTAGTAACTTCGGATGGTATTGACATGTGGAACTTTATAGTACGTTGTATTTGTTATAATTGTATTTGTTTTATGTGTATGTAATTGCAGGAATTGTTGTAAAAGAAGAAGGCAGCAAGCTATCAATAGGCTGCAGGTGCTCACCGATCGCTTTTCACCTAACTATGGAAGGTGTGAAAAAAGTGATGAAGAAACAACATCATGAAGTACTGAAGAAAAATCCCTTCTATCACTACATGGACATGCCTAAAATAAACCACAGCTTCCATAGGGTTGTGTCTCTCATGCAAGCGTACAATCCAGAAGATCGGGCCTTCTGGTTTGGGGGAAATACTATACGCTTGGAATTCACTCCGCAGCAATTATCTATCGTATTAGGGCTGCAGTACGAAGGCGTACCGGTGGATGTGAATATGGATGGCAGAGACACTGATTTCATCACACGTATTTTTGATGGTAAGTTATCTTTAATGACGAGGCCATATATTGGTTGTAAACTGGAGGCCTATGCAGTTATGACCTATGGTGCACGGACACGGATACGTGGACACGGCGATACGCAGATACGGACACGGTGATACGGCATTTCCAAAAAACTAGGATACGAACACGTGGGGGATACGCGTAAATATAAAAAATATAGGGGTATATGTATAAATAATAAAAATATAGGGGTACATTTATAAATTGTAAAAAATATGTATAAGTCGTCATCGCATAAGAGAACCACTCGCCCTTGTTGCTCGTGTTCTTGATCGCCGTCGCATGCTAGACTTTTGGAGTTTTTGGTGGACTCACAAAGAAAACAGAGGAAATGTGTATTACAGAGAAAAGAAAATGCGCATTTTTTTTATTAGAGCTCTCCTTTACAACGTAAGAGAAGTGTCCCAACTTTTTTAAAATTGTGGACACTGCCCGATACGGGTGTCCTACTTTTAGCGAAATTACGACACGGCCCGACACGGGTGTCCGAGAAGTGTCCGGGAGTATCCGAGTGTCCAGGTATCGGATACGGGGACTCTTCACCTTCTAGAAGTGTCCGTGCAGCATAGGTTATGACCGATCAACAATCTGTTGAAGATTTCAGCAGATTGTACACTATTTATCTGTTTAATACTATTCTACTGCCAAAGGGGAACAAAACGTTAGAAAGGTGGGTTTATCCGCATGTAGAAGATTTGGAGGTTTTAGGGTCTTTTGCATGGGGAAAGTTGGTGTATGATATTCTTGTTGAGAATATGGAGGGGTATCTGAAGAGGGGGTTGAAGTATTTTGATGGATGCACTATCGGCTTATTGGTAAGTGATATCTAATAGTGAATATATATTATGTTATATTGAATATACCAATTAATATTGATTCCAAAATACGCAGGCATGGGTGCATGAAAGGATCACGTTACTAGGGGTTAGCACCAGTGTTTACAAATTTCCCCGGTTCTTCCGGTGGCAAGACAGCAAAATCCCAATCGATGAAGAAACAGCTAGGTTGCTTTTTGATCAGATAAAACAAGTGCAGGTAATACTTTGAGTTACAAAATATATAATGTATTAGGTATTTGCTAACAATTTTTTTACGTTTATTAGGTTATACCATTTTCTGTGTACCCGAAAGAGAAAGCGTTGCTTTCTCCGGTTTTGGAAGTAATTTCTGGTCCAGTTGTTGGAATTAGTGCTGACAGATTTGTTGAAATAAGTTCTGAGAGTAGTGAAGATGAGATTGGAGACGTGGAAGCAACACCTGTAAGTCATTAATACAATAAACCCTAAAATTCATACTTCCATTCACATTGGAACATACTATATGTCAACTAATATAATACTATTGTATAACATGTTTCGTACTATTGTTTTTTTTAGTTGCAGCATAAGAAGAATAACTTAAAAAGGAAGAGGGGGAATGTAACAGAAGAAAAAAATAAAGAAAAAAAAATGCAGAGTAAGAGAAAGAAAGAAAATGAGATAGAGAAAGAGAAGGAGATAGAGATAGAGAAAGAGCAGGAGAGAGAGAGAAGGAGAAAGAGAAAGAGACAGAGAGAGTGAATGAGAGAGAGAATGAGAGAGAGACAGAAAAAGAGAGAGAGACAGAGACAGAGAAAGAGATAGAGATAGAGGCAGAGATAGAGATAGAGGAAAGGGAAAAGGAAGGAGAAAAAAATGAAGTAGAGGGGATGGAAGGTGAAGGAGACGAAAGTCAAAGTCAAAGGCCAAAGTCAAAGGCCAAAGTTCCACGCGTGCGAGGACGAGGACGAGGACGTGGCCGTAAACAAGTTCCTGTGTCCAAGGTTTCGGTTTCAGTCCCTGGGATCAAGGTATTTTTATCTAATATTAGTATTACATTATTATTATTTTTTGTCATAATTGGTGTGATTTATTCGTTATATAGAATGCTGATTATTACCGGGGAAGAAAGGACTACGTACGTCGTGACCAAATATCCGAAGAAGATAGGATATTGTTGGATCAGTTCTTGGAAAGTGTTGATTTAGGGTAAGAGCACAACCACCTTGATAGTACATGTTAATGTCTTTAATGGTATATGTCAAGTGAATGCATAGTACATGTTGACTGCATGTTATAGTATGTAGTAACTTTGTATATAGTATAAGTTTACTTATCCAATGGTACATGTTGACTGCATGTTATAGTATGTAGTAACTTTGTACATAGTATAAGTTTACTTATCCAATAGTACATGTTGACTGCATGTTATAGTATGTAGTAACTTTGTACATAGTATAAGTCTACTTATCCAATAGTATATGTTCACTGCATGTTATAGTATGTAGTAACTTTGTACATAGTACAAGTTTACTTATCCAATAGTACGTGGTTATGTCTTACTGTAGTGAAACTATTGTGGAGAGAGGCCCACATCAATTGACGGGAAGGCATATGTGCGAACTTTTATTTGATGACATGCTGAGTGCAGAACACATAGATTTGTACTTGAATCTATTATGTTCCGAATCTATCATGAACCAGCATGGACATGAGATTGATTACCTTGACTCCCCTGCCCAGGTATATAGTGGTTTAACAAATAATTTTGCATACATTACAATGTTTATCTAATATTCTCTATTATGTTTCGTAGCAAGAGTTAATGTCGCGACCTCGGGTGGACGTAGAACGAATGAGCGATGCCATGTTTGATCGTCTTCTCAATGATTTTACTATTTTTGGAACGATGGCTTTTGACAAGCTAAACACAGCAAATATCTTCAGTAAAACATTTGTCATGATACCTATCAATTCCAGTGAACACTGGTTCCTGCTTGTTCTGAACCCAATAGATAAATGTATTTACCATTGGAACTCCATAGACTATTCTCCGAATTTCCCAGGAATTGCGGATTATGTCGTAAGCCCATATTCTTGTAATTAGTTATTCTTTATTCTTGCGAATTGTTGTAGACTAATATAATATTTTATTTTCGTAGGCCTCGTTTTACAGCAAGGTGGTTGAAAGAAGGTCTGGGTTGGAAATACAATCGGAAGCTAAATGGGTTCATGGATGTAGGCAGCATGATGGGAACCTTGATTGCGGCTTGTTTGTCTGCATGTGGGCATATTGTCATGCTGTAAACAGTGAAGATATTTGGTTTAAGGCAAAAACTTGCGATATCAAAATACTTCGCCCAAAACTAGCAGCTATCTTTCTGAGGCATCGGGGAGTAGAAGTGGAAGCTAAATATGAAATAGATCTGGCGTTATTGTGAAAAAACTGGGAGTGGAAGTGTTTTGGGGTTCTTGTCTTTTTTGTAATTAATTAATGAACAGGTGAATGTGTTTTTATGCCATAAACAATCTGTCCTTTTGTTGTAGAGCTAATAATACTATTGATTAGCTCTACTCGTACTTTTTCATTGTATACATTGTACTATATGTTTCGATGAAATGTACTTGCCTTTTGAACACATGGTACTTTATTTTGCGATTAATTAGTTTGTATAAAGAATATAAGCGTACCATAAAATGAGCAACAAATACTTTCTAGTCCATTCGAAGATACCTTGTCAACAATAGACTTGTACTTATTTGATGAACAAAGCGTACTTCACATGTGTATTCACAAAAAACTTACCATAATCGATGTTGATTGACTCCCACATTGTCTCCATTATTGTTTTAGATGATTATTTTAAGGTAGGTGAGCATTATTGTTGCGTTTGGAATACAAGATCCCATAAATATGTTGAATTTCATACATGATACACATATACTATACAATATAGTCATACATTGTCTCCATTCATTCTTAATAGTCTTAAACTGAAGAGTTGTGTCTTAAAATGCGATCATATGGATGCATTGGCCCGACAATAATATATAGAGTGTAAAAATACTATATGAATGGCAAACATATACTTTATCAGTGAACAAATCGTACTATAGTGACGACTCACTTGTACTTTAACGGCTTAAACATTATACTTAATTGGTGAACAAAGCGTACTATATTTTTTGATGAATTGAATTGTACCAATTTCATCGACGTTTTAATGATCAATAAGTACGGGAGTTGCATAAATTATGTTTTAAATGATTATTTTAAGGTAGGTGAGCATTATTGTTGCGTTTGGAATACAAGATCCCATAAATATGTTGAATTTCATACATGATACTCATATACTATACAATATATTCATACAAGTCTACAATGCTCAAGTGTAAAACTAATACTTTCCTCAATTCTTACCATAGTCGATGTTGATCGACTCCCACATTGTCTCCATTCATTCTTAATAGTCTTAAACTGAAGAGTTGTGTCTTAAAATGCGATCATATGGATGCATTGGCCCGACAATAATATATAGAGTGTAAAAATACTATATGAATGGCAAACATATACTTTATCAGTGAACAAATCGTACTATAGTGACGACTCACTTGTACTTTAACGGCTTAAACATTATACTTAATTGGTGAACAAAGCGTACTATATTTTTTGATGAATTGAATTGTACCAATTTCATCGACGTTTTAATGATCAATAAGTACGGGAGTTGCATAAATTATGTTTTAAATGATTATTTTAAGGTAGGTGAGCATTATTGTTGCGTTTGGAATACAAGATCCCATAAATATGTTGAATTTCATACATGATACTCATATACTATACAATATATTCATACAAGTCTACAATGCTCAAGTGTAAAACTAATACTTTCCTCAATTCTTACCATAGTCGATGTTGATCGACTCCCACATTGTCTCCATTCATTCTTAATAGTCTTAAACTGAAGAGTTGTGTCTTAAAATGCGATCATATGGATGCATTGGCCCGACAATAATATATAGAGTGTAAAAATACTATATGAATGGCAAACATATACTTTATCAGTGAACAAATCGTACTATAGTGACGACTCACTTGTACTTTAACGGCTTAAACATTATACTTAATTGGTGAACAAAGCGTACTATAGTCACGAATAACCCGAACTTTACCAGCTTATACATTGTACTCTTATGTTCACTAATTAAACAACAGTACATAGGTTTTACATAGCATGTAGACTGCAAATATTACTAGATTCAACACTATCAAACTATGAACTACTCCACCTTCAGAATTGCAATTCTTCACTTCACTTTCTTGATGGACTTGGTTCATCGACGCACTTGTAGCTTCATTTTCTTCACGATTTGAGTTGGAAAAAGTTTGTCCAACTTCAAATGGTTCACACCAATGGGAGTAGCCATGGTGTGGGCAACAGTAAAATAACCTTCCGGGATTCGAAATAGTTTCTGAAACCATGATTATTGTTTTCTTCCCACAATCAAGACGCTTGCATTTCCCTTTTTTGTATTTTAACCCACTCATTTGAGTGGTGCTACTCGAAGAAGCCATGAATTAGAAACAAATGAGCCTATGTGTCATTTATGGTCATATTATGACTTGACTAGTTCTGACAACAAGCAACGGCTATATTATAAGCAACGGCTATATTGTAACGGTCATAAATTGAGTAAGTCATACCATCCTATCTCATAGATAATACCATGTGTAAATAAAAATAGTACCATTAGACTGAAAATGATAAACCATCAATGAACAGAGTACCTAATACATAGTACAAACTACAAATAGCAAAAACATAGTGCAAATTGAAACATAGTACAAAGTTCAAATCAACATAGTACAAATCACATAATAATAAAGTACAAACAGCCAGTTTTCATTCACTTCAATCACTTGAATAACATAATGGGCAATCATGTAAGCTCTCCTCCATCTTGTCCTCCCTGATGAAAAACATAAAATTTACATTAGAAACAAAACTAGTTAGTTTAAGTAACACAAATGCAGACAGTATTTACATTAAAAAAAAATTGCTAGTCAGATTGGTTGTGTGCAAGTACGACGATTGTGTCCAGGCTTCCCACAACGAGTACACTTCAGTTTACGAGTTTGCACTTGTGAAGGAATTCTTTTTGTCTTTCTACGTCCCGGTCGAGTTCTCGAATCAGGTGCATTAACAAAGACATCGGGCGGAGCATTACACGCATCGTACAAGTCAAAGTCCTCATCAAACGAGGGAATTGGGTTAATCGTGAATTGATATACCTGTTTGTACGTATCAATATGAAAGCATGGATCAACAAACTCATATACTGAGTATCCTTTTGACTCCAAACATGCACATGCATGTTTGCATGGAAGTTTTTCTAATTGCCATGCTTTACAAGAACAAGTCTTGTACTGCAAGTCAACCTTATACGACTTGTCCTCATCATATACCTCAAAAGCGGTACTACTTGATCTACAATATTTTAAGGAACGAGAGGCCATATGATTGATTGTTAATCTCTTTAGAATTTTCTTGCACAATATGCCAGTCATTGCCAAACTTTTTCCTTGTCGTTTAACTAGCATCTCCATTATTTTGATCCGTATGTGATCAATCATGGATGAAACAGGCAAAGATCGGGCATCTTTAACCCAACCATTCCAATTTTCTGCCTGATTATTGTTCACGATTCCCCATCTTTCTCCAGAAAAATAGGCATTGGCCCAATGATTTGGATCAGAATTCGAAATAAATGATGCCGCGAGAGGCATAGATTGCACTATACGAGAAATAGTTGCATCGAACTCCTGCCGAGTAGGAGCATATGCAGCATTATGTAAAACACTCGCCCAATATGACTTGTTGTGCAATGGGTACTTCCTCAGGACCTATATTATTTTGAAACATGTTATACAAATGTATGAAACATGTTATACAAATGTATGAAACATGCTATACAAATGTATGAAACATGTTATACAAAAGTATGACACATGTTACACAAATGTATGAAACATGTTATACAAAAGTATGAAACATGTTATACAAAAGTATGACATGAGGTGACAAATGGTACGTTCCAATTTGCATATTAAAGAGAATCAAAATACCTGAGTTCTAAAGTTATCCACCAAGTGTCGCAAACAATATGCATGGTGGCTACTAGGAAATACCAACGGGACGGCTTTAAGAAGCCCCGAATGACGATCAGAGAAAATGGTAAAAGATCTATTGTCATTGTGAAGATCTAGAATTTGTTTCAGTTTAATGCAAAACCACTCCCAGTTTTTATCATTCTCAGCATCAACAACTGCGTATGCCAATGTATATAAGGAATCATTTGGATCCTTGCACACATCAGAAAGCAAGCATCCTTTGTACTTATTTTTAATGTGAGTCCCATCCAAACATATCATCGGCCTACACCGATGAAAGCCGGAAATAGAACTCCCAAAACTAATAAATATTCGAATAAACTTTTGAGTAGCAGGTTCAATCTCATACTCTGCCATGCTACCAGGGTTATGCATTTTTAATGCACGACAATAGCGTCTCAGTTTATCATAACATGTCGTCTCATCACCATGGATATGACGCATTGCTTTTTCTTTACCCCTCCATGCTGTGTAGTACTGAAGCTCCAGACCATAATCGTCTCGGATATCTTCTAACATACCACATGGTGTGTAAGCTGGCTGCGTTCTCAATTTTCGTTTCATAATTTGAGCAATCCATGTAGCATCGGCTTTAGGATGACCCCTTGTACGAAGAGTAGCATCACCACAAGTGTGCTCAAGATTGCACTTGCGAATGCTAAATAACTTATCTGACTTGTACAATGATGCATAAACCCTCCATTTGCAGTTTTCGTCAATGCATACTGCTATGATCTTTTGTTGATCATTTTTCATGTACTTAAATGATCGATTATTAGCAATAGAATAGTTTTTCAGCATATGCCTAAAATCATCAGGATCTTTAAAAAACTGATTCTCCCCACGGATGCAATGTCTCCATGCATCAATTGAATTTCCAAGCGGATTACCCTCGATTTCCATCGATTGATCGCCGCTTTTGGTTTCAAAAAATTTTTAAAAATGGATTACAATAGAGTGGAATCCAAATAACAATGTACATGAAAATATCATAACAATGCACTGGTTCCATACTATCTTCTCCATTATATAATACTAAGTTTTCCCACAAATAGTACCAAGTTTACCTATCACCCATACTATTCAGATGAAGGTTACGTACTATCTTCCCCATTATATGATACTATGTTTTCCCACCAACAGTACCAAATTTACCTATCACCCATACTATTCAGATGAAGGTTACGTACTATCTTCCTCATTATATGATACTATGTTTTCCCACCAGCAGTACCAAATTTACCTATCACCCATACTACTCAGATCAAGGTTACGTACTGTAAGTACCATACATCCATACCATATTTATATTAGCATGATACTATTATGTGCCATATTTTATACTATGTATCACACAATAATTAACAACCATAAAGAAATGCATTTCAGCAGTACAGAAAAAGATGGAGACCTACCAGCCATCGGTGCGAACCCTCTTTCCACGCGAATTAGCTTCATCTTTGCGGATCACGACAATGTCGACCACACTCATCTTCATTATCAGATGCAATGCAACCATATTCTCCACATCTTCATCACTGCCCAATGTCACATACAATCTTTCCCGAGGAGCCAAGTATTGGAGGATCAGTGCATCTGGATGGATATGATTCCATTTGTTGATAATAGCACCATATATCTCCATTAAGGTCGAATTACTTTTTATGGAAATAATGTGAAGTTCCATTTTGTATCGACAACTTCCAAGAATCACAGCGGGTAAATCATTTGATACATCATTTGTAGCCATTGTGGGGTGGGTGGGTTTTACAGTGATTTTTTCGCCGGAAAAAGAGCAAACCAGAGGAGAGAAAGGGAGAAGAAATAGAGAAGAAAGAGAGCAGATGAAGAAAGAAAGAGAAGATGAAGAGAGAGAAAATCAGGAGAGAGAAAAGCAGGAGAGAGAAAAGGGTGAGAGTGAAAAGAGAATATAATAAAATATTCAAAATTCACATTAGGGACTGATCTGCATGTCAGACGCATGAATAGGGACTGAATTGCTTGGGGAAACTACCTAGGGACTGATCTGTGTGTTGAGTTTTGGATTAGGGATTTATATGTAGTTTCCCCAAAATAATTTATCCAAAATAAATCAAAAAATACCTGATAATTGGAGTATGAAGATAGCGGGAGCTGATGACGTGGCATCTCCACAGCTGCTAATTATGATGATAATAATTTAATTTCCTATTTTCTCACAGTGAAGAAGAAATTCAACAGGAAAAATGTCTACTCCAATGGCAGAAATTTCAAGCTGTTTTCTCAAAATCTCCAATTAGGCCGACCTGAAACATCAACTCGCCGGCGGATGACCCGATTCTGATAGCCGTACAACCGCCGGACAAAATGATAGGAATGGAATCATCCCCAGCCCATCTCCCGCCGCAAAATTTGTATAAAAAAGCTCAAGGTTTCTCGATCACCCGCAGCATCTTTTTCCGCATCTCCAAATCCCACGGCGGCGGCGGCGGCGGCAGCAAGTTCAAGCATCACCAGCTGCGCTGCTTCACATTGTCGCCTGAGCATTCGTTTTCCGTGGATAATTCTCGGAAGAGATGTCAGAAACCCAATTCCTTCTCAGCTTTCGTCTGCCGTTCCTCATTGGCTTCACCGCAGAGTAACCAGGTTCATTTCCCCCCTTTAATGGAAAATTAGGGTTAATGTTCTTCATTACGCAACGAAAAAAATGTGCCAATTTTTTTTTTTTTTTTTTGTGTATCTTTAGGAAGAGGCTCAAAGAAAAGTTCCTGATGTTAAAACGCTAGTGAGTAGATTCTGGAAAGTGGCTGCTCCGTATTGGTTCTCCGACGATAAGGTGGAGGCCAGGTGGCGGCTGGCTACTGTTTTCGCCCTCACTTTGGGGACAACTGGAATTAGCGTCGGCTTCAATTTTCTCGGCCGTGACTTTTATAATGCTCTAGCCAGTAATATGACTCTTGATCTTTTTTTTTTTAGTATTTATTTTAGTGTTGTTTACTGCATTTTTTTCGATGTTTTAATTTGCTGATACGAGGGTTGTGTTTGGCGTGTCGTTCGGGTTTACTGAAGATAAGGATCAAGAGCAGTTCACTAAGCAACTGATGTACTACCTAGCAAGTTTCGCTGGTGGAATTCCGGTGAGCACATTGCTCCACTTCTTTTAGGTATTGTTCTAGTTTGTCTTTTCTGAGTTTTTTATGACTTTTTTTTTGCCGCAACTATGATGTCTAGTATCGGAAACAAGTTTGATTTATTGGACGGATTTTCTCTAGTTTGTAATCTATTGGATCATTTAGTTCACATGCATATCTGTTATATCTTATTTCATCATCTTCGTATGATTTTCCGACATATTTGGATGTCAGTTTGTAGTGGGGAAATGTGCAACATATTTCATTTGCCTGACATTAAATGCAATGTAATTATACGAACGGGTGATTTAAATGCCAAACTTCCATTCGCACTAAAAATCTCCTTTTACTTGAAAAGATTTGAACAATTAGACTTAGAATCTGCCTTAATTGTGTTTGTATAGTTTTTTGGTCTCTCTCTCTCTCTCTCTAGGCATCATGCTGCTGATTTTTTTTCAGGTTTTTGTTTTGCGAGATTATGCGAAAGATACTCTTTCTTTAAGATGGAGGTCTTGGATGACAAGTTATTACATGGATCGGTATCTGAAGAATCGAACATTTTACAAAATACAATCTCAATCAATTATTGATAACCCTGATCAGCGGATTGTTGATGATTTAAGTGCTTTCACCGGCACAGCTCTTGCATTTTCCTTGACATTCTTCAATGCGACTGTGGACTTGATATCTTTTAGTAACATTTTATATGGTATTTATCCACCGCTTTTTCTCATACTTCTCGGTTACTCACTTGGCGGAACAGCTATCAGTGTCTTCCTCGGGAGGGTAACTTTTCATCTTTGACAATCACGAATTGTTACACTTATCAATTTCGTACATTGCAACTCCAAGTGCTTTTTCTAATATAATTTGCATTAGTGTCTATAAGAATATTAACTTTTGACACGAGAACTGTATTTTTAGGGATTGGTGACTCTAAACTTCTTGCAAGAGAAAAAAGAAGCAGATTTTCGTTATGGACTTGTGCGCGTTAGAGAAAATGCTGAATCCATTGCGTTTTACAATGGGGAGGAAAATGAGATGCAACTACTGGTGCAACGGTTCAGAAGCGCATTTGATAATCTTAGTGTATGTGAAGTCTTATGTTTGTTTTTTGAAGTATTATCGCTGAATTCCTATTTTCTCGTGAGACAATCTGCATAACTTAGAACATATAAGTCTAAATATACAACTACATTTACCTTCTGATCAACATTGCTCCTCCAACTGTTCCTAAGTGAACCCCATAAAACTATACTGTAAAATAACCCTTAGCATATGTATTAATGTATACAGAACAAACACTTGATGTTAGATTTCAGCAAGAATAATTGAATAAAATGCAAAGGATATTTTGAAAACTGTAATTTTAAATTTAGAAAGCTAGAGCCAAGTTTAACATGTTGTATGAAAACTATAATATGAATACACGATGTTAATTTTGTGGAAGAGACTGATTGTTTCTTTTATATCATTGGAGTCTTGTCATTTGGAGGCAGAGAAGTGAACTGTAGCTGTTGTAATTATTTTATTGCTCTCTTTTCTAAATAACGAAAAGAAGTAACTGAACACTGCAAATGAAGGAAGTAACTCGAAAAGTACAATATCTGCATCCTATATCTTTTTATGTGTCACTGTTAATTCATTGATTCTTTGATTCCCTGACATCCATTATTTGAGTTATTGTAGATTCAGTGGCAAATTCACAAGAATGTACGCTTATCATAATTCAAAAACTCATATGTTCGTTCTGTGCCATCTTTAACTTTACAGAAATTGTTGATATCTTCCAGAAATCTGGAGTTCTTTACCAGTGGCTACCGATACCTGATCCAGATTCTTCCTGCAGCAGTTGTTGCACCTATGTTCTTCGCTGGAAAAATTGAATTTGGAGTCATAAATCAGTCTGTGTCTGCTTTTAATCACATACTTGGAGATTTTTCCCTCATTGTTTACCAATTTCAGGCTATCAGTGCCTTTTCTGCTGTCATAGATCGACTAGGTACATTATTTTCTCTTCTTTGGAAAAGTATACTCAGACCGCATCCATTAATTATCTTGAAGAGTAATAGTCAGCAATAAGCAATAACCTTATTAAATCTATATTAACAGTCTTCATGATTAATGAGAGAAACTCCGTCTTGTTAAGAAATGTCTTCTGATATGTGTGTTAGTAGCTTTACGATCTATTGATAATGTTATGTTTTAACTAAGACACACTACCACGAGACTCCAATATTGTATATCTGCGGTGTTAAGTAACAATTTTGATATGTTATATGATAATGTAAGGGCTAAAATTTTTTGAAGTTACTGAATTTCAGTCACCTGCTTCGTTTTAGTGTTCTTGATCAGAGTAACACAAACGCCATGAATTTACTGAAAATGGTTTTGACATTTTCCAAATGCCAGGTGAGTTTGATGATCTCTTAACTAGTAGCGAAAACAGAACCGACACTGAGGCAATGGAAGAAATTGTTCGTAATGTTTGTGATATAAACAGTTCTAGTGCATCTAACGGATCCGTGGCAGTCAACCGAGGTTCAAAATTACTAATGATTGAACATTTGACTCTGATGACTCCAAGTAAAGCAACTCTTATTAGAGACTTGTCGTTGGAAATCAGCGAGAAGGAACATCTGCTGGTTAGTAAAATTTATATTTCATCTTTTGAGATTTTTGCTTAAGAGATTTATCGAATAAAAAGAATGGATTCATTTCTGGTAAATAGCTGTGTTAACAGATTACTGGACCGAGTGGAAGCGGTAAAACTTCATTACTGAGAGCTGTAGCTGGTCTGTGGAGCTTTGGAAAGGGAACTGTGAGATTCCACGACACAAACGCAGTGGATACTTCGTCGTGCCTTTCTGCAGATGCTGCTTCTTCGGAGGCAACTGTGGTTAACGAAGGCAACCATGGTTACGACAAACACAATGATAGAAATTCGAGAGCTGCTTTTTTCCTTCCTCAAAAACCGTACATGGTACTGGGAACACTTCGTCAGCAACTGCTCTATCCTACTTGGAGTGTAGATCCAGCACCCACGTCAGATGGTGATTCATCAACTGGTATAACACTTGTGAAATGTCTGGAATGCCCTTCTCTACTGTCTTATGTTTTAGATTGTGACATATTTTTTTTTGTGATGCCGTTTTCACTTTGTCAATGTCTTTTTAAGAAAATCATTATTTTGACGAAAATAACTTATCATTTCTGCTTTGAAGTTAATTTACGAGATAATTAATTTACTGACTTTTATTTAACAGATTCATTACCTTTCTTGATGCGAACCAAAGACATGGATGCATATCCTCCAAAGCCAACAGCCAAGGATTTAATCAAAGTTCTAGAAGATGTTCGACTTGGCAATATATTATCAAGATTCGATCTGGATTGCACATATGAATGGTCGAGTGTCCTCTCCATCGGTGAGCAGCAACGTCTAGCATTTGCACGCTTGTTGCTATCAAAACCGAACTTGGTTCTTTTGGATGAATCAACTAGTGCTTTAGATGAAGCCAATGAGGTAAAAAACAAAAAAAAAATTAATGAAACTTTTTGAGTACGTCTCGTATTCCCCTTTTTTAATGGCGCGGTTATTATCTGATTAGCTACTGCAGTTTATTAGCTGGAATTAGCGTAATATTTGAAAAACTGCATCTTTCTTATTATACTTAGTCTAGTTATAGAGTTGTCCGAGACATATATCACTTAGTAGTTGTAACATTCTAATTATAACGAAAACTTGTGTTTGCAGGCACATTTATATCAGCTAATAGAAGCAGCTGGGATTACATTCATAAGCATTGCCCACAGAACAACTCTCTACAAATATCATAAAAACGCGTTACACATCACTCCATTGGAACCAACAAACGAGCTTCCCAATTGGCGTTTCGAACCCATCAGTAAAGATTCTGCCTACAATTTATCAAACCAGTAAATACAAACTTAATTAAAAGCCGAGGTAATTATATTACTCAATCTCCGAATTTTATACCTTTTCCACTCTTGAACTGAATATATTTATATATATAAATGTATGTGATGTGTGATGTATGGATAAACGTGTATTCGATAAATTTGTGTTGAATATTGTTAAAGAATAGAAGTTTCTGCAATTGATTGAGTTATAGGATCTGTCAAAAAACTATAATTAATTAATTAATTAATGAATGAATGAAGTTACACTGATTGTGATGCAAGCATTAGATTCATTAATTCATTAATTAGAGTAAGTTGATTAAGGAAGATGCATGTTAATTAATTAGTGTGCTGGAAAGTGTAAAGTGTTCGTGAAGGCGACGGCACCACCACAGCCAGCTACGTATTACTACTTCTCTACCATCCATATATTGCTTTAAGATGTACTCTAATCTGTATCTATATATATACATATATTATATATATTAGACTCTAATTATACATGCAGGTTAATCGATCTCCGTGTTTGACTAGCTAGAGAGAGAGAAAGTTTAGAGAGAGAGAGAGAGAGAGAGAGAGAGAGAGAGTCTAGAGAGAGGTAGCGTAGGAATCCGTTTGGCTCTGAAAGAAATTAAAACTAATTAATAAATTAATTAATTAAGAGAATCGAGGCAGCTGTGCATGGGATTGCGTCCTTTTGCTTTGGATCGGAACGTGTACATTTTGCGCACTTTCTGCTTCTTTTAATTGTTTTTTGTTTCCATTCTCTCTCTCTCTCTCTCTCTCTCTCTCTCTCATGTTGTACTTTTACCAATATTCTAAATATATTTTGGTTATTTCATTTATGTGTATATGATGATGTAAATTAGTATTTTTTTTTTTAAATTTGATATGCATACAATTACACACACACATAGAAAATGTTTCTCATTGATAAGGTTTTGGAATAGGTTTATGTTATGATACACCGGGTAAAATACTTCGGAGATATCTGAACGATTCATTTATATACAAACATGCACATCCATATTGGTGTCTAGGTCGACAATAAAAATCCACATGATGTAACATTTACCGGATGTAGCATCTGTAACATCTTACGATATAGCATCTACAAGATCAGAGCAAGCATTCTTAATATATAATACAAAATGAAAATTTTGAATTGCAACATAAAATATCAATTACTCTAATATAATTAATATGATGATTAATCAAGGAAATTGAATTCCAATTGACCTACAAAAGAATGATATATTAAGGACCTATAAAGTATACTTCTACAAATTCGAAATATTATCGAGGATTTGCCTCGTAAATGCTATATTTGGTGAAATATAATTATTTCCCACCTTTAATTTACACACATCACACAGACATAAATGTGTATATAATAGGATAAAATTCGATGAATAGTTCATCGAATATAGCATAGAACAAACCACGATCGACTGCGAGACGAGGTTTTCGTTGCAACGGTGGAAAAATGGTAAAAAAATGTCGTTGAAGGGGAAACCCTAATCCCAAAATTCGGCGCATATAAGTGATGAATATCTGCATTACTGTCAATTATTACTTATCCCTCCATCTCTATCTGTTTTTTGTTTTTATTTTAATTTCTCAGTCAAAACTATCTTCCATCTTATCTCATTTTTATTTATTAATTAATTAATTAATTTTAATAATAATAATATATAATATGCGCACACACACACACACACACACACATCTCCACAATTACCGTGTCTCTGTGTGTACACTGTTTAGAGTCAGAACAAGAATGAAGTTAAAGGGAATTTCTTTCATTCTCTTGTATTCATTCCCTCTAATTAATAATTAATTTAATTTAATTTCTTTGGTTATAATTAATTAATTAATTAATTAATTATAAGCAACATGGATATTAGTTTTGACTGTTGAATGCTTGATTTTCTCCCACGAGTTAACAATTTAAAAAATATTTAATTTCATGTCTGGCAGTGAATAGATGGTCTACTTTTCCCCCCTTTTTTCTCTCAATTATTGACCAACAAAATAAATATAATTAATTATTACATTACGAAAAATAAAAAAATAAAAATATTCTTGGAGGTGGATTATTTTTTTCTTAATTATAAACCCTTAAATTTGAATATTTTTATGGTCAACAGAACTGTTCATAGAGACAACCGTTACAGTTCCATTGCAATGTCACAACGAATTTGCTTCCATAACATAATGTTTTTTATTAAGTTATTTATTAAAGTAATCCTCAATATATACTTAGAAGTTAGAACTATGTACACGGCCAAGTTGGAACATATTTGCCATTTCTGCACATAAAATTTGTTTATGTTCCCATCTGCAGCTAAAAAAAGAAAAGAAAAAAAAGATCATTTTATAAACTTGCAATAATTCGTCAACCTAATTAAACTTTTATTCTATTTTATTTATTTTTATTTAAAATCTGGGTGAGAGTGCTCCTCTTTTTAACAGCACTCGATAAGTGTGCTTGAAATTGGCTAAACCATCTGCTCCCATTTTGATTTGGCCTTTTTTTTTCTTGTCTTTTCCCTCTTGGCACTCAACCAAACCCTAAAATAGTTTTCTTCTTCCTCTTAGTAAATTAAGGTTGTCTTCTACCTTTGTCTCCCTTTTTTTTCTTCCCCGGCCCGGCCCGTAAGCTTCTGCTTTGTCCTCACTTCTCTTGCAGGAGAATTAATTAAGGTGCATGATATATCCATTTTTCTTTTCTTTTTTTGTTTTTTCATAGCTTGCATTTACATGAAGGTTATATGTTGAAAAGTTCCAATATCCAGTTCTTATTAAAGTCATGGTTTTGAAACCTCTGCGTATCGATATATATATATGAACTCGACAATCTTATCTTTAATTTCTAAGGCTTTTTCGGAAAAACCCCTTTTAAACAAGATCATGATTTTATGTTATTATTATTATTATTATTATATATATATATATATACACACACACATCATTATCATTTTATACATGAGTTAGGGTTCATGCATGGTGGCTTCTCCTGCATGATTTGTCTTTGCCATGATCTTTTATATATATATATATATATATATATATATATATATATATATATATATATATATATATATATATATATATATATATATATGTGTGTGTGTGTGTGTGTGTGTGTGTGTGTGTAATCATGGTGAAAAGATTTAGATACAGGGCCGCCTTAGCTTGTGTCACTTCATCACTAATATATTTCAAGAAATAAGAAACCCTAGTTTAATTCTTTTCTCTTATTTTTTTTTTCTCATAAGCTAAGCACTTCTCTTTTTCTATATACAGGATCGATTTAGTCGATACAAACAAGTGATCATAAATATCAGAATATTTACATTAATATGATGGCCGGAAACGGACAGCTGTCAGTTCCACCAGGGTTCCGATTCCACCCGACAGACGAAGAACTTCTGTACTATTACCTTAGGAAGAAGGTCTCGTACGAACCCATCGACTTGGATGTCATTCGGGAAGTCGATCTCAACAAGCTTGAGCCATGGGACCTCAAAGGTAATTAATTATTTATTTATTAACCCTCTTTTCTTAATTATTAGTTAATTATAAGAGTTTCTTACCTACACAAACTTTAAGTACCTTGATATAATTAAGGCATAGATTAGGGACTAAAAGGAAAATAATGTGATTTTAGTTATGAGTTTGAGTGCAAATTTGCATGGGGAAAAATCAAACCTTCACTAGATCCAATATTACAAAGAATGTGAGCACTAATTTTAGAGGATCTTGAGTTTATTCGGTTTACCAATGAAAAAAAAGATTTAAATTAATTTATACACATTATATAGATGCATTTATTAATTCAAAGTTTCGATTACAATTGTTAGTGAAATTTATCATTTAATATTTATATTTCTAATACATATGACTAATTGCAGAGAAATGTAGAATCGGGTCGGGCCCTCAAAACGACTGGTATTTTTTCAGCCACAAGGACAAGAAGTACCCGACCGGGACCCGCACGAACCGAGCCACCACGGCGGGCTTCTGGAAGGCGACTGGTAGGGACAAGGCGATCCACATCAGCAACTCGGCCAAGAGGATTGGAATGAGGAAAACCCTGGTTTTCTACACCGGCCGTGCGCCTCACGGTCATAAAACCGATTGGATCATGCACGAGTATCGCCTTGACGATGATAATCTCAATACTCAAATCCAAGTACGTACAATTTTTTCGATTTTGTTCGAACGGAATTGGAATACATAATAGATTTCGATTTCCAATCCGATTTAATTTCCAAAAAAAAAAGCATTTTTTTTGTTAGAAAATTACACTTATAATATCAATATTATTAAGTGTTTTATATATTATGTCATTGAGAAAATGGAACTTATGAATCCCACCGGTTCAAATCCGAAAAATTCTGATTTTTCGAACTAGTTTTTTAATTCCAATTTCCTAAACTTTTTTGAATGAAATTGTTTAATTCCGAAAAAAAAAAATTAGAATGTTTCCGGAAGTGCTAATTTGAATCCGATTAGTACTCGGCGGTGGTACGACATCTGATAAATAATTAATTAAATTTTCAGGAAGATGGATGGGTGGTCTGCAGGGTCTTCAAGAAGAAAAACCACACCAGATCAGGTAATTTCCAATCCGAACTCGACCAACAAGAGACGGTTGTACCTTTCGGTACTGCATTACCCGGCAGTACATTCGACCATCACAAACAGAACTCCGATCAACCACAGTACAACAACAACAACAACAACAACTACACATTCGATCATCATCATCATAATCAGAGCAGCAGCTCCAGTATGCAACTACCGCAGTTACTCAGCCCCGACACCGCCCCACCTCCGTTTTACTCCTCACTTCCGGTGGATTTGCAGAATTCTCAGAACCTCTTGACGTTAATACCTGGAGGCGCCGGCCCTTCCTCCGGCGGCGCCGGCGGTCTCATCCTGCCGGAAAAATTCTCCGGCGACTGGTCGTTTCTGGACAAGTTGCTCGCTAATCAACAGCTGTCCCAGGTTGCTGATCATTCAGTTCAACCTGGGCAGAGATTTCCATTCCCTTATCTTGGATTCGAACCAGATTATTCGAGATATTCCAAGTAGTAGTCTTTTTTTTTTCTTTCTTTCTTACTTTCGTACGAAAAATTGTGTGAACCTTTTCGTTAATTTGAAGCACTTTTGGCTTATAAAGATTGTTCTATCATAAAGATGGATGCATGATGGCAGATATTTGCTTTTATATGTTAGTTTTAACT
Source organism: Erythranthe guttata (assembly GCF_056151865.1). Lineage (NCBI taxonomy): Eukaryota > Viridiplantae > Streptophyta > Magnoliopsida > Lamiales > Phrymaceae > Erythranthe > Erythranthe guttata. Next base: position 18,057,794 of record NC_142540.1, read on the forward strand.
GTAGAGAATTTGTGTGTAGTGAATTCCTATTGTCAAATTAGCTATTTTATTCTTTTTATTTATTTGTTTAAAAAAAATTAAATCGTCTAAAAGGAGAAAGAAGTAAAAGAACAACCACATATCACACTTGGTGTACATGTTGAGTAGATAAGGGTCTCATGATAACACATAAATATGTCACAACACAACAAAAATCCTAGCTTCAGAAATTTCATGGAGTTTTCGTTAAAATGAAGAATCCAGCAATTAAACATGAGTGCAAACTTATTAAGGAAAAGTTTTATTAATATTGAGATCGATGAAACTTACGGTATAGTGTCACCTTAATTAAATGTCATAAAAAAAAATGAAAATTGGATCATAAGTATATATAGTATTTATACATAAGGGCATATTGCTATACTAACCAAGAAACCTAACAGAGCACCTGCAGCAACTTCGATTTCCGTGTGGCCAATCGATTCTTTCAACGGCGATAAATTATACGCCACCCTTTCTCTTCCTACATTGACATCAGAAACTACACTATTCGGCATCTTTTCGTCGGACTTCAATAGTAGAGAAGAACTTGTTTGTTTTTTCTCTAAAGAACTCCGCTCTTCCATGAAAACTGGGTCAATTTTCTCCAAATTCGAAGACGATTCTCTGGAAAAAGAATTGGTAAAATCATCGGCATCGTTTCTTGAAGAAGTTGAATATGGTGTGGATCTTAGCAGAACTTTGTTTAGTTCTTTTGCATGAGTGCCCACTTCCCTTCTAACTCCCTGCAAAAAGCATTAATGTCAAGTAAACGAACCAAAAATTATCAGCAGTTAATCAATTTGTTAATTAATACAAAGGAGATTTTAAGTTTACAAAAGTAAGATTTGATCGATTACCAACTTTACAGCAAAAGTATGTCCTCAATTTTCTGTTCCAGAATCCCAAACTTAATCGGGAATTAGCGTATTAATTATTATCGAATCAAAACAATTTAATTCCAGCTTTGGCATCATGTCAGTCAGTTGATTGACAGAGAAAAGAGACGAGCTAAAAGCTATGCATACGAACCTGTGCATCGTACATGATAAGGCCAGCATAAACTACAGCCATTCCGAAAATTGCATCAGAAAATCCCCTGTGATAAAAACAGGACAAACGATAATTACTCACCTCCAGTTAGTCAGTTACTCGAGTACAAATCAAAATACAATGTCCCAACATTTTATACCGAAGAAAGATTTGTTAGATGCTACACCCGGTGAACTTCACAAGGTAAGATCTCACCATACGCGTGCATAGATAATTACCTATTTTACACACATCCACATGTGTGTGTGTGTGTTTGTGTGTGTGTATGTGAAAATATAAGGTGTAACAAAACGCCAAAGAAATACCATTGATTCCAACATAATCGGAAAAAAACCGAAATTTAGAACGAAGTAATCAAGGGCAGAATGTTGTAAACACCTCTCAAGAACAAGACAAGTTGCAGTAGCCACAGCAGCCTGGAATCAGGGAATACATAATACAAAATTGAGATTAGAAATCAATCATCAACTGAAACTAATTACTTCATATAAGCATCATTACTTTTTTTCTAATATAATTAAATTAAATTAATAAAAAATTTACAGAAGAATGTGTAGAAGGAAACCCTCCAGCCTGAACGACAGCCTTCAAATCGAATTTCCTCCCATATAATAAAGTCGAAGTAAAAGGCTTCGATAACTGCCCAATTGCCGCCGACACAACTGCTGCTACCAAAACCTACACACACACACACACACACACACACACACACACACACACACACACACACACACACACACACACACATATATGTATATATATAATCAGCAAACCTGAAAATTGAATAACAAAATTCAAAAGCTAAAACAGCATTTCGTACAAAAAAAACCGGACCTTGTTGTGGAAAACTCCGGAGACGTCTCCGATCGAAATACTGTGGCAAGCGAGTTCGGAGACGCAACGTAGAGCGGGAGCTCCGGCGTACCTCTTCGAGAAATGGAGACGCGAATTTGGGGGGGAAAAATTATTCCCATTTTGCAGGAAATTAATCCGGCAAAAATTGGAATTTTGCAGCAACATTATTATTCGATTCTGCTTGCTGCTGCTGAAGTTCGCTTCACATTCAACTAAGGTCAACTTAGGTATTTGTAGTTGCAGTTGGCTTAACTACCGATTTTGGTTTGAAGTCCTTGAGGTTTATGAAAATTACAGAATGACCCGGAAAAGTTGTGATAATTTTGGAAAAAAGCCCAACTTTTGGGTTAGGGCAAAAGCATTTAAGGGGATGATTGATGATTACCAATATTCAATTGAAACGTGGCATGTCATGGTAAAATTAGTAATGAATTTAGTGCAAAGGGGTAATGTTTTTTTTATTTTTTTTTATTTTTATATCAAACATCAAACTTCTAAAATAGGATTATACATTGTATAAATCACAGACACGTGCCAAACTCATGCTAACAGTTTTCTCATCAACAATTGTAAGGTTAGCTTTGATACTGTTTGCATAACCTAGACGCTACCACTTGTTTTAATTGATGGTAAGAAAGATGTAGATTCTAGATTTACAGTGCATTTAGCACACACAAGTGTCTACAACATTCGATTGTGGGCCATGTATACCTGGACCTTCATCAAGTGATAATTGCTGCCAAACTCAGACCAACAAAGTTCAACCTAACAAAATTATTTGACGGTCGTTGCCTAAGTTTTGACAACCAAATTTAAAGAATTTGGCATCACGTACTTCATCAACATTACCTAGGTTTTGCACTACCTATGTTTAAGACAACGAAATTTGAATAATTTGGCACCACGGGGTACTTCATCAACTAGGTCAAGATATGCAAAAACATCACTCTTTTTATCAGTTATTTCAAGATTTAGAGTTGTCAGGAAAAAAAGATTGAGCTCAAATTTTAATTAATTACATGAAAATGTTTAAGTAAAACTTAACCCTTATTATTATTTAAGTAGTTTTTAGATCTCTTAAATGAAATAATTATGTGTGCCACACCTTCTACAATGTTGCTAATTACTAAGGGTATTTAAGTAATATTTTCCAAATAAGACCTCAAAGAGGGCATTCATTTACTACAGTAGTAGCATTCACTGCTACAAAACACGCTTTTGACGAATTAAATTACATTTCCTGCTTTATAGCATCAATGTATATAACCTGTTTGGAAATTATGTAATGGCATCAAGTTCTTGAGTGAAAGTACAGTTTTGCCCTTCTCAACAGAGCTTAGGTGAAATTACAGTTTTGCCCTTTTCAACAGTCTACCTCGCAATTCCTCAGCAACCTCATCAATGAACTCCTCAGTATTCAAATACTGATCTCTATTCACCCTGCCAAGAAACACAGCCATGCCAAAATATTCATCTAAATCGAATAATAATAAAATAATTGAACAGAAAATTGTTGTACTTACTTTGGTCCATGAAGAAGAATAGCAAGATCCTTGGTCATTTTTCCCGACTCAACACTCGCAATACAGGAAGTTTCTAATTTCTCCGTAAAATCCAATAGTCGAGCGTTCTCATCCAACTTTGCCCTATACAATTTATAAATAAAATATAAAAAGAGGACCAAGTAGAAATATACAAGCAATGATGCAACATTATCTTGTCTCGTTTTTTTTTTTTTTCCCGAAAAAATTGGCAACAACCGAACCAAACGGAATTGAACTAACCAAACATTAAATCAGGTCTAATTAATTAATTAACCACGGTTAATCTGGTTGACCAAACGAGGCTCAATTAACCATCAGAATCAACAAAATGAATATCAATACCTGTGTGCAAGCCCTCGTGACCAGGCGAAAATGGAGGCTATGCTATTAGTGCTCGTTTCACCTCCTTTTTGGTGAACACGATAATGACGTGTAACTGTGCCATGTGCTGCCTCTGCCTCAATTGTTTTTCCATCTGGGCAAACCTATAGAAAATATACAAAAAATTAGAAACGGCATTGAAGGAAAAAAAAAAGTTCGGAAAGAGGGGTAATATAGTAATTTAATACCAGCACTGATGTCATCAGACCAAGAGATCCAAATCCTGCATCAAGAGAAGCGAGTACTTTTTATAAGATCGAATTTTATGCAATGAGAAAAGCAATTAACATGTGGAAGAATTGTACAAAGTACAAACCTTGGGCTAAAAAATCACTTTGAACATCTCCATCGTAATTCTTGCATGCCCAGACATAGCCTCCTTCGCTCTTTAGAGCATAAGCTACCATATCATCTATTAGACGATGCTCGTACCTATTTTATCGGGACAAAATATTAATATATATATATTGGGAATAAAAAAATTAAAACTCGGGTTTCGATTCTATTTGATAAACTTAATTTTTTTTACCAGATTCCAGCAGCCTCGAATTTGGACCTCCATTCTCTTTCGTAAACTTCTTGGAAAATTTCCTTAAATCTTTAGGAAAACAAAATAAGCAGTAAATAAAATGTACGAAAATTTTAATTCGTGGAGTTAGAAAATTAGACAAAAATTAAATGACTACCTTCCATCATATTTCTTTAGAATGGTATTTTTGGTGCTAAGGTAAAGTGGCCACTGTTTCAGGTAAGCCGTGTTCATTGAAGCCTCGGCAAAAGCACGAATTGACTGAGGAATGGAAAATATATCATTACTCTCGTCCAGCAAAAATTAGGCTCATATATTAAATAACACGCACACACACACACACACACACACACACACACACACACACACACACACACACACACACATATATATATATATATATATATATATATATATATATATATATATATAGACTCAAACCTCGTCAGTGTTATACATCGACAGAGCTACACCACCTGCACCAGTAAAGTTGAACACTTCCAGCTCTATTGTCTCGTCACCTCTAGTTGGCACTACAACATTGATGTATTCTAAAACTCAATAAATGCAATATAAAAAATATATTTTACAAAGTAAGAAATAAATAGTGGTAGCAAATATACCAAACACCATTTTAAGTTTTCCAGCTCCTTGAACGACTAAATCAGTAGCTCGATATTGATCGCCAAAAGCATGTCTCCCGATGCATATTGGTTTGGTCCAACCTGAGAAATGTTAAGTTTTGTTTGTAAAAAAATTATTAAAAAATAAATAATTCCGAGTAACTCATAATAAACACCTGGAACAAGGCGAGGAATGTTCTTGCACATGATTGGTTCTCTAAATACTGTCCCTGCAACAAGTGAAAATACAATTTCCATTACAGTATGTGATAGAAAAAATCGAAGATTAAAAAATTGAAATTTCTGAGGAAACTTTGTCGACCATTTAAGATGTTTCGAATGGTTCCGTTTGGACTCTTCCACATTTGTTTCAAGTTGAACTCTTTAACACGTGCCTCGTCTATTCAATCAGCAAAAAAGAAAAGATTCTGAAAACGTCAAACATTAAATACAAACAGGACGAACCAGATTAAAACTAACACGGATATTGTTATCTAACCACACATACCTGGAGTAATGGTTGCACATTTAATTGCCACATTGTACCTAAAGTTGATCAAAGGAGAGAAACGGAAGAAAAATAAGATTTCATATTTTTTTATTATTCCGAATTCGCGTTAATCGAAATTTGATGACATGGATCTATTCCGTATCCAAAAAAGGGGAATCAAGAAGCTAAATGCAGAGAAGCCTGGAAAAGGAATACTCCCACGATAACAATTACTTATACATGTACTCATACTTATTGTCCTTGGATACGAATAAATTTCACTAAAAATGGACAAAATATTTGCTAATATATATCTAAACAAACCGAAAATTGGAATTTAAATTGTCATGTAAGAAGCTTGATTTTAGTTTTTCGTATAACTACAAAAAATATGAAAATAAATATCATACTTAAGGGTAGCTTCCGCACTTTCGATTGTAACCTTATCGTCGGTAGCATCACGGTGAGGAAGACCGAGGTCAAAATACTTTATATCTAGCTCCAGAAATGGAAGAATAAGCTGTAAAAATCATGTAAAAATTATTAAGAACCGCGTATAACGATTTCTGTTCATTGCAAGCACGAATAAAAAAAAGTACTATATATATATATATATATATATATATATATATATATATATATATATATATATATATATATATATATATATATATATATATATATATATATATACCTTTTCTTTGATATATTTCCAGATCACTCGAGTCATTTCATCACCTGCAATGCAACACACTCTCCATTTACAGATACATATGTGGGAGGATGCAATTAAATATATGAACACACACACACACACACACACACACAGCACTGCTAAACAATCAAGGAAATCATTTCTCGTATTGCGCAATTTGATCGAGATAACAAATAGGCATATGTAGCGACTGTGCCACTTTTGACACAATCCAATCGAACGTAATCTAAATTGCGCACCGGAATCACCGAGTGAAAATTTCTCAGGCGAGAAATTCAAAGTAAAACGAAGAACAAAAAAAAAAAGGCGGGGGGTTTACCGTCCATCTCTACGATGGGGTTATCGACTTTGATCTTGTCGAAGGCCATGGTCAATTGGCGCGAAAATCAATCTTCCTTGATTCTCTAATCCGAAATCTACTGAATTTTAGCAACGATTACTGAGTGAAAAAAAACTAAAAAGGGGAACTGCTTTGTTTTGCTTTTCCGGCATATGCTCTGCCGTTGCCACAGCTACTGAGTTGCTGCTTTAATACAACTCGGGCCGGTTAATTTTATTTTTTTGGAAAAGAACAAAAAACGTGTTGGTATATATATTATTAATTTAAACCACGCTTTTACTAGTTTCACGGCATGCTCGTGCTCATTTGACCACGTTTCTTTCTTCTTCTTCTTCCTTTTTTCTCTTTTTTTTTTCCCTTTATTTTATTTTATTTTGTATCCTAAATTTTGCATTTGGTTCCAATTGTTAATTATAAATCTTGGATAATTTCATTTATTTCTTTTTTATCTATTTAAATTCAGGTATCTAATTCATTAATTAATAAACAAAAATGTAAATTCACCTGATATAAATGTGCAGATCAAAGCACCACAATAAAATATAACACATTCTTCAATATCCCCTCATTAAAAAAAGTCATTGTTCCCAATTACCATAATGTTTAATTTCAGATAATAATAAAAATAATAATAATAATAATAATGTCACAATACCAAAAAGGCCAAACCTGTGTACAAATTTGCATCTTTCTCCCTTTCCATGAAAAAAAAAAACATACATATTAAAAATATATAGAAATCAAGAATTCTCGCCAAATCCTAAAAATACTCGAACTCAACGTAACCCGACTCGGCGGGACCACTTTTGTCCACGTCAGCAGCCACCTTCTTGTCCGAATCCTTGCTGGCAAATTGACTAAAGTCAACGGGCTCGGGTACATAAGGAGGCAAAGCACTCCTCACAAGAGCCCAATTCACACCTTCAAAAAAGGGGTGTTGCTTTATTTCAGTAGCACCTCTTTTATAAGCAATTCTCTTCTGTGGCTCCTTCACCAAGAGCCCTCTAATCAAATCCCTCGCGTTCGAGCTCACCTGCGGAGCTTCTAGAAACTTCAAGGGCTGGCCCACAACATTGAAAAGCGTCGCCCTATTTCCGGACCCTTTAAAGGGGGTGGTTCCGTAAAGTAGCTCGTAAAGGAATATTCCGAACGTCCACCAATCCACCGCACTACCGTGCCCCTCACCACGGATGATCTCGGGCGCTAAATACTCGTGGGTCCCGACGAAAGACATCGACTTCACGTTCGTGGGCTCCGCTAATAATTCGGGGAGTGAGTTGTTGGTGGAGTTGTAATTTCCGATTCCGAAATCGGATTTGGATTTGCGGTTTTTTTTGGTGGGGAGGAGGTTTGGGAGGAAACTCGAGGGCTGCATGCATCCTCGGACTACGCTTTCGTCATCTAGGATTGCACCCCCGTGGTTGTTAGGGTGGGGTGCATGTCCGGAGGATGATTTGACTAGGGTTGGACTGACGGAGCACCGGAGGGAGAGGTCAAAATCGGAGAGCATGATGTGTCCTTCGGATCTTACTAGAACGTTTTCTGGCTTTAGGTCGCGGTAGACGATTCCTAGCATGTGGAGGTACTCGAGTGCTAATAGGATTTCCGATGCGTAGAATCTGTAGTTGGTTGGATTTTAAACGAAAAGATTTGTCAGAATTTAAACGAAAATCCACACAGGAACCATCAAGCAGATAATTATAACAAAAACCTAAGCGATTAATTCGATAACATCAAACAAGGAAGGGGGTGTGAAGTAGCAGCTCACCATCTTCATGGCATGCTTATCACAATTATCAAGTTTATTGCATTTAGCACCCTTGTGTTATATTGAATTGCTAAAAAAAACCCGTTATATAAATATTAGCGAAAAAACCCATATGATGCATCTTTTAAGCACACAACCCCCTAAATGGTGAGTTTTTAGGGGGTAGTTTGCTGAAAAAGTTCTACCAAAGGGTTTTTTTGCTAATATTTATAACATGAGGAATTTTTTTAGCAATTAGAATAAACACAGGGGTGCTCAATGCAATAAACCTTAAAATTATCTGAGACAACAATGCATAAAAAATCATATATGCCTCCATTGATCAAGGTAATAATGATATATCAAGCATTTTAGAGTTCAGAGAAACGCAATAACCCAATATATATTTATCGACAATCAGTTCGGTAATAGCTTAACATATAATACTCAAAGCAATGGCGAAAAAAATGAAATGGCGAGCAAAATAAATACCTAGCAGCTTCCTCCGTAAAATACTTATTGGGCTGCTTTTGCCTCAACGTATGAAGATTACCCCCACTGCAAAACTCCATAACCAAGCAATAAAACTTATCAGTCTCGAAATGCGAATACAGAGTCGGTAAAAAAGGGTGGTCAAGCAAACCAAGAATCTCCTTCTCCGTTTGAGCTCGAAGCAGTTTATTTCTGCTCACGAGCGAACCCTTATCCATAACTTTCATCGCAAAGAAAGTACTCGTTCCTCTAAGTTCAACAAGATAAACACTCCCAATATCTCCATACCCTAATCTCTTCAACAGACGAAAATTGGTAAGTCCGAGTGGAGAATCTTTCGAAGAGGCGGCACTAATTGCGTCCCACCTGACATCACCGCCCGTGTGTGGCTTGAGTGAGGACGATGACGTGGCTGAGGTCGTGCTGTCTAGACTGTCGCTCCGGCTGTTAGTTCCGCCACTTGTCCAGCTGTGATTGGTTGTCTTTGCGGGTGAAGAACTGAGTGTCGTTGTAGCGATATAATCGGGGTTTGGGAATGGTCTAGGAGTGGGCAATGGGCATGGATTTGAGGAATTGAGATTCGAGGTTGGATTATTATCTAAAGAAAGAGCTTCGAACGGAGAGACTGAGCCGGGATTCGTTCTTCTTTTTGCGAGTTCGGATTTCTTCGATGTGGTCGACGTTTTGGGGGCAAAGTTCATTTTGCCGGGCCCACATGCAATGTCTTCTGAAAGTGTGTGATTCATCTGCATATAAATAGACAAAAAAAAAACGGTAAATTGTATCCATAGTCCATACATATATACAATCGTTAAACGCAAGACTCTGTTCTGAACCATTTTGTATTCAAATTCTAAAATATGCAACGCAATCCTCCAAATGCCTTCCATTCTGCTACGATTGGATTCAACTCTATAATCATATGACGAAACGACGAAAATCAAAAACTATAATATCCTATATAAGCTACGAAATCGATCTCAATTGCGAATTAAGCATCCTCCCATATTTTCGATAATCTCATTCCCACCATTGTTACGATAAATTTACCTAAAATTGTATTCGATTCTGCATTTACGATTAGAATCAAACCACATTAAATACAAACATCATATAACCAGAGGGGGCCAACACAAGATTCTCAAATAAAATAAAAATTCCACAAAATAAATGAAAATACAAAATTTGAATTTATCAATTGACGCCAGAAAATAAGAATCTCGATCTCAAAAATCACACAACATACATTAATTCCACGCTAAGCAAATGAGGATCATCGTGCATGCAAATTCATAAACCTCCAATATAATTTCATTGTGCAGAAATTAAACAATTGGATATGAAGAACTCACCGGGTGGGCTGATGAGAGGACAGAAACGGAAATTAAGAAAACCTAAGAAGCGGCCATTGAAGAAATTGAAGGTTTTGGTTTAGGGAGAAGAGGGGAAAATCCCAGGAGGAAATAATAATAATAATAAAAATAATAAAAATAAAAATAATAAAGGGTGTGAGGTGAAATCCATGGCAATCTACGTGCAGAGGGGTTTGTTTGGTATTTGACTTTGTTTCGGTTGTTGCTACAATAATCATCGCCATTGGTTTGGTTAATGGGGATTGAGGAGAGAAATTTGCGGGAAGCGAGGAGGAATATTATGGAAATAAATATTGGGGAAACCATTTTCATATATTAATTAATTCGGAGATCAATAATAATAATAAAATAATATGAATTTTTTTTGTGGGGGGGGGGGGGGGGGGGGGGCGGAGAAGCGGTCAATCGGCGGCGGCGGCGGCTCCGATTGGGTATTGGGAGGAGACGAGATGATCGGATTTCGGAGCTCTGAAATCGTGGTGGGGATTAATTTTGCAAGATTCTGTTTTTTTTGTTTTTTGTGCCCACCACTCTCTCTCTCTCTCTCCTCTCTCTCTCTCTAGTCTCTACACTCTATTTTCACTTTCTCAAAATTATATAAGGGTGGTGATATACGCAGGCCAAATTAAACATTCAGGCACTTTTTTACCATGATTTTTTACCTTTTTACCATAACTATTTACCTTTTGTACTATTCCTACCCAATTAAAAATAAAAAAAAAAAAAAAAAAAAAATTAAATTTTTGTGCTCGTGCAAAAACACACGAGCATTTCAACAGTGCTCATCTGATTTCACACGAGCACTGTTGAAATGCTCGCATGTTTTTGCACGAGCATCTTATAAATCAAAAAAAAAAAAAAAAAAAAACTAATAATAATCTGCTCGTGTAAAAACACACGAGCGGTTGCAAACTGCTCGTGTGATTTCACACGAGCACTTTGCAACCACTCGTGTGTTTTTACACGAGCAATTAAAAAAAATAAAAAAAAATAATAAAAATGCCTGCTCGTGTGGATTTACACGAGCACAGTGGATGCGCTCGTGTAAATTCACACGAGCAGGCCAACGTGTGATTTTTTTCGTTTTTTTTTTTCCGGATTCGTAATCTACATAACAAGAGGATCGTAAAAACGTAAAAATTACCTCCGATCTGTTGACGATTTGCACGGGCTTTGCGAAAGAAAATCGAAAGGTTGAGAGAGTTTTGAGTTTTTTTACTTTTTGTTTTTTGAAAAATGGTAAAAAATGTGCCTGAATGTTTAATTTTGGCCTGCACAAATCATTTCAGATTATATAATAATGAGTTATTCTACAATTGGATGTATTATAATATTTTTTTTTTTGTATATATAATACTTAGATTTGATTGTTTCTAATAAATTTTAAATTTGATTTTTTTAATAAATATTAATAATATATTTGGTTGATAAGATTCAAATTTATTATGAAGTTAAAATATATAGCGCGCGATTAAATGAGTAGATTGTAACCAAAAAAGAAGAAAATGATAAATACTACAAATTATGATATAGGTAGAAATTATACATAATGTCAGAATTTAACAGATTTCGTATTATAGATGATTTGGACTTGGAATATCATACTCCACTATTAACCCAATCATCGGAGTGCTAACTCAGGCATAAGTCCGCCGAATACTCTTCTTATTTAGACTGAGTAAAGCCTAGAGTGAGTACATTATCTTCCCAAAAGAACCCATAATATTATCCTCGGTGTTTTGCGGGCGAACCGGTTACCTAATATAAAAACATCGAATATCTTGCAAATATAATTAAAAAAAACTCTTCATTGTCAATTTTATAATAAGCGAAGAAAAACTACTAAAGAAAAAAAAAACATTAATAAAGTGATAATGAATGAGCAAATTAATATGTTCCTTTGAATTTAGCATAGTATTGACCATTGACTTTATTGCAAAACAAAGGACTGCAAAAAGTTAACTGCATCTACAAGAAGAAAAAAGGCGGAGAAACCACCACCACCACCGCCAGAACCAAACCGTAGTCCGCAGACATGGCTGCCGTCCCTCCACCGTCGCCGCCGCAAGTGTCGGTGCACCCGGCGGTTCAGCCGCTATCGTACCTGCTGGGAACGTGGAGAGGGCAAGGGGAGGGTAGTTTCCCCACCATCTCTCCTTTCAAATACTCCGAAGAGCTCCAATTCTCCCATTCCCCCAACAAGGTAATAAATTAACCTTCTCCCATTATTTTCAGAAATTCAATTTAACTAGGGTTTCAAGATTCAACTTTTTTTTTTTAATTTAATTTTTTTTTTTGGGGTAATGATTAAAGCCAGTGATAGCTTATTCGTCGAAGACATGGAAATTGAACAGTGGAGAGCCTATGCATTCTGAGAGTGGATACTGGAGGCCGAAAAACGACGGCACTATCGAAGTTGTCGTTGCTCAGAGCAATGGTCTTGTCGAAGTCCAGGTAATAATATCGTAATTTGCAAGCTCGATTGTTGTGAAATGTTCGTTTATGTACGTGTTAATCGAATGTATGATCGATCGATTCATTTTGATTTGATTAAATAGTCTTCGATCTCGTGCTATGGCTTTTGATTTACTCTGCAGAAAGGAACGTATGATGCGGAACAGAGAAGTGTGAAGCTAAAGAGTGCTCTTGTTGGAAATGCTTCCAAGGTAAATCAATACACACACATATATACATATGATATGTATAATTTCAGCACGATTTTACGCATTTATTGCTCATTCCAAATGTGATATTGTTTTTTTTTTCGTTTAAAATTTCATGAAGTTGTTAATATTAAGTCCTTCACTCTCTTGTATTCGGAACATGTTCGATTCGTTTTTCCCGTTTTCCTATACTTCCTTTCCCGCCTTTGATTTAACTGCACTTAATAATATCCAATTAAAATGCAAGACAATAGTGAAAATATTCGATTTGACACTTTAATATTTGTGGTGGCAGGTAAAAGAGATAAATCGAGTCTTTGAAATGGTTAACGGAGAGCTGGCTTATGTTGTCGAAATGGCGACTAACCTCACAAGCTTGCAAACACATTTGAAGGCCCTTCTTAAGAAGATTTGATGCAAAATAGCAGTATCTGTGTTAAATAAACCGGTGACCAAGCAATTAAAATTGCAGGCAAAGCAAATGCGTGTTTGTGTTCGTGTACTTTGAATCAAAGATTTAAAATCACAATAAATGGAACTATAGTTTTGGCATATAGTTCAATTAACCTTGATATATTACTATTAAAAGTGAGATATATAGTATATTTCGATTTAGCACTATTTTCACTTGTTATGAATTGTCCTAAGGACCCAAATTAAAGTTTAGGCCCGGCCGATCTCATCCGTAGAATACTCAATACTTCTCATCAATAATTATAAACTGGTAATTTTATGATCCAATAATGCATATAGATGGGTAATAGTACTCCACATCTCGCATGTAAACTAAACCTAGAATTCATCATACGCCAACTAATCCCATATGAAAATTAAAGGACCGACAAAAAAGAACTAGTGCGAGTGTTCACTTTTAATCACATTCGAATGCGTAATAGCTCTTCAATGACATGATGAAGATTTCAATACATTTCTTTAACCCCACTTGGCTGTGACATTTGCTAATTCTTCGTCCCGAACCCTGTTACAAAGTATGGAATTAGAAATAATATAACAAATCAAAAGGTTAATCCGACATTAACAAGAAAAAAAAAGGAAAAAGGAAAAATCCAATCCAAGAGCAAGAGTAATGCAAGATCGTTAATCAGCAACAACCAAAAAAACGGGTTATAACAATGCGCATGCGAACCGGAAGCCCTTTACATTATATATGTGAATTTTTTTTGTTTTAAATTGTAATTTATGCATTGATATGAAGAGTCAGGCAGCAAAAGGCGTTAACTCCAGGAAGGCAATGAGCTAGTTGCCCGATTAAATTTGCTTTACAATTTAAAAATATTTTTTGCTAAGATACATTTTTACAATTTACAGGTCTTTTTGCAAATCTTTTCAACATTATTTAACATGCGCAATTTATATTGCAAATTCATATAGATGTATATATAATTAAAACTTAATTAATACATTATCCGGTTTAAATGGTTTTCCAACCGCAACTGAACGCAAACAAACTAGTTCCTAAGAAAGATAGCAAAATAAGCAATATAATCTGGATCAAAAAAGATAGCAAAATGGGAAACGGCACGTCCCAACAACCTTTTTTCTGAATTTTTTTATGAAATATTACTACTGAGTACAAAATATAGCTCACGTTAAAGATATCGACCAAAAAAAATCAGATGTCATGCCAGCATATCATAAAATATCATCCAGTCATGAACACAAATAAAATCAGAGAACAAAAAAAGAAAAGGATAAAAGAAAAGATAACTAACCTTCCTAACCAGGTGACTGCCCACGTGCAGTTCTGCCACCTCGTGCAACGCGTCCACGAACAGCCCTCCCCCGACCTCTGCTAGGCGAAGAAGTCGAACTGCTATTTGCCGGTGCTGCTGCAGCAACTCCACCTCGTCCAGCCTGTCTTAATGAAGCTCTCTGCCTTGCTCTCTCCTGTAGATTAATAGTAGTTGAGATACTATTATTCACAGGCGATACTGGTTTTCCACCTTGTTCAGAAGTGCTAGTCGATGCTTCCTCAGTCGCCTTCTCAGTTTCAGCAGCTTGATCCACACCTTCAACAAGCTTTTCTTCCTCTAGAGCCTGCGAAGGTTCGATTTCCCCAGCCTCCAAACTTGCCGAAGCGGGTGGTTCTCTGATCGGTGAACTCTCGGGTTCTACCGACTGCTCAGCCTGAAATTCCCCCGTCTCAGTTGACACATTGCTGTCATCATCATTATCAGCAAAATCTCCGACCACTTCTCCCTCTTCTCTATCGCCGCCAGATTCCGAAACTATTCGCTGGATGTCCTGTTCTGTTTGGTCCCTCAATTGATCGTCAGATAACAGCACAACAGCTTCAATTGGCTTCTCCGATTTTTCATCTACAACAACTTCGCCTGCTTCTACCATTGGCTCAACCTGAATCTGTTCATCCACTGTCGGCTGTTCCTCCACTTGCTCCTCTGCAGCTTCGGACTCGGCCTTTTCAAGGTCAACAGGCTCCTCCTTAGAGTCTGATGATAATTCCTCGATGTTGACTACTTCGGAAATCTTTGACGGAACGGCGGATAAATCTTCACCGCCCTCTTGTGGTGGGGTCTCTTCCGATGCTTTCAATTTTTTCAGCGGCAAATCGGAGCCTGTTTCTTCGGGTGCAAGCGTCTCCTCTTGCAAATCGGATGATGAAGAAGCCGATGGTCGCTTACGTGTAAGTGTTGCTGTTGTTGGTACAACAGTTGCATTTCCTCCTTGACTTTCTGTAGTGTTGGATGATGGAACAGTTGCTGCTGATGGTACAATAGTTGCATTTCCTCCTTGCACGGTGTTGGACTCGTCTGCTTCAGACATATCAACATCACCACCTTGAGGCTCCTTCGGTTTTGCAATATTAGGGCGCACCAGTTTCCTTCCCATTTTAATATTTGCCTTCGCTAAAGCAAGTCTTCTATCGTTTGCTTCAGTTGTTCTTGTTAAAGGAGGAGCATTTGCAGCAGGTGGTCCAGAGGCTTGTCCAGCTCCAGAAGATGATGTATTATCAAGTGATGATGCATCAGTGGGGACGGAAGAATCTAGATCACCACAAACTGGTTTTACAACCTGATCGAAATTCTCTACAGCCTGGAAATAAGCAGAAGCAAAGTCCTCCAAAAGGGTACTGGAAAATTGCTGAATTGCAGATGTACCCTCGGATTGAACACCTAAAGAGTTCCTTAATTTCACTACGTCTTCTTCGACCACTGCCAGAGCTTGTTGATGCTTCTTTAGCTCATCCGAAAACTTTGCCTCCCGCAGAAGAACATTCTCACGAGACTCGATAATTGTTTTCCGGATCTTGTGGCTTTTTTCTTTTTCTTTATGATGATCCTCTTTCTCCTTCTTCAAGTCCTCTTTCTCCTTCTTCAGGTCCTCTCGGTGCCTTTCCAAAGTTCTCTCCAGGATTTGTATTCTGGTGTCTTTCTCCTTTTCCTTTTCTCTGAGAGCCTGTTCACTAGCAGAATCTACTGTGTTTCTCTTCTGCTTGGCTTCCTCTAATTGTTTTGACAAGGCCTGCACCTCTTTGCTCTGCTCCTCCTTGTCCCTTGACAAGCTGTCCAACTTTCTCTTCAGCTGAGCATTCAATCGCCTAGTTTTTTCAGTGTCGGATTTCAAAGAAGCCTCAGCCTGCGATAGCTCATTAATTCTGGTGTCTCTCTCATTCAACTCTGCTCTGATTCTCGTCAAGTCACGCTCTAATTGTAATACATTGTCCTGCTTTTCTGATAAGAGCTTTTTATATTCCTCCAACTGTGCATCATTTTCTCTCGAACTGGTCTGGAGTTGCTGAAGAGATTCTTTCAGGCGATTATGATCGTTAATATCAACAACACCTTGGCACTTCTCCAACAACTCGTGTATCCTCTTGTCAAGATGCGATTTTTCAATCTTTAGACTTTCGATCTCCTTTCTGGAAGATTCCAACTCAGAGTCTCTGTCTCTAAGAAGCTTCTCCAAGTTCTCAGTTTCACTCCTAAGACTCTGGACTGCTTCACGAAGTTTCTGGCATTCTTCGAAATTATGCTTATTCTCCTCTCTGAGTTGCACGTTACTTTCGCGAAGTAAGTTCAATTCTCTAATCTGCAGTTGAAGAGATTTGAACTCTTCTTCGGAGTAAATTGATGCTTGAGAATTTGCTCGTTCTTTGTGAAGTGAACTTTGTGCAGATTCAGCCGATTTCATTGCGCTCTCCAACTGAGATTGCAAACGAAGCTTTTCTTGTTTAAGCAAAGAGATCTCAGTTTCAGCTATGTCCTTTGATCGCCGGAGATAATTCACAACATTCTGCAACCCATCATCAGCAGCAAAATCATGGGAACTGGTTCCAGAAGCCAATCCTCTTTCCCTCTCTGCTGATTTAATATGTAAGGCCTCAAGCCGACTGTGCAAAATTTTATTCAGTTCATCAACTTCACTGTATTTCTTGTCTGCTTCACTCTTGTATACATCTATAGCTAATATTTCCGTCTCCCATTTCGATTTGAGGTCTCTCTGCAGCAATAAGGAGAATTGTCAGAAAATTTGACGAAAATACAAAGCATGACATAACTTGGAAGACAATGAAAATGCCCCAATCGTTTCCCCGTATAATCATCCTAGGATATGCCAGCTAAGAGATACAACATTTTATTGACTTACATACATTTCCGAGATTAGAAGGCAAGTCAGTTGAGATGGATATCTGACTTGCCACATGTTCCCATGGATTCAAAAGCTAACATTTTTTCATTAAGTAATTACTATATATAGGTTTGGATTGGAAGCTTATTTCACCTACCCGAATGAAATAGTAGCCTTATTACAACATTAGCTCTTAATGATGTGACTAGTTAGACTTTTGCCCAAGAGGAACATATATTCTTCATTATTCTCGACCTCATCAGTTCATTCGACTCCCATAATACATGCAAGATAAATAGAACCAAATGGAAATTTGAGAATAAGATTGCAAATGCAACATAAAAAGGACCGTACATTTTCGGTTGTAAGCAGATCCACCGCTTTACGGAGTTCAGATGTCTCCTTTTGTTCTGAAGCCAAGGCATGTGACGTTTTTGTCAGCTCCTGAATTGTTTCTGACTGTAGGATAACCTTGATAAAAAAAAATGAAAGACAACAAGGTCAATATTCCATTTATCAAAGTTCACATATGTATTTATCAAATCATACAAACAGCAAAAAGGCAAGGGAAAATTTTGAATGAAACCTGTCTTTCGTAATTGTCTTGAGCAGCCCGCCATCTTTGATGTTCTCTCTCCAAATCTTCTTTCAAGGCAGAGATTTGTGATTCCATCAACACGATCTGTGACCTAATTTAGTGCACAAACAAAAAACAAAACTATGAGAATTTGACAAAGGAGTAAGCTAACATTACTAGATTTACTTAATTTTCATTCCATTATTTCTTTGTACCTATTTACGGTATTGCGAAAAAAAATAACTCTTGGGATTTTCTCTAACCTGCTTCCAAGATTTTGTTCATAATGCCATGTGAACACAAAAAGTGGGACAGCGTAGGATTACGGGAGCTAAGGACAGTAAGAAGGAATTGAAGGAATTTTTCCATGTCCAGAAGTAAAGAGTGAGAACAGCGGACTTGAAGTCTGAAACAGTGGATCATTCTTCAGAGTCATGAGACTAAACAGTTGGGCCATGTTTCAAGTAAATAGGTTTTTCCGATAGTACCCGGCGAAACAAAATATTAAAAACATTCAAACTTTTCTCTCGAAGTTAATTTTGCGTCATTCATTTCTATGCGGGTAAATAACTTATCTTTCAAAATTTTATTCCAAATTTCACGAAGTGTGGGCCTCTCTCCAACTTAACAATTTACCAATTAGTTCTTAGACTTTGCTTACATCTCAGCTAAAGTTAGTACCACAATTTCCATGTTCAAGGACTTTATAACAATTAACCTAACTATTCCATTTAATCGATATTGATAATCGAATCTACTAACTAATGTTTGAAGTCAACTAAATATCAACTCAATGAAGTATCACATTTTCCATTTCATCAGCTTTATACGTTAACCAAATTATGGGTCTCAAATAGCTACTAACTACACTTCATATAAAGATACTAAGCACGAATACTCACATTTTAACAGAGTAATCATCCTTCAGTCTGGCAATTTCAGATAAAGCACCGGCAAGAGCCTCCTCTTTTCCAGCATTAACAGAAAGTGCTTCCTCAGTCTTCACTTTACATTCATCTTCAAGTTCTTTAACACGGTCTCTAAGTGAATTAAGCTCAGTTTCTAGTGATCTCTTAACTTCATCAGCCTACATCACAAATTGCATTAGACTATGACGTTCAAGCATGTAAGAAGTGGACACTAAAATGCATAAGAAAATACCTCATTTCTAAAGTTCTCAAGGGCTGATTCCATTTGATGGAGTGCTTCCTCGTTCACTTGAGCTATGCTCTTGTACTGCAAGACTAATAAAATTTAGTACTTGAAAGGAGAGATAAAAATTCACAAATATGAAGTCACATACCTGAAGCATGTGTTCTTTGTTAGCTTGTGCTTCCGCCCTCAAATTTTCAATTTCGTCACGGTAAGTAGCCAATATCTATAACATTAAAGACAGATAATAAGCATTCGGTAGTCAAAGAACTCAATCTCTTCAGGGGGGGGGGGGGGGGGGGGGGGGGGGAGGGGGGGTAATAATAAATAAATAATAAAATAATATAATATTTCACACAAGGCCCTCAATAGCAGTTCTTCAAAGGTACCCAACCATGTGACTTATAAGAGAAATTTAATCTACACTGTTAACCCTTGTGGTGAGATCAATCTATGTAAAGCCTACATTTGACATTTGATGTTCCAAAATGAATTGAATAACTAAGGGCACTAAAATTTATTAAATACCCCACGTGATCAGATCTCATTACATTCTATGTTCCAAAATGTATTGCATAACTAAGAGCCCTAATATTTATTAATACGCCAATATAATTGGTTCAATATACACATGAAGCAAGGGATACAGAAAACATAAACTAATGTCTCAATCACAAGAGGTGCCATCCGCAACTCATTTCATTCATTAAAAAAATCACTACGAGGGTCGAGAGAATATCAGGAAATAGGATGATTTGCATGTGCGAGGTAAGTTTAGTCTCAATAGAATCAAATTCATAGGTTTCAACCTTGTGTCTCAAACAATTTGGAAACCATGATCTTGTTCTATCTCAATTAACAAGGCATCTGTTGAATTTATTAGGATACGATGAATTTCCGGTTAGACGTGTAAAAGAAGAAACCTATTTTTATAAACAAGATTCATTCCAACTCAAGATTAGGCTGGCATAACAGGAGGAAATTAATGTTCTTTTATCATGCTTGCATGGATCTATTTATTTGAACATTGGGGTATTGCATTAACTGTGCTGGTAAGAAAACAATATATTCCATGGAAACAAATGAGTAACTAAAATACCTTTTCACTAGAAGAAGAGGATTGGCCACCTTCAGAACTATGAGGATCCTGCGACATATGAAACAGATAGAATCACGTTAAGTATCTATGCGTTTGCTATAGTTAATTTTTTTTTTTTTTGTTTACATTTCATCGGGAATGGAGTGGTGTTGCAGTCAGCAGTAGAGTATAAAAATGCCAAGAAAATACCTTAGTTCCTGCAGATTCCATAATCTTCTCCAGAACAGATAAGCGAGCCTGGATATAATAAATTCAAGCCAGTCAAAATACCACCGCTTAATCGAAGAAACAGACAATATACGTCTACAAAATAAATGTAATACAATAATCACAAATATTAACGTCGGAATGAATTTTCAGAGTACGGACCTCCGCAGCTACAGCCCTATTCTCAGCAGCTGCTACAGATTGCAATGCGTCAGCACATTTTTTATTCAGTTCCTCAATTTTTTTTAAAGCATTATTTGAGGCAGTTTCACGCTCAATAGAAAGATGTTGAGCATTAACTCGCGCTTCCTCGAGCTGCCTTCTTGCCTCAGCCCATTCTCTCTGCATAGATATACTTAATATTACATTACCAGGCAAAATGAAAACAAATCTAGGCAAATATGTACCAGAAAATGAAAATGCCAGCAATTTTTTTTTCATGCACACTGTCGGAAAACAACTTTTAAATCCACAAGCAGGATAGACAACAAATTGGCAGGAAAAAGTTACCTCCATGTTGTTGATGTACTCCTCTTGCTTTCTCCTATCAAGACCTCTAGTCCCCTAAACCATGAAGACATTAATAGTTAGCCTTAATCATTAACAAATATGAAAGGAGTTTGAAGAAGAAAGACTACCTCCCGCACTTCCTCAGTGCTCTGTATGGTGTCCAAACTGGCCTGAACAAAGATACAATGTTTCGTAAAAATTGCTGGCACAAAACAATGTTTACACACAGAATATATCATGGAATAAATCATGAAGACCTGTAACCGATAAACCCTCTCTGATAAACTGCGAACTTCATCAGAAGCTCTCTTCTCCGAGTTCTTCAAAATTTCCTTTTCGTGCTTCAAATTATCTACCTACAAGAAATATATCACATCCGTCATTATGATTACAAGATATTCAATAAGAATATTACCAAAAAGGGGACGACAAGCCACCTCCAAAGAAAGTTTCCGAGAATATTCACTGGACGCATTTAAAGACTCGGCACTTTCACGTAGCTGTTTCTGATAGTTAACTATCAACGTTGAGAACTCAAGGTTTCTCGCTAAGACTCCATTATGCTCTTCTCTCTGACACAAACCGTAAAAGAAGCCATATATATTAGCCCGGTAGTGCAAAACAAAACTTCAAATGTACAACAAAACCATACTCTGACTAAATAGCAGCTTCAAAGATGTTAACCTGGTGCTCAAAGTCCTTCATAAATCTGTCAAGTTTTTCTTGTGCCAACTTTGCTTCCAATGCTGCGTTTTCACGCGCACTTCGCAGTGATATTATCTCATTCCTAGGTAAAAATAAATTCAAGCAAATTAGTGAATAAAGTAGGGCTAACTAGAGTTAGAAAGTCATGTTCCTTCAAAAGCACCAAACGGATGTGGCGAATCTAAGTAGAGGTAGAAGTCGCTTCTAAACAAAAGCATCATTGTATGAAGCACATAATGCTATGGTCATAAATTTACTAAAAAAAACTACAACAATCATTATTTTGACGCCACACAACTTATTTGACAAGAAGTCCGACCATATTTTTAACCAGGTCCACAGATTACATTAACAAATGGAAAACAATCAAGCGAGCACATCATTATGCAACCCTTTACTTTCTCATTCCTATTTTGAAAACAACCAGAGTACATGATTTAATCACCGGTACTAATAAGAATATCTCTAGCAATTTGGTTAGAGAGGGGAAGGATGCATCACTCGAAAGTCTAACACTAACAAGTGCAGAAAAAACATCCAAAAGAACAGCATAGAGTAGAAATAAGAAAAAAATGAAACTGTAAAAGATGAAGAAACACAATTTTGGAAAGAAAAAAAAAAATCAATTAAGAGGCAAATATAGTTAACCTGGATTTTGCTAAATCTTCTTCAAGATTTTTTAGTCGCTCCGAAGATTGTTCTTGCACCTTTCTTGATGTACTCTGCAAGGTATCACATCCATAAATAAGAGAAATAGGGTATAGACAGGAAAAGAGATACGTAGCATATGGATCTTTCTTTTTCTTGACAGATATTTTACGTACATGACTACTTTCATTTAAAACCACGATCTCTCTGCTTCCTTGTTCTGCAGCACCAAGAAAACCTCTTATGTGAGTGAATATACCAGCGAATAAATTACAAACAATACAACTACAAGAAAATACAATATATAACCAAGCTTGCCTAAACAACTACTAACACGAGAACAAAAGACCATAATAACACACAGAAAGATTTAGAGAAGAAAAACAGGAGTTGGAATAAAAATGGCACTTGACAGAAACAATATAAATATGATAAAGGGCTGTAAAGTTACTCCAAGTAAACAGTATTCACAATTCATCTTTTATTAAGTACTATGTATATAAGCTATGCAGGGATGTAAAGTTACTTCAAGTTTGTACTTGCAATTTAAAATCAGCCAATAAAATTAATGGAGCAACACAAGCATCTATAATTCAAAATTCTTATTTATCAGTCTGCTGTAGAATAGAATCACCACCTCAACATACCTACGGTAAATTATAAGCTCTATCCACAGATAAAGGGTTGTGCTTAGTAGAAGTACATGGGAGCTACAGGTTACAAATCCATTCTAGCCTATTCACCACCTGCTTTGCTAATCAATTTAGAACGGATTTCAAATCTTCCAGCACTGACTTTGAACTAATTATTTTCCTAATTGCCATGGAACTCACATCCAATCAATAACCAAATAGTATATAATGTTTCTCACTAGGGTCACTTGACATGTGTTTCTAATGTAAAATTAGGAATCAACGATGAGGAACCCATTTCTCACTATATAGCCAATCAAACCACCCACAGAAGGCAGGAAGACATTCTATAATGTATACTTCTATTATGACTGATACATTAACCAAAATCCAAAATACTTTGTACGAAAAGTTGATGCAACAGAATGGAGAATTAGCATCTAGAGCACGGTCTTTAAGAGGATGGCAGATGGATATAAACAAAGATGCAGAGATCACGAAAAAACCTGGAACAGCTTCTTGCAGATGAGTACGATGAGAATGGTGTTTCTGTTCTTCCTCGTATAGTTTCTTGTACAATGCCACCTATTCAAGTTTTCCAGTGTCACTTGATAAACTTCACCAACGGACACGGGTTGAAAGAAACACCAACTACTTAAAGAAAACTTACAGAAGAATGAAGTGATTCAATCATGTGGGACTGTTCCTCTGCTCTTAGCAACACTGCATTAACTTTAGATGCAGTCTCCTCAGTACGCATCTGAAGCTCCTTATCATGCTTGTCCTAAAAATTTTGACAAAAAATAAAGGACATCTATGAGCTCAGTATTAAGGAGATAAAGCTGAGTGTATTGAAAATAACAAGTAATGAACTTGAAAATACCTTCAACTCTGCTTCTTTTTCCTCAATCTGGTTAGAAAGGATTCGAACAAGACTCCGCAGCTGAACATTCTGTTCAACTAATCCATTTATATCCTTGAATGTCAACTGCACAAAACAAAAGGGCTCAATACCCATTCAAATTCTCATTATCAAGTAAAGAAATAAAAATAAATAGAATAGAGAACACGAAAAATATATACCAGTCGTTCCGTTATGATATCCTCAATGTCGGATATAGAATTCCCTGATATTGAAGGACCAACAATATGCTCATCGTCATTATAACTAGAAACTGATCCACAACGCAACTGCACATCACGACACTCCTTTAGAAGAACAGCTACCTGTATAAACAACAAGACCAATTAATTACATCAGTGATACATCCATATCCTTACTCTTTTGAAAGGCCTCTCACAGTAAATCCCCTTGTAAAGACAGAAACAAATTTTTTAAACACTTGAACAAAAAATAAGATCCCCTCTCAACCAGACCTGCTTCCGGAGGTCAATATTCTCCTTCTGAGCTGCAGCATGGTCCCGCTCCTGCCTCTTTAAGCTAGCCTGAAAAACAGTTAGGCATTCACAAACCTCAAAAAAATACTACATAGAGACCAATGTGTTTTATAACACCAACTTATACTAACAGAAGACATCTCAAACCTTCAACTCTAGAATGGTCATCTCCAAAGCAGCATGAGCAGACAGTGAATGCTGCAGTTTTCTATCTAAAGCTTCGTAAGCCTTGACAAGTCTCTCATGTTCGTCTACACATGAATGATCAATTCAAAAAAAATTACTGAGATTTCACCATATATGCATAAAAAAGCTGCAACGACGACAAGAAACATAAAAATGTAACAAGCAAAGGACTTAACAAATAAATCAACTGAGACTTATAGCAATACTCTAAACCAAATATATCGAGTTGCATGTATTTCACTGAGTTTTCTTCTGCCAATGCATAAAATATTGTTTAGAAAACAAAGAAATACAACAACGGAAGGAGAAAGTGTAGATAGTCCAAAGCAGAAGCTAAATTTATTGTGTCAGCTCTCATCATCAGAAGCTATATCCAAAAAGCATATGAATAGGCAGAAAGCTTAACGTGAAAAGAAAAGTAACAGTAAAGTCAATATACTGACGAAGACCTAGTGATTTGTAGGGACCCAATAGGAAGCACATACCTCGTTCATCCATGATGAGCCCAGCCTTTTCTTCTACCTCGTAAAGCACCTAAGGATGAACAACACAAAAGGTAAGAAACCCTAAAGAGAACAGTACAAGATAGTCACTGGAAATAAAAAAAACTTCCAACAATCATAGCAACGCCGTTTTATTCCTATGTGTAAGAAAAATGGAGAGTACATTATTCAACTTGACAAACTTTTGTGGTAAACACCAAAAAGGCCAAACAAGTTAGTATATTATTACAAAAGGCACACAGTGTTAATAAGAGCATCTCCAACCTTCTCTTGTTGGGGCATGTATAATCTATATTTTAGCTCTTTTTACCAATTATAAACATCCACAAGTTCTATGTTCACCACCACAATAGTTCTATCCCATTGGATCAATAATTCATGCTTCGTCACTTATAACATTTTTTATGATTCCTTCAAAGTCCAGATCTAAAACTTATTGTGGAAAGTAACCATACAAATAAAACATAAATATAGAGGAACTATACGCAAGTATCTTAAAAAGGTAAATATTAACATTTTCCAATCAAGTCGCCCATTGAATTGGCAGCATTACACGTTGATTGATGTAAAACATCAAAAGGAAAACAGGTGACACGTCCTTAGCAGCTACACGGAACACAGAAGTACATACATCAAAATTATCACTTTCTAGTCTTGATTCCTATATTACTACCCATAGCAATCAAGAACAGAAGTAATAGGAAAATTCAAAGCTAATGAAAGGGTCCACAAGAACAAGGTTTATCATTGGTTTTGTCAATGAATGGAGATGTCAATAGCAATTCCATAGTATCACAGTAAATTTACTATATCCAAAATCCAAACATTGAAGTTCAGAACAACATACTCGTTCCAAGATAGATTGGGCTTGCTTTCTTCCCATTTGCTCATGGCGTAGTGCGTCGACAGCTTCTTGGTATTTCACATACATTTTGTTCAGCTTCACAAAGCACGTGAAAACCCCATGTTAGCACGAAATAATAAAAATTAAGTAGTCGATAAACGACAGCAAGCCTTGTGCTCTTTCATGAACAAACAATAGCAAAGGTTATACATCTTTCGAGAGACTTGTTACAAGAATAATAAAACAAATTAAAACTCACAGTCCATCCATCCCTAATAAGTGAAACAGCTAAAGCCGTTGCTGAAACACCGCCTGGAATCCTAGGTACAATTGCTCGATCATCCTCGACCATTTGATCAGCATCAACAGAATTTGCCAATCTAAAACTAAAGAAAGAAAACATCAATAACACAAATCATACATCCGTGCTAATGAGTTGTAAACTTCTAGTTCAGTACAGACGAATTATAACTCCAACCCAACCTCATCTCAAGGAGCAACGCATCACAAGGTCAAACAGTGTGGTCATCAATAACAATAGACATAATTGATACAGTAACATAAATTAGAAAGGAATATATGAGTTTCCTCTCCACTGCAAAGTCAGTCAGCGATGTGTGCGAACATCTCTGAGAAACAGAATTATGTCTTCAACAGCAACCTCATTTAAGGATGCAAATGCATCACAACCTCATCTCAAGGTGAAAACAATTGTTGAAAGCTTCATCTATAAATGCATTCAAAGTTGCAAAGTGACTCACGAGTCAGTTGTAAAACTACTCATAGGAAGAGGTATTAGCTCGTTTCCCTTCCTCAAATTTTCCAGTTCTGCTTCGCAAGTTTGAAGCTTCTCTTTCAAATCAGCGGACTCCTGCTTTGAGCAAAAAGAAAAACAAAAACAAATCAGTAACCAAATAATTAAACCACATTATCACAATTAAAATAAAAGGAAGCGAAGATTAAAAACCCCAATATATATATATATATATATATATATATATATATATATATATATATATATATATATATATATATATATATATATATATATATATATATATATATATATATATATATATATATATACGTGTGTGTGTGTGTGTGTGTGCGTATTTTAAAACAAAAGATACAGATTGATGAGAGAAGATTAGATGGTTATCGTGACATACCTTTTCCAGCTCCTTTGTTGCAGAAACTTCCTTCTCAAGCCTATCTTTATATTCACTTACAACTTGATCCAAGTGAGTCTGCTCAGCAGTAACAACATAGATTGTAACATTCCAAAAGTACACTTATCATATTAGTAAAGCAAAAATAACTGTGTTCCTGCATGAAAACTGATAACCAGCCCGTCTTTCAACAGTTTTGAACAAAACAACTTATACACAACACTCACTTCTAATGCCTTGATGACCCCCTCAAGATCTCCAGCTTTCTTGGACCATTCTTCTGAACTTTCCTTGTACAAGTCCACAAGCTTGGTAACCTATGCAAATAAAAAGGCATGTAAATACATATCAGCAGTCTAACAGAACACATATTTGACATAACAATTCTGTGTGTATATATAAAGAACTAATACAGATACAGAACAAAGAGCCTAATACAGATAGAGAACAAAGAGCGGTCTCTATGGAAGAAGATTTCACAGCAATCAATGCATTGCTTAAGAAAATAATAATAATGTAAATGAATTCATAACCAAATATCCTCTATAACTAAGAAGGCAATAAAAATCTTAGAGCTTGAAACAATACATACAGGCAACAAACAGTCCAGAAGCAACAATAAGTTCTCTAAATAAAGAACTTCGTGTTTTTTTATGCTGATCACTGTACTTCAGAACAAAGAGCAGAAATAGCTCTGATCAAACCTTTGTTCAGAAACAACAAAATACTGTCCCCTTTGTAAGTATACCAGTAGCCGTCCACTATTTTCATTTCAGAAACCACAACCACAAGATAAATATGGAAGACTAAACGAAGTGAATATGTATGGCCTTATGGAGCTACTTGACGGTGCTATTTTCACTTCATCAACAACAATCAAAAGGTACAAAAACAGAACACAACAAGAACAGACTAATTGATGAATTTTATGATCCAACATTATGGAGCTAAACGATGAATCTTATCCAACATATTCCAAGAATATGAGGTGCCCAGATTAAGTTAAAAATCATTATCTAATGGCAAAACTTACTGTTGAAATCTCAGCAGTAAAATGCTCTTCCGCAGTTGCAGTTGCTTCTTTAGTCGACAGTAATTCCTAGAGAAGCAAGACATATAATTAAGGAGAAGGAAAATCAACAAAAGAATATAATTCAAATAGTACAATCGGAATAGATAGGGCATGCAAAAGAACACACTCTTTCCATGGATGACAGTTTCTCCTCCAACTCCTTCACTCTATCCTTGTGATATTTCAAAGAACTAGAGCTATCCTTCAATTTCCTTTCAACCTGGAATTAGTAAAAAGATTGCATGGATTAGTACATGCATTCACATAGAAGATGAAAACTCTACAATCTGAGTCATTATCAGTGATACGGAATACAAGAAAATGAATCTTACATCTGCAAGCTTAAAGGACATATCAGCTTCAAGTTCTCCATTTTCTTTGCGCAACTGAAGAACATTATCAACTTTAGTTTTCAATTCCTCATTAAGCCATGCGTTATGCCTCTCGAGAAGCTCCTTTTCCTGATCCACACCAAATTATTTAACAAAAGGTATATTAGTAGTGCCCACAGTTTTAGTGATATCAATCCTAAGAGGACCGCTCAAATACCCTCTCAGCAAATGGTGAGGCACGGGTATTATAATTTTATACGAAACGAGGACGGGGTGGGTCGGGTTTCATGATATTTTCTAGTGGCCAAGGACGAGGATTGCACTACCCACCCACACTCCCAAACCCCCCAACCCGGTTTTAATACCTACCAAAAAGAAAATAGTCCACCAAAAAAATAAATGAAGTAATCATTACGTCAAAAATCTACTGACAGAGAGCATAGCATGACGGTATATGCTGGAAGAAATGAATTAAATGTTAGAGTTAAATCATGTACGCTGTGGCAAATCAGAGAAATTTCCACTTGGTAGATGTCAAGTTGACTGAGTATAGAATGTACTATTATTTAAAAAATATAAAATCTCTTTAAGTGTTTAATAAATGCAACTTGCAGAATTGATGTTAGCTCACATAGTTTCTAATTCTAAATATAGGTTTTCGAATAAGATAGACCCAACAAGTAATTGACCATCACGATAGAAGAAATAAGCAATCAATAACCTGCTCTATAGAGTATACAATCAACCAGTAACCAAGGAAATTATCAATAATCATCAACCTCTTGGTCCTCTACATATATTTTCATCTTGATAAGATGTTCAATATGTCACCTAAAAAGGAAACATCTCTTCTCCAAATGCCAGTCGATTAATAGAAGAAAGATAGATGCATATGAATCATGAAAAATAGATAAAGCAATAGTGCGTGCATGTAAGATAACAAATTCATATAGTTCATAAGAAACTGTTAATCTAATAGTGAAACTGCAAGGTGCACACATCATCATGCGAGATACAAAATCGACTAACCTGCGAAAAACGTGAAGATGTAGCATGCAACCGTCCCAGTTCAGACTCCAGCTCACCCAGACGTCCGTCTTTCAGTGCAGCATTTTCAGTCAATTTGAGCTTCAGAACAATGTAGTCAATAAATAAATGCACACCAACATTGTAAACCAAGTGTTTGTTATTTATGAAACGCATAATATTCTAGGAAGATTTAACTTAAAACTAAAATCCAAAATCAGGTATAATTGATAAAAATATTTTTCTCTCGTACTCAAGGCATACATATCACTGAACTTCCATCGATTAAAAAAAAACAAAAGTAACTCCGTCGGAAAGTAAGATGAAGTAGGGTTTAACGTACAATCTTATCTAGATAATTTTGAATGGTAGCATTTTTCTCGCTGACTTCCGAGTCCTTCTGCTCCAACATTAACATTAACTGCCTCTTTGATTTGTGTAGTTCTGATGCTTCCGTTGCCAGCCTCTCAATTGCCCCATCTTTCTCAGTCTTTTGTGAAACAAAAACACAAAACATAACTAACTAACAATCATATATACAATAACACACCAAAACAAGTTTTCAAGTTAAATACAAACTCACAGATTGGACCAGGAGCTGCTGCTTCTCGGATTCGACTTGCCGGAGTTCAGAAGTGCGTTTCTCGAGCGAAGAGCTGAGTTCCGACTGCTGCGACTGGAGCAAAGAGTACTCCCCAGAAAGCGAGACGTACTTCTGCTCGATGATGGAGCATGATTGCTCGAGGGTGATGAAACCGGCGTCAGCCTCCGCCTTGACCGTTTCTATTTGACTGTACAGCTCCCGGATAAATGCGTCCGCCTTCTCCGCCACCACCCCGGCGTCGTCCGAGCACCGCCGGAATTCTTCCTCCGATATAAACAGCGGCATTTCTGATTGCCGTATCCCTCGCACCACCTCCTCCTCGGCAGAAAAAATTACAGACGGCGTTCGTTCGTCTGCCTCTCTTCCTTCATTCAATAAAAAAAATCGAACTGTATCGAGCCCTAATTTTACAAAATTGATGGATTCAAAGAATGAAGCAATGGAACTCTAGGGTTATGTGCGAGAGAGAAATGGGAGGGAGGGAGACCAGAAATCAAAGGACGTTCGTCTTTTGGGGAAAACACGCTTTTCACTTAATTGACGCTTTTCACTTATAACACGCTTTTTATTTATTAGAGAAAATTAAAGTTGGTTAAGTTTGGGCTCTAACGGTAACAAAGCCCGTCTATTTTTGGGCTTTGACGTTCAAATTTGGGGTATGTATATATGAAATTTGATTTTGAAATAACAAAATGGTTTTGAAAATTTGGGCTCAATGTATAAATCTCAATGTTTTTGTTTTTTACCCTCGAGGAAATTATATTTTTTGAATTTGAATTATGAACATATATTTGTTTTATCACACATCTAAAAACTTCGTGAATTACATTTGATTGGACTTATTCATAAGTGTTTGTTTTACACGATTTACATGTATCAGTTTTTTTAGTTTTGATCTTCGTTTGTTCGAGTTTTCGGCTTTCTTTGTATATATTGTGTCTTCTTTTTCAGTTTTAGGTAAAAAGACAAAAAAAAGTTATTTTTGCCCATCCGAAGAGATTTTCTCATAGCAAATTGCACCCTACCTCAATTTCTTGTGATATTTCAGCCAAAAAAATCAATATCGCGATATTTTACACTTTTGAAGGAATTTTCATTACTCTTTTAAGTTTAATTTTCTTAATTAATATTATCTAACTATTTTACTTGTATTTATATTTAAAACATAACTCATGTTTTATTTTATATGTTTTGCATTGAAGTAAAGAAATATATATATAATTTATAATTTTGATTCAATTTTAATTTTCGAAATTCATAATTTCCATAAAATTAATATTTATTAAAAATAAAAAATAGAATAAGAATTCTAGGACATTCATATTATTTTTAAATGTATAGTTGATAGAAATTAAATGGATTATTTAGAATAAGGCTTTAAATTGTTATTTCAGAAGTTAAAATATCGTGATTATATATTGATTTTTGGACTAAAATCTCATAAGAAATTGATGTAGGGTGCATTGTGCTATGAAAAATACAAATTAAGGGTGGACTTTTATCAGTTTTGAAATGTAAGGGTGCAAAGCGCCAATTTGGGTTAATTATGGGGTGCAAAATGTAATTCAAATGAACTCGACAAATGATTTCTTCTTTGAATTTAGAAAAATATAGATTGGGTTGTGAAAACGGAGCCGTGATACATCTCGGGTATGCCTTGAGAACTTATAATAAATGTTGCGGTAATCACAAAAAAGCCCATGACAAGGGCACTTAATTAAAATAGGTACATCCAACTTTTTTGTCTTCCAAATAAATCCACCCCATTCAAACTTATTTGGAAATAAGGAAAATCCTTTTATATATACCAAAATTATCCATAATTCATTGAAACCCAATTCAACTCCAATTTCATGATTTACACCCCAATTTAGCCCAATTTCATCAATTAACCAATTTTAACCCTAATTTCAATTTTGACCCAATTTTAACCCTAATTCTTATCAATTCCACCAATTATGCTCTAACTTCCTTAATATTACACATTGACCCCGGATTTTAACAAATATATCACATTAACCCCCAAAACTTTTTTTTTTCTGAAAATAATTTTTTTTCTGAAAATATTTTTTTTCTAAGAAAAAAAAAAAAAAAAAAAAAAAAAAGTCAACGCCGGAGACCGGCGGTCAACGGTGGTTGACCGGCCGGAAAAAAAATTCAGGAAAAAAAAATTAAAAAAAAAAAAAAAAAAAAGTCAACGCCGGAATCTGGCCGGAAAAAAAACATTTTAGAAAAAAAATTATTTTCTGAAAAAAAAAAAGTTTTGGGGGTTAATGTGATATATTTGTTTAAATCCGCGGTCAATGTGTAATATTAAGGAAGTTAGATCATATTGGGTGGAATTGATAAGAATTATATTATTGAGGGTATTTTAGACTAAAGACATGGGGATGGACTTAATTGAGAGACTATTTTTTTTGTGGACTAAAATGCATTTAAGTCCCATGTGATGGGCTTTTTTGCCATTTGCCCATAAATGTTATCCTAATAACAGGTTATGAACAAAGACGTCGGATTTGTGGTAGACTATGACGACAATGGAGACGAAGATTATGAATTTTAGCGTAAAAGTTAGCGATTAGGAACTTGGCGTTAGCTATCGGGTTTGTAAATCGTCTTTCATAATACGAAAAGAATATGTTCATTCATTTGAGTTGTAGAAAAAAACATTTAATTGATTTTGTCAAATAATAAAAATAAGCTTTAATAATAAGGGATGTCTATTATATTAGAGGACCATTCAGCACGTCCGCTTGAAACCAGTCCTTCATATTGCTTGTAATTGCACACAATTAACGTTGACTTTTTAATGATTCGAGAAAAAACCCATTGACTTTAGAAGAAATTTAGCTTCGTCTTCTTATATTTATAATTAAATAAAAATTATTTAAGATTAGTAAATAAACCATTTAATTATTGGTATCAACAAAGTATTTTATTCTGAAATAATAACAAAAATATTTAATAATTAGCTGTAACAAATATTATAAATTATAATTAATCAAATGAGGGAAAAAAAAAAGCGTTTAACATTTCAAATCATAGTAATTTGGGCACACCTTCTCCACATTGAAATCCGCCAATAAATTGAGCATCTGCACAGAGAATTCCCAAATTAGAACGGCGCCGCAGATTCTACATCGGAGTTGCAGCAATGGCGAAGAAGGCGGTGCTGATCGGCTGCAACTACCCTGGAACGCAGGGTGAGCTCAGGGGCTGCGTCAACGACGTACTGCGGATGTACGTCTGCCTGGTTGAGCGGTACGGATTCGCCGAGCAGGATATAGCGGTGCTGATAGACACAGACGAATCGTACACGCAGCCGACCGGCCGGAATATCCGCGCCGCGCTGGTCGATCTGGTGTGCTCCGCCGCCCCCGGCGACTCTCTGTTCGTGCACTACAGCGGCCACGGCGTGCGCCTCCCGTCGGATAACCCCGACGACGAAACCGGATACGACGAGTGCATCGTCCCCACGGATATTAATCTGATTACCGGTTAGTTAGGTTTTCAATTTCTCCCCCTTTTCTTCATCGTCTGCTGCGTAATTTTCCATGTACGTATATATACATACACACACACAACACGCACAGAAAACACACACACACGCGCAATTGTTGTTTGATTTTAAATTGTTTCGGAGACGTTAATTTTACAGCTGTAAATAAATAAAAGATGAGAAAATGGTTTTTTGTGCTCCGGCGACTATGCTTTGACTTGGGCGTACATAACTACTACATTCTGCGCAGACATGTTTATGAGATGTAGTTTATTGCATTTAGCACCTTCTTTTATATCATATTGCTAAATAGCCACCCGAATTAGAAATATTATCAAATAAAGCCCTTGTAGTGTATTTGTTTAGCACAAAAGCCCTAAAAGGTAAGTTTTTGGGGTCGTTTGTAAAAAAATGCAACATATGGGTTTATTTACAAATAAAATAACATGAGAATTTTTTTTATAATTGGAAAAAACAGAGGAGTGATGAATGCAATAAACTATGAGTGGATTGGAACGGAATTTTAGATTTACGCCGTGCTCAATCCTAATTTTTTCAATTTCGAAATGATAATTTTCATTCGGAATTCTGAAAATTCGATTCCATTTTTTCTTTATCGGATTTGAAATAGATATGAGATTCCGATTTCGGATCCGATTATAATTTTTGAAAACAATTCCAAAAATTATGATTTTTTTCTTCTAAAAAATTACACTTGTAATATGAAAATTATTATGCATTTTATATATATTCTAGGTGACTAAAAAAATTGGAATTCTGTAGATTTTGAACCGAAAAATTCCGACATTTGAACGGGTTATTTTATTCCAATTTTTGAAATTCCGATTTCCAAATTCTTATATTTTTTGTAAGATTGGAATTAAATTAGTTTTTCACTTAAAAAAAAAGAGGAAGTACATTTTTTTTCTTACTGTAAGTTCTTATTTTGATCCGATCCGATCTGAACGATTTCAACCATTACAATAAACTTTTACGAGATATCTTAGTTGAAGTCTTTCGTTTTTGCACACATTTATTTAGTAGAAAGATTGCTTTATGAATTACTGAATTGTGGAATTATAACTTGGTGTTTTTTTTTCTTCTTTTATTTTATGGTATCAGATGATGATTTTCGAGCATTGGTAGATCAAGTACCAAAAGGATGCAGAATCACCATAGTATCCGATTCCTGTCACAGCGGCGGCCTAATCAGCGCAGCAAAGGAGCAAATCGGAGAGAGCACCAAAAAGCAAAAATCATTCAACAACGAGTCCGTCTCCGGGGTTAGAAACTTCGTGCGTAAAAGTGTCGAAGGCGCAATCGAATCCCGAGGCATTCACATCTCTTCCAAACACCATCACACCCCCCAGCACCAGAAGCAGCAGCAGCAGCCCCACCACCAACAAACCTTAGACGGCCACCACATAAAGAACAAATCCCTCCCACTCCATATTCTAACGGAGATTCTCCAGCAAAAAACCGGCAAAAACGATATAACCGCAGACAAACTGCGACCGACTCTTTTCTCAATATTCGGAGAAGACTCCACCCCCAAGATCAAGAGTTTCATGAAGAAAATATTCAGCAAACTCCAAGAACACGAAAACCTAGTCGTCGGGGGGGTGGTTTTGGGCGTCGTTGGGGGCTTAGCTTTGCATTATATCGACCATAAACACAAGAAGAAGCACAACAGTGCATCGGTACTATCAGATAGCGGGATTTTGATCAGTGGTTGTCAGACGGACGAGACTTCTGCTGATGTCACTCCTTCGGGCGATGCTGGCTTAGCTTATGGAGCTCTGAGCGATGCGGTTCAGAGAATAATCGAAGAAACGGGTGGGAAAGTTAGTAACCAGAAGTTGGTTATTAAGGCGAGGGAGCTGTTGACGAAACAGGGATTCAGTCAGCACCCTGGTCTCTACTGCAGTGATGATCATGTTGATGATCCTTTTGTTTGCTGAATTTATTTATTTGATGAGGGCTTTGATTGTCATTTTTCTTTAATTTTGCTTGTATGGTGTTTCTGTGTGTGGTGTGCTTGTGATTTTTGATTGATATTATTAATCAAATTGTTAACTTTAAGTGGCCAATGGCTACTTAATTAAATTGTTAAATTTCAAATGTTTTTTTTTTATTAATATGAAGTGTGATTATGATGAATATTGGATGCATGGCTAATTAATAATTAATAGTTTAATACACAATTATGGTGATTTACCTGAACTAATTGGAGTATATCATCTTATATATAAAAGAAAGAAACGATAGGGCAACTCTAAGAAACCCTAATGTCATATTTGTAATTTTTTTTCAATTTTTATCAAATTTTTATCTCCTTAATATTATTTTGAATATTATTTTTGAATTTTATCATATTTGTATCCCCTATATATTATTTTAAATATTAATTTTTATTTTTATCAGATTTTTGTCTCCTAAATATTATTTTTTATTTTTATCTCCTAAATATTATTATAAATAATATTTTTTTAATTTTATAAAATTTATATCTCCTAAGTCCTAACTATAATTTTAAATATAATTTTCAACTTTTAGCAGATTTTTATCTCCTAAATATTATTATCTAATTTTATCAAATTTATATCTCCTAAATAATATTTTAAATATTTTTTTCGAGTTTTATCATGTTTTTATTAGGTTTTTATCTCCTAAATATTATTTTCGTTTTTTATCAGATTATTGTCTCCTAAATATTATTTTGCGATTTTTATCAAATTTTTATCTCCTAAATATTGTTTTAAATAATAATTTTAATTTTAATCATATTTTATCTCCTAAATATTATTCTAATTATTATTTTCATATTTTATCAACTTTTATCTCATTAACATTATTTGAAATATTATTTTCGATTTTTTATCAAATTTTTATCTCCTAACTATTATTTTAAATTTTATTTTCGATTTTTATCTCCTAAATATTATTTTTGTATTTTTTTATCAATTTTTTTCCTCCTAAATATTATTTTATATATTATTATCGATTTTCATCAAATTCTCCTAGATATCTTATATATAAAAGAAAGAAACGCTAGGGCAACCCTAAGAAACCCTAATGTCATATTTGTAATTTTTTTTCAATTTTTATCAAATTTTTATCTCCTTAATATTATTTTAAATATTATTTTTGAATTTTATCATATTTATATCCCCTAAATATTATTTTAAATATTATTTTTTATTTTTATCAGATTTTTGTCTCCTAAATATTATTTTTTATTTTTATCTCCTAAATATTATTATAAATAATATTTTTTTAATTTTATAAAATTTATATCTCCTAAGTCCTAACTATAATTTTAAATATAATTTTCAACTTTTAGCAGATTTTTATCTCCTAAATATTATTTTCGAATTTTATCAAATTTATATCTCCTAAATAATATTTTAAATATTTTTTTCGAGTTTTATCATGTTTTTATTAGTTTTTTATCTCCTAAATATTATTTTCGTTTTTTATCAGATTATTGTCTCCTAAATATTATTTTCGATTTTTATCAAATTTTTATCTCCTAAATATTATTTTAAATAATAATTTTAATTTTAATCATATTTTATCTCCTAAATATTATTCTAATTATTATTTTCATATTTTATCAACTTTTTTCTCATTAACATTATTTGAAATATTATTTTCGATTTTTTATCAAATTTTTATCTCCTAACTCGATTTTTATCAAATTTTTATCTCCTAAATATTATTTTAAATAATAATTTTAATTTTAATCATATTTTATCTCCTAAATATTATTCTAATTATTATTTTCATATTTTATCAACTTTTATCTCATTAACATTATTTGAAATATTATCAAATTTATATCTCCTAAATAATATTTTAAATATTTTTTTCGAGTTTTATCATGTTTTTATTAGTTTTTTATCTCCTAAATATTATTTTCGTTTTTTATCAGATTATTTTCTCCTAAATATTATTTTCGATTTTTATCAAATTTTTATCTCCTAAATATTATTTTAAATAATAATTTTAATTTTAATCATATTTTATCTCCTAAATATTATTCTAATTATTATTTTCAAAATTTTTCAACTTTTATCTCATTAACATTATTTGAAATATTATTTTCGATTTTTTATCAAATTTTTATCTCCTAACTATTATTTTAAATTTTATTTTCGATTTTTATCTCCTAAATATTATTTTTGTATCTTTTTATCAATTTTTTTCCTCCTAAATATTATTTTCGAATTTTATCAAATTTATATCTTCTAAATAATATTTTAAATATTTTTTTCGAGTTTTATCATGTTTTTATTAGTTTTTTATCTCCTAAATATTATTTTCATTTTTTATCAGATTATTGTATCCTAAATATTATTTTCGATTTTTATCAAATTTTTATCTCCTGAATATTATTTTAAATAATAATTTTGATTTTAATCATATTTTATCTCCTAAATATTATTCTAATTATTATTTTCATATTTTATCAACTTTTATCTCATTAACATTATTTGAAATATTATTTTCGATTTTTTATCAAATTTTTATCTCCTAACTATTATTTTAAATTTTATTTTTGATTTTTATCTCCTAAATATTATTTTTTGATTTTTTTATCAAATTTTTATCTCTGAAATATTATTTTAAATATTATTATCGATTTTCATCAAATTCTCCTATATATTATTTATAATAATCTGATTTTCGATTTTTACAGAAAAGGGTAAATAAATCTGATTTTCATCCCTAGCGGATTTTGTGACATCGTTTTACAGAATGTCTGCAACATTTGAATTTTATTTCTTCCCTTCCTAAGGCTTCTTCTTTTGGTAACCCGACTTTAGATTTTGTTTCTTATCTTCTTCTTCATCCTATTGCATGTGTGGCAATTAGTTTACATCTTTTTCCATCATGGCTTATAGGTAATTTCATTTTGTTAAATTATGTGTTTCATTAATTTATACCAAAGTTTTCAACTTTTATGTATAACAATTATTTCATTTTATATGTTATTGGACATGTTATTGAAAGGGATGATTTGAGAAAATTAACCAAAAATGGGCGGAGCCACAAGCTATTGGAAGTCGACCTTCAAGACTTATTGTTTGTATGCGATATTTAATTTATTGTTTATATTTATTTTTGTTTCTTAATTTTCCAATTGTTAATTCCAGTGACAAAACAACCTTAAAATGAGGCAGTGGAGAAGAGCTTAGTTCCGATGCAAGATGTATAGATGGCCTTTTACGATGGTATGTTGTCGATAGTTTAGTTTTGATTATGTTAACTTAGTTATTAAATCTAATTACTTTTAAGCTCAACATGGAAGACATAATTGATGATTTTTTTCCGGGTTCAAATTTTCAATCTACTGGTATTAGCTGATTCAATTCATTTGGAAAATTATTCAACAGTAAAGTTATGTTCTTTTTTTTTTGTGTGTAGTATACTTAATAATGTTCCAGTATAATAGAATATTGATCATACGATACATCAAACGTTTGTTTATATTCTTACAACATCAAAAGAATGCAATTTGTTGTCCCGTGCATCGCACAGGTACAATTACTAGTTTTTTTAATAGCCCTAAACATTTTGCCTTTTTTATGGACTCTTGAATGTGGTCTTCAAGTTGGGCTTTCGTAAAGAAATTAGTTGCGTATGGATCGAAGGCCCAATTAAAGGACTATATTTACGAAAAAACCTTTCATTTTTTCATGATTACATTCGCTACCCCATAATTTGTAGATTTCTTCAATTAACTTCCTTTTGCAGGGGTGGATATAAGAAATTTACATACTGTAGGGATTTGGATGTAGTTTCTCAAAATAAAGATGTTTATTTTGTAATTATAGTTTATCTCAGGGATGTGGTTGTAATTTACCATTGTTTTTAGGATAAATTACGAAAATCCCTTGAACTTAGGCTAAATAACGAAAAAAAACCCACCTATTCATAATTACCAAAACCCCTATGAGATTTGTTTGCGCCTTACACCAACCCCCTTACAATGTGACTTTTCACGATTTTTTTTATTATTACGTGAATAGACTTTACACAATTTGAGATATTTTCTTTTATTTCTCACCTATTTAACAAAAGTTATAATAAACTGTTCACAATTTCTATTAAAAAACTCAATCGATAGTTAATCAGAGACGGGTTTTGATTATTACGGATAGATGAGAGTGTTTTTTATTATTTAGCCTCAGAGCAGAAGAGTTTTCGTAATTTACCCTTGTTTTTAAGTTGCATTGAGAATTCTGGATTTAGAATAATTTTTTTAATGACAACAGAAAGAGTAAATTTCAAGTCCACATAGTAAAATAAAAAATAAGTAAACAATTGGAGCCAACAATTCAATTTTTTAAATAATAATAATAATAATTAGGGTAAATTACAACCACCTTCTGAAGTATGGTCAAATTACGAAAAAAACCATCTTGTTTGGATAATTATATCTACCCCAACTATGAATCTTCTCACACCTCAATCCTAATAGTGTCAAATTCAACATAATCATCTAGATTCTATGAAATGTGCTATAGTTTGTACTCGTTTTGTGTAAAAATACAGTTTCTGATGTCGCACCACAATCTGATATATACAAGCCAAAAAACACATCTTATGATCATATTTCTTCAAAATGTGGAGCTCGAATGGGATAAACGGGTACAAAAGTGATAATATTCCATATAATCAAGAAAATTTCACTAAATTTGAAACCACAAGGGTGGACGCGTAAGAAAATTTATACTTGAGGGGTTGTTGTAATTACCCAATCAAGAGGGGGGTTTTCGTAATTTCACCTCAGGGCGTGGTTGTAATTTTACCCTAATAATTATTATTTAGTTTTAAGATTATTTTATATAATTTTTATTAATGGATCTCGATTAAAAAAAAGTAAAATAAAAATAAAGAAAATTAAAGAGGGAAGAAGAAACCCCCAAATTACAGAACCCTATAGCCACACTGTCATTTCTCGATCCGACTGAGTTCTTCCCAAATTCTCAAAATGAGAAGTAGCTTAGCGAAGATTCCATACCGCGCCACCACCACTGCTTCCTCAATCACCGCCGCTTTCTCCACCTCATCCGCCGCCGGCGGTGGCGGCGGTAGAGGCCGCGGCCGTGGTACCCCGTTCCAGTTCACCGTCGACGCCTCTCCCGATGACCAAACCGACAAAAATTCAAAAACCGAGGTTGAAACCCCTCCGCCGTCGTATGGCCACGGCCGCGGCAGAGGCACACCCCTACCTTCATCCCCCGTCCTCCCTTCATTCTCTTCCTTCCTTAACGAATCAAAACCCCCTCCGGTAGGCCGCGGCCGTGGTGTTGCTATTCCCGCTAGTCCCACACCACCACCGCCGCCGCCGCGAGTATCCGAATCGCCCTCCGAGAAGCCGCCGCCGAAACCTAATGTCAAACTGCCGTTCCTCTTCGTCAAGGACGAGGAGGAGCAAGCCGACGCCGCCGAATCTGAGGTCCCATCCGCACAAGAAACTCTACTCCGGAGCGACATTGTCAGCGTGTTATCAGGCGCCGGTCGTGGAAAGCCCGGAAAACCCCCCACCGCCGCCCAACCCGAAAAGCCCCAATCAGAGAATCGCCATATCCGCCAAAGGCCGCCTCAGGGCAAACCACCGGTGGCGGTTTCTTCCGATGGGGCGGCGCCGCCAGCAGTGCAATTGAGCAAGGAGGAGATGGTTAAAAAGGCGAAAGAGATATTGTCTAAGGGAGACGAAGATGGTGGGGTAAGTAGACCCGAAGTTAGAGATAATCGAGATAATCGAGATAATCGAGGCGGTGGTAGAGGTGGTAGAGGCGAAAGAGGAAGAGGAAGAGGTAGAGGAAGGGGAAGGGGAAGAGGAAGAGGAAGAGGTGACGACAGATACGAAGAATCCGATGATGAATCGGACGCGCTTTTTATTGGCGATCCGGCCGATGAGGAGAAAGTGGCACAGAAGCTTGGACCGGATGTTATGGCTCAACTGGCGGAAGGGATTGATGAAATGTCGAGCAGGGTTTTGCCGTCTCCTTTCGATGATGCTTATATGGATGCGTTTGAAACTAACTTAAGGGTAATGGTTTTATTATGTACTGTCGAGTTTGTGTGGTTTTGTTGTTTAATCTCTTGTCGTACTGTTTTGGGGGTTTTCTTGTGCAGATTGAATGTGAACCGGAGTATTTGATGGAGGAGTTCGGCACGAATCCTGATATTGACGAGAAACCTCCTATTCCGCTTCGCGACGCTCTTGAGAAGATGAAGCCGTTCCTCATGGTATACGAAGGGATTAAGGATCAAGAAGAGTGGGAGGTAAAATAACATCTACTTTTAGGTTTTGAATTCTTATTTCAATGGAAATTCGTATGTTGGTTTGTAGCCGTGATTTCACTATTTAGTGCAATTAACCGAAACATGGTTATGTTTGTCGTTCGATTTTTAAAATTGGTTGAGAAAATATCCACGAAACCTTCTACAAATAAATGGAAATCGGAAATGAATCTCAATTGAGATTGGGGTTTTGGATAAGAAAAGATAGCAATAGTATATATATGGGAGCATTCAAATATGTAGAAATGCAACGGTGGCACGGAACTTGATTTATAAAATGTTTCTATGGTTCCCGTTCTATATTTTGCTATTTTGAATTGTGTGTGTCCCAATTTAGTACTGAAATGTGTCGGTTGATTATCGGAGCTTATCCTGCTCGCCGGAATGATATAAATGGTAAGCTTAATTTAATTGCAGAATGCTCCTTTTCAACTAAGACATTTGGAGATTGGTGCTCGTACATTTTATTTGTACTTTTGTGATTATCTATGAAGTATTCCGTATCCCACATTTCCTCATTTATGTTCAATAGCAGAAGCATTTCTTAATAGCTTTCTGAAGGCACTAAAACTTTCATCTCGTCGAATAAAGTAGATGCACTTCTCACATTTCGTATTCATATGCTCTCTTTTCACATTTCGTATTCATATGATTTACAGAAAATTATAGAAGAAACGATGAAGGATGTCCCTCTTATCAAAGAGATTGTAGACCATTATAGTGGGCCCGAT
The DNA here is from genome assembly GCF_056151865.1 of Erythranthe guttata. Classification (NCBI taxonomy): domain Eukaryota; kingdom Viridiplantae; phylum Streptophyta; class Magnoliopsida; order Lamiales; family Phrymaceae; genus Erythranthe; species Erythranthe guttata. The sequence goes on from NC_142540.1 coordinate 18,100,441, forward strand.
AGAGTAACTGCCAAGCAACAGAATGAAGAGCTAGAAAGAGTTGCCAAGACACTCCCAGCTAGTGCACCTGCTTCTGTAAAGCGTTTTACGGAGCGCGCTCTTCTCTCACTGCAGGTGAAAATGCTCGATTTATTTTGGACTTGTATATCGTGCTATAAAATTACCGTTTTCTTGACTTTTTGACCTCAGCATGGGATTTGTTATTTTTTGTTGATATGTGCTCGACACCGTTCTCAGAAAATATGGTTTTAAGTCCAGTAGGACACGTGTTTGTTTTCCGAAGAAAGAGTATTACGTTATTCTATAGCTTTATTTGATGTTGGAAAAAAACGTATGGTGACCCTAAATGCATGAATTAATATATGCGCGACACAAGAATTTAGTCTGCCGTAGTAATGCGATCCTAAATTTTAGTGAGATAGCATGAAGTGAAAATCACTTTGTTGCGTGTCTTTATGCGAGTCTGCGGTACTAAATCTGAAATCTTAAGAAGGCACTATTTTGTCAAGAATGTTATTAAAATCTCTAAGATATCTTCACTAACATGTGATTATTTCGATTCCGATCGATATAAATTACGCAGAGCAACCCAGGGTGGGGATTCGACAAGAAATGTCAGTTCATGGATAAGGTTATAATGGAGGTTTCTCAGAACTACAAGTAAGCTGTTCGTTCCCATGCTCGACTTAGTATATTCTGTCACGGAATAAGATTTGTGCTTCCAGTCATTCGGAATTACAAGAAACAGAGGTATTGACTGACCTGAATTTGAAAGCCTTTATGTATTAATCCTCGATTTCTATCTGTTTGTTCGTGTTTAACAACGTTGAATCATCTCCTCGGAATTTTTGAGGTTTTTAGCAGAGATTTTGTTCAATGTTTTTTTTGTTTAATTGAACATTTAATTTAATATGCTACTATATTTCTACTTTTGCCGCACCACAAGTATCGAATTGGTCCGAGTTTTTGGGAGCATTGTACTTGGATTTGTAATAATAAGTTACAAGAGTGAGATCTTTATATATGTTTTGAAGAGAGAAAATCGTGTGGTTACTTTGTAGATGCTTCACTCGATGAATTACGTCAAGTAGTTTCCCAACTTTGATTTGTGGTTTGTAGATGCTACACCTTATGAAATGAAATACAGTACATAGTTTTCGCTTTTAATTTACATAGGGTAAATTACGGCCACCTCCACGAGGTAAAGTTAAATTACGAAAACCCCCTTCTTGTTTGCGTAATTACAATAACTTACTCAATTATAAATCTTCTTACACATCCACCGTTATAGGGTCAAATTGGAATAAACTTTTCATCAAAGCGAACACCAATAGTTTGATATATGTGTTTAAATTGGGTTCGTTATGTCTACAATTTTATATCAAAGTATTGAATAATTTGATTTGATTTGATTTATACATTAGCTAAATTGTAGATTATACTAGTATTTAGTGTTGGTTAATAAAGTATTACAATTAAAATTAAACACAAGTATTAAAAGTCAATCAACAAAAGGGCAAATTATGGTTAAATAATGAAATCTCCCTTTTGTTTGGTAATTACAGCCACCCCTCAAATATGTATTATTTTACGAAAAAACCCCTCTAGAGGAAAAGTTAGGGATGTTAAATCGGTAAAAACCGAACCAAAATTTCGGTACGCCAACATTTGATATCGTTTACAGAATTGAATATACGATTTGGTTCGATAAATAACCGAATTACAGTAAAAATTTTTAAAAGGAGGGGTGGTTATAATTACCGAAACAAGAGGAGAGGGGGGTTTTCGTAATTTCACCATACCTTAGGGGTTGCTGTCGAACAAAATGATTTTTTAAACACAAAATTTGAGTTCCTCTTCCTCCATGGTATCGCACGGCGTCCTCCCCCTAGTTTCCGGCAGCCACACAACAAACAACCCACTTACACAAACAATTCCGCCGCAAACGCCGTAGAAAACCCACCCATTCTTTCTTCCGGCGGCCACCAGCACCGGACTCACAACTCCGCCGACCGCTACCGCCTGCCGCACCATGGCCACCGCCGAATTCCTCACGCACGTGGGGAAAAGCTCCAGCGCGTAGATCATGAACACATCGAACGCGGCGCACGTGCAGAAAAAGGACACCAGCTCCAGCGATACCTGCAAACCCTTCCACGTCACCGCCGCCGCGCACGCGGCGGAGCAAACCCCACTCAGTACAGCCAGCCCTAAAATCGATCCCCTCCTGTTCAATTTCCCGACGAGTAGAATCGCGGCCACAGACGCCGGCAATTCCGACAGCGCGTTCACCGCGACGCTCAGGTGCAGATTCACCGACAAATTGCCCAGGCTCAACGGCATGCCGGTGTACATCAAGCCCAGCCCGAACGCCACCGCGGCGGTCAAAATCAGCCGCCGGAAAGCCCACGGTCTCTTCAGCAAAATCCCTAGAGCAGAAAACAAATTGTATTCCCGTGGCTTCTCCTCCACACCCCAATCGACGGAGTTGCAGAAGAAACTCTCCGTCAGGCTGCTCTGATTCTCCGGCGAAGCTAGGGTTTTGAGAGATTTCTCAAATTCCTGCCTCCTCCCTTTGAAGAAAAGCCACCTCGGCGATTCTTCGACGGCGAAATAAACCAACAAGGAATAGAGAACACAAGGAACACAAGTCCATAAATAAATCAATCGCCACGAAGAATTTTGCACGAAAAATGCTATAATCGAAAGAGATAAAAATCCGAAAGTAAACCAGATAAATCCAATTATTCCGACATTGCCCCTCCATTTTTTCCCGACGAGCTCTGTTCCGAGGACCAGAGCGCACGTTCCAATCGGCGCACGTGCGAATCCGCTTAGGAATCTGAATCCGGCGTACATCCATATATTGGTCGAAACTGCGGTTAACAATCCGGTTAGTGACATTAGAAGGCAAGATAAGACCAGGAGATTTTTCCGGCCGAGTGACGAGTCGGCTAGCGTCGATAGCAGGAAGCCGCCGGCGAGGCAGCCGAGGAAGAAGGAAGACGCTCCCAGGCCGGTGGTGATCGAGCCGGCGCACTCGAGGGACCACTCGGAAATGATGGAGGTTTGCGCCGGAGAATCCCATGACCATGATCCCTTTGGAAGACGGCACATATCGGCGGCGGCGGTGGTGCAGGTTGATGAATTCATGTTGCAGCTCCATTTGGGCTCTGCGTCGGTGAAGACGGCGATGAAGGTTTGCTGTGCGTCGAAGAACCACGCGAATGATGCAATGGTGGATTGGAGGAACTGAGTCAGCCCGAAGTTTCCGATGCAGTGTTCGATCGTTTCGTCCAGGGAGCGGCGCTGCGGTGGCGATGGTGACGCCGCCGCCGCCGCTGACTCGGTATGTGAGAGTAGTGGATTTGGATCTGTCATTTGTTTCCCATTATGACTCAACTGTTCTTATTTATTTATTTATGATTATGTTGTTTTTATTATTTGTTGGTTAGTGTTCATTCAATTTATTATTTTTAGTTGATTTGACTCCGAAAATTGAACACTCATACCTTTCTCACTCGACCGCTAGAAAAACTCACCTATTCGATGGATGTAGGGTCGGCGACGATGAATAAAACGACCGAAAGATTATTTATAGTAACAATGGTCGTCTCCGAGTGTACTAATGGACTTACTAACGGGGGCTATCTAACCTCTTCACAACTACGCTCTCTTTGGCGAAGACATCAGATCCATCTCAATTTTCACCATTCAATGGGACTTAGGGCCGAACGGGTTGTGGCCCGTCCTGGTTTTGGGCTTAGCTCTTATCGTTCATTAGGCATTTGCCCAACAGTCTTGAATATGGGGAGTTCGGCCCAATGTTGACGAACTGATCCCATCGGTGTTTGGTACATATGCGTGATTGCGAGTATCATTTTATAGTTATAGATTTTTTTTTATAGATGATAGAGTTTTAATATTTTTTTTAAATAACAAAATTGTCAAAAATAAAAAATAATAATAATAAAATTTCCATTAGAGAAGTTCAAACACCAAGCAAGAAAAGTGGGGCTGGTTACTATATTAGGCTGATTTGCTGTCTGAATGGGCTTGGGCCTAGTTACTACTCAGGGCCTCAGGCGCGTAAAGCCTGAATTTATTTTTTATTTTAAATAGTTAAATTTATTTAAATGTCAATATAATCTTGAAAAAAATTAGAACATATTCAAAATATATTATTTCATCCCCACTTACAAATTATAATAGAGCTTTCTATCAAAAAAATAAAAAAATTACACAATAAATGTGAAAATTGAGTTGTAAAAAATAAAACAAAAGAAAATAACAAGTAGTTAGAGAGCGAGTTACCGAGTGAGTTAACTCGGATTAAAATAAATATACATAGAAGTGAGCACGTCGTTTTCACCGCAGCTCAAAGTTGATACCAAAGGAATATGGAAACCCTAAAGAAGAAAAAAGAATGGTCCGCAAAGTTAGATTCTTTTATTTTCATATAATTTATTTATTTTAATTATTAAATCATGCAGCTGATATTTAAATTAACCACAATATATCATGCATGCATTTGACAGAGTTCAATTATCTTACGTATAAAATATTATTACCATAAGTTAAAACATAATTAATACATGATTAACAAGTTCCTACGTAATTAATTAGCGCGCGAAACGAAAAATTACAGCGCCAATTAGCATATGTGCACTGAATTATTACAACACTTGTAAATTGTAAATGTTAATTCAAACTCTCAAACCCTGTAAATTATTTTGGAAAATAAAAATGTGTGTGTAAGAAAGATTACATATATTACGGCGAGCTGCAGCCAGGTGGCGCGCCGCCGGCGCCGGCAGCAGGTCGATCAGTGGTTAATTGATTCATATCCTCTCAGCCGCCGCCGCCACGTAATTAATTAATTAATTAATATTAATATCCGAAGCTGTATGATCAATCGAAAGAGAGGTAAACTGAATCTGGTGGCGTTCATCGCCGCCGCCGTCGTCATCATCAACGGCTGATAATTGTCCGAGTTCCCGGAGCCTGAAATCATCGGCCCAGATCAACGGGCTCTTCCCGCTTTTATTATTACTAATTATTTGATGATGATCGCCGCCTCCGTATATGTTGAGATCTTGAAGATACGGGAAGTTATTCTCCGGCGGCGGCGGCGGCAGAAAATTTTTTGCGGCTGAGAATCCGTACATACCTGAAGAAGACGCCGATGCCGCCGCCGCGGCGGCGTTGCTCTCGCCGGAGGAGAGGGTTTGGCAGGCTTTTTCGAGAATGGTTTGCATGTACTTACCTTGAGCTTCGATTCTGATTTGCAGGTGTCTTTGAACCTGCGTGCATTCATTAATTAATTAAAATTAATTACTTATAATTAGTTCATCAAAATATTATTTATTTAATAAGTAAAAAAATAATTAATAATTGGTGATATTAATTATACCTCTAATTGTTCATGCAGTCTTCTGTTGACCTCAATTTGCATCCTAATAATTAGGAATAAACAAATTAATTAGCATAAAAACAGTTTGAAAACAAAATTAAATATTTTTCGAAATATATATTAATTTGTTTTATGTGTCAGTTTGATTAGTTTCGGTTTCGGTTTCGATCGGTTTCAGTTTAATTAATTGCTATCAATTGTAAAACCAAAATCCCACAAGAATTGATAAGAACTACAAATAATTAAATTAAAAAAAAAAAGAAGAAGAAGAATTATTGCAATTCGAACATACTCGTTCATATTACGGGCCGCGATTCCAGACGACGACGTATTGTTTCGTTGAAGTTCTAACGACGATGCTGCCACATTAAAAAAAAAAAGAGAGAAAATAATATATATGTGACTAGTGAAAGGGTAAAAGAAAGATATTAATTAGAGCAAAAACAATTAATTTAATATATATTTTAGTCACCTCTCTCAACATCTTTCATTGAATATTGATCATTGAATTCTTTGTGAGGCTGCTTTCCCAGCCTAAATTTCTGGCAACCAAAAAAAAATATATATATTAGAAATTCAAGAAATTAAATTAAATCTAAATCACAAGGAACCCTAATTAATCCCAAAAACCTAATTAAAAAGAAAAAATTAAAAATTGAAAATTACCTGAAGATGGCTTTTGAGATGATAAAGAGTGAGACCCTTAACACCCATAACTCTCATGATTGTCTTTGGTGTAGCCTCTACACAAATTAAACCAAATTTTACATTAAAAAGAAAATTAAATTACAAATTGTACTCAATTAAATCAATAATTTATTATATACATACTGTCGGGGCCACCGAGCTGTGCAACGGCGTCGACAAAGCGTTCGTGGAGTTCGACGGTCCATCGGAGACGAGGCTTTGGATCGGTAGTGAGAACGAGACCGGAGTGATCTCCGTCGACGAACATATGAGAAGAATTATTATTACTATTATTAGTGTTCATATTTGGTGGCTTTTTCTGATGGAACATTCTATTCTTCTGACTTTCTCTCTCTACTCTCTCTCTAGAATGGAATGGAATAATATGAGAAGAGGTTGAAGAACAAATGTATGTAAGAGAGAATGGGATTCTTTTTTTCTTCTTCTTTTGAAGATGATATATACATTATACATACAGCTTTAATTAGTTAATTGATTAATTAATTAGTGATTAGGAGGATTAATTAAGAAGGTAAGATTAAAGTGAAAAAGTAAATCAAAGAGTTAGTTATTTTTAGTCGTAAAGTGAAGGGTTTGAACTATAAAGTTGGATTAGTGGAGGTTAATTTCAATAGTGAGTTAACTTGTATATGGTTAATTTTGACACTTTTGTTAATTATTTTATATATATATTTTATATACCACTAGGAAAAAAAGTAGTCTTGTTTGGAAATAAAGGTGGATGGTTAAATTTTTTTTTTATTGTTTTAATTATTCAAATTTTGTTATACTACTAATTAATGGGAGTTATTATTATATATATATATGTATATATGTGTGTGAGTACTCTCATAAAATATCAGAAGTAGAGATTATCTTTTATAATAAGATACAAGTACGTAAGGGTGAAGCTTTGCATGCATGCACTTAATCATGAGATTATTATAACATGCATTAATAATAATATTCAATTAATTAATTAGTGGTTACTTTAAGCTTTAATTGCCAGTTAATTAATTTTCTTGCATTGATAAAGAATTGTATTGTTCTTTTAGGGTTATAATTATCATCAATGATTAACCTCATCATCAGTTTTCAGAGCCAAAAAGCTTTAGTTAAGAGACGAATCAAGGCCCAGAGGATCTAATTAATGACATTTATTAATTGTTTAATTATACACACATTAATTAAATTGTATATATAATAGCCAGCAATTTCTAGTATAAGAGGCAATTTAAATGGTATAACCTTGATAAATTAATAATATTTCTTTAACTTTTTTTAGTCCCAACTCGGTAAAAAGTAATGATATGTTATATTATTAATTAAAATTTAATATGCCACTAAATTAATTGAATTTTGTTAGTTTTGACTGTATTAATTTGTAGATGTTTAACTATAGTCAAATTTATATTACACCGAATGAAATGTAGCTCGTGTGTTCACTCTTACTTTCGTCAACGTACACGTGACTAATAACTGATTATATAGTATCGAATAAACCAATATATCTATGTATTTATTTATAATTATATATTTATATTATATATGTAATTTTAATTTTTTTAAAATTAAACCGTATGTAGAGGAACTGAACCATCAAAGCATAAAGGGAGAGGAAATATGCTAAGCTCCTTTAATTTATTGTTGAAAAGCTTTCTAGAGCTTTTGTGGAATAGAAGATTGTCATCAAAATTAATTAATAAATAAATATATATATATATATATATATATATACACACAAACAAATAAAACTTGTCCCACAAACTCCTTCATTCACAATCAAAGCAAATATATATATATATATATATATATATATATATATATATATATATATATATATATATATATATTCCTTTCTTAATTGATGCATATATATACTCCTTCATTCACTAATTGATGCATTTATTTATTTCGTTTTCAAATTATAAATATATATATTTAAAGAACATGAATAGTATTTAAATAGGAAATACAAATATTACTTAAATAAAAGAATACATAACTATCATATCAATAAGACTAAGAGGGTGTTTGACTAAGCTTATAAGATGTTAAAATGAGCTTATAAGATGTTTTAGAGCTTATAAGCTCTTCCAAAGTGTTTGGTAATTTTTTTAAAAAAAATCTTAATTTTTTTTAAAATAAGCTGTAGGAGAGCAAATAAGATCTTTTAAAAAAAGTACCTCTACCCCACCTTTTTATTTAAGATCTTATTATGAGCAAAAATAGGAAATAAGCTAATTATCCAAACACTCTAAAAATTAATCCTAAAAATAAGACGTAACAGCTTATCAGCTCTTAAAACATCTTATCAGACGTAGGAGCTTATCAGCTGTTTAAAATAAGCTTAGCCAAACACCCTCTAAAGGAGAATCATATAATTAATTAATTAAATGGGACAAAAAGCAGATTGACCTAAAGTACAAGATTAACTTTTAGTTCTTAATTTTGTTTTTTTATAAACCATAATTAGCTAGGGTTAGTGCAAAAGAGTACGTGTTGGGTTGGATATTGACCATAGTTCATATATATATGTTTGCTTCAATTTTAAGCATCTTAATATTCTTTTCGCCTTTTTTCATAAAATTTATTCTTAATATTGAATAATATTCCTTTGAGTTTAATATGTAGGACCTTACCCTTTTTTTCCCCTTTTAAATTATTTTTTTTTATTACAAATTATCTTCTTAAAGGAAAATTATTATTACAAATTATAAATAAAAACTTATATACATGTTTATAAATATACCACTATACTTTTAATATTTACACATTTCCTCCAACCTCCCGTATCCTCATTTTTGGAACAAGCCGTTTCCATGTTTTTTCGTATCGCCGTTTCTGTGTCCGTTCTGCATAATTCGGTCATTTAAAATGTAGGTATTCAACGTTTCAACTGCAGTATAAAGACCGAGTTAACTCGTGTTGACTCAGTTGCACCAGGAATCTGATTCGTTTGGACCATCTTATTTTTTGGGGGGTTATTTTAGATTCTCTTCCCTCTTTTTTCATCTTATTGAAAATTTTATATTTATATTTATATTATATTTATTTTATATTTATTTATACATATATGATATTTGCTCTATTAAGATTTGAGAGGCAAAAATACCCATTAAGAGGTGATTTTAATACACATTACTATATGTGAGCCCAACGCAAAAAGCAAAATGAACTAATAATTATTGGGCTTTTGGTTTTGCTATTGGGCTTTTTTGTATTTGACTAAGCCCAAGAAAAGCTTCTTCCGTTGACCATTGTTGACTAGTAGTCAATTCTCATAGACGTTGACCGTTAGTATGAACTTTTTTCTTAGAAAAAACCAAGAAGTATTAATTAAACTAAAAAAATGCAAATTTCATTGTTATTATATTATTATTATTGTTATTTATTATTTAACTTGTTAGACTGACAAGGTAATTAGATGCAGTCACAATTTATAGGATAAATTACATTTCCCTTATTTATTTTGGCTCGATATCACTTTACCTTTTTTTTTTTTTTTTTTTTATTGCATCGATTTACTTTCATGTATTTGAAAATTTGTCTCAATTTATCTCCCTGCATCGATTCGACCAAACGTCATTAATGTCAATTGTCTGACAGTTAGGGCCACATTGAGACAATTTCTCAAGTGTATGAGGGCAAATCGATGCAGTCAAAACTAGAAGGGATTAAAGTAGGGCTGGAAAAAAAATACCGATTACCATATAATATACCATGGTATACCAACCAAGGATTACCGAAAAATTACCGAAAGCACGGTTACCATTGTCTACGACACGGTATTAGTACCGTACCATTACAATATGGTACGGTATTGGTATTGTATTTCTAATACCACGGTAATACCGTACCGTACCGCAATTTACATTTTAATTCGATTAATATATTTTTTTCGATATTATTTTTTGTAATTCTATTTTGTTTATTATAAGCATATAAATGGCAACAATTATTTTTTCCTTAAGTTACTGGTAGTGTATTTGTCTTTTTTTTTTTTCTACAAAGTTGAATTTTGTAATTGAACATATATATTCTACTAAATTGTCTTTTATGTTTCTTATAGCCACTAATTTTATTATATATGATGTATGAATATTTTATTCTTTTACCTACATGTATGCATAGCATTGGTAAAGTATTTATTGTTTGTAATAATTATTAAGTTAGTTCCTAACAAATACCTAGTTGTTCTATTAAACAACATTTACATTATTATGGTATATGTTCACCGGACCTTCTTAGAAAATAAGATATAACTCATACAAGAGTAACTAGAACTATTTTCAATTGGGATATATATATATATATATATATATAATATTTAATTCATTTGTTCTTTAATCGTTGATGCATCACCAAGTACGGTAGAGTACCACGTACCGATTGTACCGTACCGAAAATAACGGTATACCGAACTTTTTGGTACGGTAACGGTATGAAATTTTTCAATACCGCAATGTACGGTAGGTACACGGTATTGAGCTAAATGTTTGGCAACCGTACCGAATCCACCCCTAGATTAAAGTGATACTGAACCAAAGTACACAGGATTGTGGAATTTGCCCTAATTTATATATATGATCAAAGTAGAAGTTAGGATAAATAATCATCTCAAATAACGTTCCCAAAACAACGTTTTTAGAGTAAAAAATAGACTGCACATTTCTAGATTAAAACAAAATTAGCTGTAAATCAATTCAACATACCCTAATCCAACAGATAATTAAATTGTCATGGATTTTATCACAGTTCACATCATACTCCAATAGAAAAAAATCAACACACCTTCATTCACAAGATCAAAATCCCTCATGCTTGAGTAATTACAATCACCTATCAACTATGAATTTTCTTCCACGTACATCTTTATGGTGTCAACTTCAACCGAATTTTCTAGATTCTGTGGAACATTTTCTAGTTTGTTCTTGTCTTGTGCAAATATGCAATTTATGATATCCAACAATCTGAAATATACAAGACAAGAGACACATCTTATTTCAAAATATGGAGTTCGAATGGAGTAAAACGAACACAAACTGAAGAATATTCCACTAAACTTGACACCAAAAGGTCGAATGTGTAAGAATATTCATAGTTGATTGGATGATTATAATTACCAAAACATCAAGGATTGTTTCGTAATTTGACGATAATTTACCCTATTAATTAATTATTAAAACAAAAAAGGAAAAATACTTTCCCAATCTTTTCGTCACACAGACAAAAAAAGGAATTCTTTGAAAAAGAAAAGAAAAAAAAACGCTAAATTCATTTCCCTAAGAAAAACAAAAACCCTGTAACTTTCATTTTCCCCTTTCTCCGGCCGTTTTGTCTTTCATCTCCGATCTCTTCCCGTTTCTCTCTCTAGAAAATGGTGCACTGAAAGTTACGGCTAGGTTACATCTTGAAGTAGAAGGAGGGAAGAGTGTCAGAATTACACAAAAACCTCTACAAATTAATCGGAGTTTTTTTTTTTTTTTTTTTTTTTCAAAAAATTCGGCATGTTTTAAATCAGGGCTTCTGTTTGATCTCCATTGTTTCTCTCTATAGTGTGGCGGGTAAAACTTCGATTATTACGAGAAACGGAGAAAGAAGAAGAGAGAGGTTTCGACTGAAGTGATGAACTCCACTACTCTGTCATCGAACGCCGCCGGAATTGGATCGGCCGATTCGACCCCGCCCAGAAGGAATTCCAAGCGTCCAAAGTGTAATTCTCTTCATCTATGATGCATATATGTATATGTATATGTATAATTCTGCTTTAAATTTTGTTGCTGCGGTTAAGAAGTTTCTTAATTGGATTTTTTATGAATAGGGTTTAGCTGTTTGTTAGAGGCTTTAATCTTCTGAGAGCAGCTTAATTAAAATGATGGAAGTTGTTTAATGCTAATTTTTGGATTAGCCGCTGCAATATAGTAAATTTTCCTAGGGTTATGGGGTTTTGGTAAATTTTGATGAAGAGTGGTTGTTGCTGTTTTTTCTGTGGGTGTTCATATGGAATTTTAAATGTGGTAAATGACTTGCATTAGTATCTCGATTTTTCGATTTTGAAATGAAGAAGATTGCATAAATCAGAGGCCTATCTCATTTTGTATCTGCTGCTATGTAGCATATCTGAAATTTGATTTTTGTTATAATTTAAACCTTTCGATCGAATTCCTTATTTCGAGTTGCACGGCTGTAATTTGGACTGATGATTGAAGCTATATATAAATTCAACAGCGTGCTTTAGTTCATGAATTATATAGCACCAACTATCAATTCAGTGCTTTTGTGGTGAATTTGATTTTTATCGTAATCTACTAATATCTGAATGGGAATAAAGTCGTAATGTAGAAAATGATATATTAAGCATAGAGGATTCTGGAATCTAGATTTATCGTAGTAGAGGTAATAAATTTAATTTATTCAAGAAAGGAAGTGAAGTTATGTAACTTGGTATACTGGCTAAAGTCGTATAACTCCACTTTCGTTATCTAATAATATATTCCAATATATTTTCAAATCTCCGATCAGTTAATTCTTAAAGAGAGTGTGATTTTGATGTACGCTGCAAGATTATTAGTTCCGTAATGTCGTAATTGTCACGCTGTTATATGAAATATTGATCAGAATTTGTTTTTAAATTGCGGTCTTCAGATTCAAGATTTTCGCAACAAGAACTTCCGGCATGTAAACCTATTCTTACTCCTAAATGGGTTAGTATTAAACAATGCATAAATACATTTAATATCTCCCACATTTAGATTTTTCATTTGATTGATGGCATTCTCTAACCCTCTCACGCACCTGCGGTACAGGTGATTGCAGCTTTTTTACTCATCGGTGCTGTCTTCATTCCTATTGGAGTCTTCTCTCTCCTTGCTTCTCGAGATGTATGCTTTACTTTGGCTTGATTTTTTTGTTCCCACTGCCTTCAATTTTTCAAAGTGACCGGAAATTTCTTATGTAATTTTCAGGTTGTTCAAATCGTTGATCAATATGAGACTGATTGCATTCCGGAAGGTTCTAGAACCGACAAGGTCGGATTTATTCGTGGCCCTCAAGACAAAACCTGCCATAGAACTCTTAGTGTGAGATTTAATTCTGTCTTTTCCTTTTTATTATACTTTTATGATAATATTATTGTCTTTCTAATTTGATTAATTAATATCAGATTCGGAGGCATATGAAGCAACCGATTTATGTTTATTACCAGCTCGACAATTTCTACCAGAATCATCGCAGGTAAAATCACAATAATTACACAGTTTATATGCTTCTTGCATATTTCTTGATTTAGTTAATACTCAATTTATTTAAAAAACTTGACACTAAGAATTTATTGAGGAGTATATTAGATATGTGAAGAGTCGAAGCGATCTACAGTTGAGAAGTCCAGAGAAAGAAGACGAAACAAAGTCATGTCAGCCTGAGGGCACATTGAATAACGGTCCGATAGTTCCTTGTGGTCTTATAGCATGGAGTCTATTCAATGATACATACGAATTTTCTCGCAATAAGTGGCAGTTGACTGTAAACAAGAGAGGTATCTCGTGGAAAAGTGACAGAGAGCGCAAATTCGGAAAAAACGTTTATCCGAAAAACTTTCAGAATGGTACTCTACAAGGTGGTGCCAGGCTGAATTCGTCTAAACCCGTAAGCCTCTACTCGTAATTTATTCAAATTGGATTTTGTTGCATTGGATATACGGAAATAATTGAGTGTGGTTTTTTTTTTTCTTTTCTTTTTGCAGTTGAGTGAGCAAGAGGACCTTATTGTGTGGATGAGAACTGCTGCGCTTCCAACTTTCAGAAAATTATACGGAAAAATCGAAGTCGATCTTAACCCTGGTGATGTCATCGACGTGAAATTACAGAACAATTACAATACCTACAGTTTCAACGGCAAGAAGAAACTTGTACTTTCTACCACCAGCTGGCTCGGAGGAAAGAATGATTTCATCGGTATTGCTTATCTCTCGGTGGGTGGCTTGTGTTTCTTATTGGCCACGATTTTCACAGTTATATATCTCATTAAGCCAAGGTACTATGCTCTTTCGTCTTTTTTTTTCTTCCTATATACGTAATCTAATCAATCGAAAGTATATAACATTGTACTTATATGTATGTGAATATTTTTGTTTGTGTCAGAGAACTCGGAGATCCGAATTATTTGTCATGGAACGCGAATCCAGGTGATCACTAAGAACTTACTGTGAGTATAGACTTTGATGCTCTTTTAGCTTTATCTTGATATTGTATGAGCCTCAATCTTTAGGGTTTTATAAATGACTTGAATTTGTATTAGCACTTCTATATATATACATATATATAATATATATGGCTGTATTTTAGGTGTAACAAAAGTTTGATCATTTCTAGTTACTAATTAACTACCTAACGACGATTTTGTTTTGATTCGATCGCTTCAAATGTAGACTCGTCCGATAGAGTCGGACACGTGATATGATGTTAACGTTATTAAGAATAATAAAAACATTTTTTTTTGCAAACACCTTAAAACAGATTATAAGGAAAAAAAAAATGCTTATAATCTATTTTTAAAAGCTTTTTGCAATGGTTAACCAGACTCTTACCAATGAAATCAAATGTAGAATTACACTATTAAATCTATATGTATATGTAAATGCGTGAATTAATCATAAAAATTGTCATTTTGATTGATTTTTTTTTTTTTTTTCGAATAAAGTGTAACTAGCTAAAAAGAATAGCCAACTCAACTAGTGAATATATTTTATGACAACATGCTTGAGATTCTTCTATTTTCCACCTACAAAGTATGTACATCATACATATATATAATTTTATTTTTTTCAACAAAGCAAAAATAATTCAAGCCAATTACAAAATCAGAAAATTAAAATTTATTAAAGCCACAAGTTGTACATTTTATTAAAAGACAAGACTAAAATGAAACACACAATACAAATTACAAACACACACAATTAAATTAAAATTAAAATTAAAATTAAAATTAAAATTAAGCCCATTTAGCAAGAAAGGACATACATCCAGCACCTAGTAGAAGTGAAGTGTGTGCACCAAGCTGAAGCCTCAAATTGCCTTCCATTCTAGGGTTCATAAAATCAGCTGCTAATAAATCAACCAGAGCCATGTAAATCAATATCCCAGCTGAAGCAGAGTTCATCACCCCTTCGACTATCAATCCCGTCGAGCTATTCTCCTTGTAAACGCTCGATATTCCGATTCCGACCCCGATTCCAATCGGAGTCGTTAGTGAGAAAAACAACGTCATGATCATCGTTGTCACGGACTTGAACCTCGCCTAAGTAATTAACCAGATTATTTAGTCAAAAAGTAAATTACTGTAAGAATATACAACTTTCTATTCGAATATATGATATGTCTTCATACATAAATACATATCTCAGGCCACCACCAGATGAAGTTGTAAGATGAAAACATTATGACAACATGTATTTACACATTCTTGATTCCCAAAAATGTAAACTATATGTATGTATATGTGTGTGTATATATATGTATATTATTTACCTGAGAGATGCATCCACCAAGGCCCATACCTTCAAAGAACTGGTGAAAAGAGAGAGCAACCAACAAAGGTTTTATTGTGTAAGAGCTTTGAGAAGCTCCTAGTGAGATTCCGATGATTACCGAGTGCACCACGATTCCCAACTCCAACACCTACAAAACCGTTATTTATTTTGCCATCAAAAATTGGAAGAGGAAGAAGAAAAAAGACGGAATTCTCGTTCTTTTTCTGGAACCAATGACCTCAAGGTTAAACGGATCTCTGAAGATCTTACTTGTGATATTATGCGCTGTCGGACGATATCCGACACGCTGCCGCTCTTCCGCGACGGAAGAGCGGCAGCTGCTCCGTGGGCATGTCCATGCGTGGCGTGCGCATGTATGTCAACACGGGCATCATGCCCATCCTCGGGGTGGATACCACCCTCCTCTTCGTCGCCCACATCATTCACTTGCTTCGCCGTGTCGAAATGCATGTTCTTGTAGAAGGCGGTCGCTAATGTGTCCACCATTAGCGTACCTATCGAAGCCACCATGGCGATGAACCCCGCAAACGGGAACCTCCGCCACGGGTCCTCCGCGAGGCACGGCGACGTCAGCGTCCTGAAAGCGTCGGGGAGGATGTGGATGAATCCCGTGGCCAGGATCACTCCGGCCGCAAACGCCTTGATCATGAAGAATACGTCGTTCTCCGGCCGGAGTGCTTCGACTCTCCGGCCGAGGAGCGGCAGGCTGACGCCGACCGCGCCGGCCGCCAGGACGGCGACTATCGCCCCCAATTTGTACTTGAGCGCCTCCCTGGCGGCGGCGGCGCCGCCAGTGGCGGTCTGCACCTCCTCGCCATGGCGGCCGGTGGTGCAACGATCGCCGAAAACAAACGAAGGATTGATTAAAACGAAGACGGCGAGTAGGGTTGTGATCTTATAGTGGAGATGGATGGTCATAGTGTTAATGAATTTTCTCCCCTCTCTCTATCTCTCTCCAAAGGGGAGATTTAAGGTGGGGAAAAAAAATGAAAAGGCAGTGGTGTTAATGGTTGCTGCGTCGAATCTTTTAGGTGGGGGCTAATTAAAAATGGCCCCTAAAAATGCAGCAGACAAACATTAATTTAGTACTGTTTGGAAGTATCTTCTAACAGGACCATGTATTGAATTTAGTCTGTTTGAAGGGACTTTTCTGTGTTTGGTTGCACTTAGTCCATTGGATGTGAGAGAAAGTGTATGTATATGTGTATCTATATATATATACTAGCCCCATCTAATGGTCTTGGTGCATCCAAGATAGAATTTTCCACTAACTGAAGTCCGTTTTCGTATAATAATTTGTAAATCAGACAAGAAATATAAAGTGTATGCACTAAGCATAAAGCATTGTCTATATATGTTGTAAATATTTATTTATTTATGTATTTATTTATGTTATTTTTGTACTAAAAATCAAGAAATGTGGTCATGTATGATAATTTGTGGAAAAACATGGTTAGAAAAGGGGGGCCCATATTAATCAATTATATGAGTTATGATCAACTCCAAAGGTAGTAATCATTTTATTTTTTTTGTAATGTGCTTTATTTTCATTGTCCTTTTTGGGTGCAAATGGACACACAATGTTGTCATCCAAATCCATAGCACATTACTCTCTCTCTCTCTCTCTCTCTCTCTCTCTCTCTCTCTCTCTCTCTCTCTCTCTCTCTCTCTCTCTCTCTCTCTCTCAATAAGGTACTTTAGTGGGATTATTGTGTAATTAGGCTTTATAACTAATTAATGTCGTTATTATGTCTCTACTTCTCTATCTCTTTTTCTTTTTCATTATTTTAATTTTAATGCAAACACTTTTGTGTTTCAATTGTATTTTGCAAACTTTTTTACTTATTATTATTA
The DNA here is from genome assembly GCF_056151865.1 of Erythranthe guttata. Classification (NCBI taxonomy): domain Eukaryota; kingdom Viridiplantae; phylum Streptophyta; class Magnoliopsida; order Lamiales; family Phrymaceae; genus Erythranthe; species Erythranthe guttata. The sequence continues at coordinate 18,117,945 of NC_142540.1, forward strand.
TTATTGTTAACTAGGTTATGGGTTTGCTTTATGGTGTCACGTTATACATAGTTAGCTAGCTACTCTCATTATATGATTGAAAAATATAAACTTTAGCTGCAAAGTAATTATATGGTGACACACTTCACTTAGTTGCCACTAATTCTTCATTAAGCCTTTGGTGTTTATGGAAATTTGATAGCATTTTTTGTCAAATTAGTGAAACTCCGTTTTAAAATTGCATGAGATAGGTTCACCATTTGAAAATAATTAGTGATAACCTCCTTCTTATGTTTTTTATTTTTCGCGAAATTCTGGATTACTTATATTTTTTGTGGGATTCTAGATTAAACTAGACGTAAATTGACTACGTTGTTTGTGTAGTTTATTTATTAATCGGCTATAATTTATTAAATAGTAAGCGTTTATCTTAAATATGAAAGTAAAAAACGCTTCTAGGGCAACCTAAGAAATCCTAATGATATAATTGTAATTTTTTAATATTAATTATTAATATTTTTCATTCCTTACTTTTCAGATTTTTTATCTAATGACCTTTATAGCAAATCATATTTGCAAATCAACAATATAATTATCATATATTTATTTTTTCCTTCCTTTTTGCAATTCCGTGCATCGCAGGAGAATTACTAGTTAGACCAAAAAGTAATAAATCAACTATAAAAGAAACATAGTTGATTATTAATTTACTATAGTCGATAAAAATTTGATAGAGTGTATCAGACGGATGAGAGAAGTTCTGCCACACGATGTGTTGGTCGAGGACGTAGAGGAGGAAGTTCCCTTGTTTACAAGAGACGGGCTATTTCTATCCCAACAGTAAAGGTGTTTGATGTCCACACAGTGACAGCCTTGGCGACGGTAAAAGCGTGTAATGTCCAGACGGTGATGTCTCGACGGCTGCAGTCGGTTAGGAGAAGGTAATGTTTGAGAACCATGTCTAATAGCCCAATTAAGAAATCCGATTCTAATTCCAGAGGCCTAATCCAAGTGTTTAAACTAAGATTGCCAATTTTTTAATCTTTAAACAATTGAGACAAAGATTTACAAAAAAAAAAAAAAAATCCAGGCCCAATGGGCCGTATATATCAAATTCCCGTCAACCCGGCCCGTACAATATCTGCAACTGCACCGACAAACTGAGAATTGATTGATTCTTCACGATCTCTGGGTGGTTTCATGGACATGGCGATAGTAACATTAGGAAAAAGTATTCATTAGATCTCAGATCCAATATTATCATTTCATTTTCTCTGTTTTACTTTTGCTCTTCATTTTTCACCTGCAATTTTCGTACCGGAGATATGGATTCGTCGACGCTGCTTTACAATCAGCTGAAGGTTTCATCTCTCTCTCTCTCTCTCTCTCTCTCTCTCTCTCTCTCTCTCTCTCTCTCTCTCTCTCTCTCTCTCTCTCTCTCTCACACACACACACACACACACACTTGCGAAAATTGATATAATTTGATGATGAAACAGGCAGCGGAGCCATTTTTCTTACTAGCAGGACCAAACGTGATCGAATCGGAGGAACACATTCTCTACATGGCCAAGCAACTCAAACAAATCGCTTCTAAGTACTTCAATTTCATTTTTTTATTTTTTGCCCCAATTTTTTCAGTTGATTTATGTTGAAATTAATTAGCATTAATTGCAGCTGAATTTGATTTTCTCCATACCCCTGTAGACTTGGATTGCCGCTGGTTTTCAAGTCCAGCTTCGACAAAGCTAATCGGACATCGTCGAAATCGTTTCGCGGACCTGGTTTGGCCGAAGGATTGAAGGTAATTGTTGTTGTTGCCTGAATTTGATATAATATTGGTATATTCGAGTTTATAGTTGCGATTTTCGATCCAGTTTTGTTGCTTCCTTGCAGATACTCGAGAGAGTGAAAATCACATACGACATTCCAATAGTTACCGATGTGCACGAGACAATCCAGGTGAGATATGAGAATCGAAATTATAAATTGTTTCTGCAGAATTATTATAATTCGTAATGAAAAGAATTTAGTTCATAATCATAACTTAGGTTCAATTAGGAATTTAGTTAATTATTAATTGGAATTCAATTCGGAAAACTTAGGTTCAATTTGGAATCTAGTTCAGTTATTATAATTCATAATTCGAGCTGAACCTACGTTTTCTACTGTTTCGTTTTTTTACAGTGTGAAGCTGTTGGCAGAGTTGCAGATATAATCCAGATTCCGGCTTTCTTGTGTAGACAGGTTCGATCAGATTTCTTTCTATCATATAAATGCTGCCTCGTTATACGATATGATTCAATTATTGATTATCATATTCATGGACGTACTAATTATTTTTACGGCCTGTTGGATCGACAGACGGATCTGCTTGTCGCAGCTGCCAAGACTGGAAAAATTATCAATATCAAGAAAGGCCAATTTTGCGCGCCTTCTGTAAGTACTTTTCCCCCCTAGTTCTGTTTCACTCGGTTCTTTTTTTCGCGCCACGAGTTAGCATGTCGAGATTGGATGGCTAGCCTTTGATCAATTGGTTTTGTAGGTTATGGCAAATTCTGCCGAAAAGATTAGGATGGCTGGAAATGAAAATGTTATGGTTTGTGAGAGAGGCACAATGTTTGGCTATAGTAAGTGCCTAGCTTCCCTTTTTTTAACTAATTACTACTAGAAAAAAAAACTATATTTGACGGAATTATCGTATTTTATGAAATAATAATAGATTGAAGATGTGCATTTTCTTATGCAGTAATTTCTAAGTTCCGAAAGTTGATGTTCCCATGATTTTGAACCTATTTGGTTGAAAATCAACATTTTGGCGACTAGACGATAACTTTGTTGGTCTAATATGCAGATGACTTGATTGTTGATCCACGTAACTTCGAGTGGATGAGGGAGGCCAACTGTCCTGTGGTACGATTATTTATCCATGCCGAGTTACTAATGCATGCCATGAAAACCAATATTCACACAATCTAGACCATAAAATCCTTTGAAACATTTGATTCTTGTGTGTGTTATTTTCTAAATTAAAATAAATATTTTTCAGGTGGCTGATATAACACATTCGTTACAACAACCTGCTGGAAGAAAGGTTTGTAGTATCCCACTTAAGGATTATGACTAATAATTTGGTAAAGTTTCTTGATGCAACTACATGCGTGATTATTTAAATATGCATCTTTGGCAAGACGAGTTAAATCGTATAAGAGCATGTTTGAATTGGATGATTTGGAAGCTATGGATTTGAGGTTCATCGTAATAAACCATTAATCAGTTTGGACTATTAGCCATTTAATCATTTTGATCGATTTGAAAATGCACCCGGCAATGGAGTTACTCAAACTTCTTAGCACCAAATCTCTTTCCCCAAATTTAAATTCTTCATCCAAATGTCACCTAATATTATATTCGTTAATATTAATGTTACTCAGAAGAGCTGAGACAAGACAATTTTCCTTTTGCTCGATGTAGATGCTATCATTCGCTTTTCCCTTTTTTTTTTAATTTCTTTTCAATATTAACAGCTTGAAGGTGGTGGTGTTGCAAGTGGAGGTCTTCGTGAACTAATACCCTGCATTGCACGGACCGCAGTTGCTGTCGGGGTGGATGGAATCTTTATGGAGGTAAGTAAAACGGGTCTCGTCTAGTCAAAACAACTCATTTTTTTTTTTTAATATATTTGTATACTCGTCTGAATGCGATGTTTCGTTGCACGTATTATGTGGCAATTAGGTGCATGATGACCCTTTAAATGCTCCAGTTGATGGTCCAACACAGTGGGTAAGCATTACTGAATTTTAATCATGAAGAAAAAAAAATAAGTATAGCTTTTAATACAGTTACAGACGTACAGTAACTTATCTCCATCTGACTTCTCTCTGTTCAACTTTTATTATACAGCCTCTTCGCCACCTGGAAGAACTTCTAGAAGAGCTCGTCACAATTGCAGTAAGTTATTTCGATTCAAACCTAATACAATTTGTTAGCGGAGGCTCACTGAGCATCGGTCGATAAACGAGATCCAAATCATCGATCAAAATTAAGTGTATAGGCAATAATATGGTGCTTCAGCTAATAAAAAAAGTCGTGTATTTGTCCTTGTAGAAGGTTAGCAAGGGGAAGAAGCAATTTCAAATCGACCTCACTCCGTTCCATCCGTGAAACCTGGAACAGATTCATCCTGCGGAAATATGTCGAGAATATATTATTGTCTGGTTTTATTAATAAGTCGGCTTTTATACACTGATTAATCGAGGCTCGGTTTTCAGCCTCGTCGTTGTTCTACTATTAGTTAGACTCTTGGCAAGTCTGAAGACAGCATAGTACACAGTTAACGAGAACACGAGATAAATTATTCTGTCGAAAAAGATGGCTATTGGCAATACAAGTACACACGGTTCGTTCCTTCTCAATCTTTATATACATCACTAATTTCCATCTCGAAATCTTATTAATCATTCTTCAAAAGCTATTACATAACAACAATTGAATTATAATGTTTACACTATATAGTATAAAGTATATCATCATCAAAAAAAAAAAAAAAACCAGCGAACCTCCAACTACGAACAGGCAGCCAAACAATCTTGCGAAATCACCAAATTTTCTCGATCCAACGACTCTGTCACAACCCTATAAAACTCCACCCACGAATTCGAACGAGAATCCACCGGGCCCCACATAAACGTAGGGTTTGGAGTAGCAGGGCAAGCAACAACCAAGTCCAATACAGAAGCTGCAGGTTTTAACGACTGAGGGAAATTGAAAGCCAAATTATCGACTTTATGCTCATATATTTTCCCATTTCGATCCAATTTATAACGGGATGTGCCTTGAAATTGCCCCTTCGCCTCCCACGGGACCCGCGGAACGCCCCTCAGATTCCATCTAATTAGAATCATATTTTCGGAGGGCTGCCAAACTCTTAGTACTTCGAGTGATATATCTCTGAACAAGATTCTGCCGTGGAATCTCAATGCCCAGAATATCGTTTTGTAGTTCTCGATTCCGGTGAATGTGTTTAAAGGGTCCCTAAATGTTATATCATCCCTGCCAATTAAACAACAATTGTTAAAAACAAAAACAAAAAAAGTTAAATAAACAACCTCGTATACTTCGATATCAAGAAACAACTTCTGTTTAAGCATTGGTTACCACTGCCTAAGTTCTATTGATGTTCGATTGACGACATTCGTACCAATTCAAAGTTACTACAAAAATCGATGCCCGCGATTAAATGTTATTATTTCATTAAATTAGTAGTTTCCCTGCTCCTGTAATCGATTTAATATTCAAACCATATCTTGATTTTGTTAAGAAGTTTTATAATAAATCACATATAATATCAAAATTCACTAGAAAAGTTGAACTCCGCAATTAAATACTACCATAGAAAAGTTGAACCCTGCAATTAAATACTACCATTTCATTAAATTAGTAGCACCCGAGACGTCTCGTACGAGGTTCGATTAAAAAAAGTAGAAACACAACTTTATCCTAAAATAATATTAATCAAATATAATATAATCCAAAGGACCAAAATCAATCCACTATAGATAAATTTGTAATATATTGAAAAAAAAAGAAAAAAAAAAAAGAAAAAAAAAAAAAGGAAGAAGAAAAGATGGATAAAAAGGGGCGGTACCTGTAGATATCATAATTGAGGTCTTTGGTGAAGATCAAAGGAAGGTCTTCACGGAGAGTTCGGACAGCTAAACCTAAATTGACATAAAAATCATTTCTTTGGTCGTTTTTCTTGTCCTGCACACCTGATATTCGGTTCACCTGCACCACTCCGACAAGTGGGAGCTGCTCCAGCTTCGTCGGAGATGAAGCAGTGGAAGTGGAAACTGACGACGGCGGCGGCGGCGGCGGAAGAGTAGTGGCGGAGGAGGATTTGTCTTTTGGTTGGATGAGAGTTGGAGAAAGATTTGGCAGAATATAGGCCATTTATTTTTTATTTTTAGTTTTTATTTTATGGAAGAAGAATAATGAATAATGGAATGATTAAAGAAAGCAGGTTATTTGATTTTGTATTGTGGAAGGAGAAAGTGGGGATGTTGAATTTTGAGTGGTTTTGAGCATAGCCAAGATTTCCTGTCCTAAACTGTAATTTCCAGGTTTAATTTTATGCTATTTCCCTTATTATTATTATTGCCAAATGTCAACCTTATTTTTTTGTTACATTATTTTTTCTATAAGCCCTTATTATATAGTACTTGGCAAAAAATACATTAGTCAAGTTAAAATAAATCTTTCAAAAATCACACAATTTCACTACCAAGTCGAATTCCTCAAAACCTCTTCTAAATTTTAACAAAAATAAGTTTGCATATCCATCATCTAAAGTTTAAACAATAATAGCAATAAACTCTAATATTACAAACTGCAATTTAATGCCAGCTTAATGTATTTGATTGTCACAAGTTCATTTTACTAGTTGCTAATTCACAGTAAACTACAAGAACAATATATTACTCATCGAAGTTACAATTTCATATCAGCCCCAGATCAATTAATTATGTAATTACATAAGTTCATTGGTTTGAAATTGCTCAATACATGTAGAGTAAAACAAATATTAACATAACTAGAAAATAAATATCGATAGTCCAATCAACATCCCGGAAACCACCCTCAACACCGCCATCGTATTTGAAGCCAGATCGAGCATTGCATCAAATTGTTCGCTGCGTTTCAAACATTTGCCATACTAAACAACATTGCTGATGTTAATTTCTGCGTTGATCTAGCCAAAATAGTACTTTCCCATTCCATTTTAATTGTCTATTTAGATTAATTCACACATATTAAAAAAAAATGTACATGGACTTTAGAAAAATAATAAAATGGAATGGAGTAATAATTCACAGAATGAAAAAAAATATTAATTCTTTTCAAAAGCAAAAAAAATAAATTCAAAAAAAAAATTAAAAAATGAAATCAGAATTTTAAATAAGCCTCAGAATTGCAGAATAAAATCAGCAAGGACTTCTTGCGAAGGCCATTAAGTCCCGAAAGATGGTGTGTTTTATATGTTTTTCTCATCACAGGCTAAAATTCATCAAACAAATCAAATCATAAAAATCAAAACATAAATAAAAAAACTCAAAGCTGAATTCTAGAGAGAGAAAATGTCTTTCTCATGGCCAATCCCAAGAGATCATAGCCGCAACCGGCTACCCAAGGCGATAGGATATGAGGACGCCTCCAAAATACCTTCGGAAATTCAAAATCTCGACGAAGAACAAAACAAAGGCTTTTTTTAGCGACGATTTCTTCACAATTGAGTCATACGAACACAGATTCAGCTCGCCCCAATATTTTTTTGTGAATCGCCGCAAATTATACAAATACCAAGAGCCGCCGATAATAAACCCTAATTAGCTTAATTAACAGAATTAAATTTATAAAAATCCGAAACAATATTTAAAAAAAAAAATCAGGAAAATAAATGAATATAGGAGCATATGAATGCACAGGCAAAACAAGAGAGAAGCCAATGCCAGAATATCAGCACCAATTCAATATCGGCAACGTACAGCGCTATTTACACCATTATTACTTTTTGGCGCATCAGTGACTCTAATTTGTTGCCTTCAATATCCAGATCTTACTTTTTTCACAATAATTTCAAATAAATTAAATAAAAAAAAATATTAAAAAAAAAAGGCTCAGGAATTATGTTTTGTTTGCATCAACAAGCCCCCGTTAATAAGGCTTTCAAAGTTTGATGGCAATAATTATGACATCACTGCCTTTGTTTTTCTAATTAAAAAAATGAGTTAAATATTAAATATAATTTAAAAAAATATAAGCATCAGCGAATCTAATCTGTTGCCTTCTTTATCCAGATCTTAATTGTCTTTCACAAAAAAATTAAAAATGAAATTAAATAAAAAAAATTAAAGAAGGCTCAGAAATTATGTTTTGTTTGCATCAACAAACCTCATTAACAAGGCTTTCAAAGTTTGATGGTATAAATATGACATCACTGCCTTTACTTTCTAATAAAAAAATGAATTGACAATTAAATATAATTTTAAAAAAAATATATAGAATTGGAAGGAAGAGACCTCAGAAATAGCAGAACTTTATACATCAAAGAAATTCTCAGATGGTACGGACAATTCTCAATGCATCACCGGCCTTTAGAGATTCCTAATTCATATATATACTCAAATTGTGTGTAAATTTTGTAGAGAGAGAAAGCTTTAATCGGCTGCGTGAAATTTGAGAAAACAAAGTGTGTGCCAGTGCGTGTAGAGAGAGAAAGCATCAATCGGCTGCGTGAAAATTTTGTAGAGAGAGAAAAGTGTGTGTATTTTGTAGAGAGAGAAAGCTTCAATCTGCTGCGTGCTAATGGAGGATGATTTGATGTGTGTTGTGAGGTGTTTGTGTGTGTATATATAGGGAGACGGTGAAACCCTAATTCTGGATTTAGGAGTTGTGAGCTGCCGCTTTCGAGTTTTCCTTATTTGTGTATTGGCCCAAGTAATGTTTATGGATTGCGTTTTGGACCCCCGTCTTACTTTCAGTATTAGCAATTACTCCCTTTTTGGGCCTTCATTAAAATTTCTCTTGACATTAAGATTTGTATTGGGCTCAAATTGGACTTATGACACTACTATATTTTAATAAATGAAATGATTTTTACGGTTTGAAATTTGTTATTTACGGTTCATAATAAAAAACACTTTATCTCTCTAAAACCGCAAAACCTCCCAAAAAAATCCAAAAATCCTCCAAACTGCAAATAGCAAAAAAAAAAAAGAAAGAAAGAAAAATTCAAAAATTCGAAATCAAGCTTGAAGAAGGGTTGGGCTTCGATTTTTGAGGTAATTTCGACTCTTTTATGTGTAATATGCATTGAGTATGTCGATTACATAACCAATTTCATGTTAAAAAGCCCTACAAATCGATTTGTAGGGCTTTTTTTTTTCTGCAAAAACATGTTGGAACATCCAAGATGAGCGCCCATCTTGGGCATTCAATTAAAAAAAAAAATTTGCACTCGACGCCCAACTCGGGCCCCCAAATGCACGTTACACGCCTAACTTGGGCGTGCACTGCATGAATGGGTGCCCAAGTTGGGCTTTTGCGCGTTTTCCCCAGTTTTTTCGATTGAAAGATGGAATTTTGATCTCGTTATGTCGGGTATCTCGATCTTCATCCGATGAGCTCATTTGTGTTCGAATATCACACCAATAAGAATGATTTTTAAGCAAATTCCCTTCTAAAGCTTTTTAGAGGTTTTTTTTCATATAGAGATAGAGGTTTCGAAGTTATGAACCGTAAATAGCAATTTTCAAACCGTAAGAAGCAAGTCCTTTAATATATATAAAATATATACTTAAAAGACCGCGAAGAAGGAACTTTTATATACAAATTAAAAAACATTCCACAAAATCTAGAAAATTAAGTTGAATTTGACGACATAAAAGTGGACGTGAAAGAAAACTTATAGTTGAGGGAGGTGGTTATATTTATCTAAACAAGAGGGGAATTTTCGTAATTTAACCTTAGCGAAATACTTTCGTTCCATATTATGATTATGATTATCTGTTACTTTAGATTTTTAATAATGTACTAAAAACCCTATTGTTTAACTTTAAGTTTAACTTTCTCTTATCACGTAATTAAACGATCACGGTTTATTTTCGTCGTTTTAACGTGTGTGTTTTCCTAAAAGCAAGACATATTTATTAAGACTTTCTAGTATTTCTGCAAAGCTGAAAAACGACAATTATTTAGAAACGAATAGAATAACAAAAATACCATAATACGGGGACAACGAGTATGATTTTATTTAAATCCATCATGACCAGAGCAAGATGATATTTCATGTCATTATTTTTAATTATGTTTATATACAATCTATATATACATATAAAATAATAAAATCATTTAATAAAAATTTCAAATGTATGAAATGGGCTCAATCTATTTGAGGCCCAGCCAATTAAATCGGATTCGAACAAAATTACGGGCCTAATTCAAACGGATTAAATCCACACCCGGCTCTATTTTACCGTATCAAGGGTATAAATGTAATTGCACACCTGTTAGGATCTGCTAACAGCAATTTTTGGGTGGCTGTGGCTATCTGACATTCACCAAAACGAATTATAAAAAAAAACGAAAATAAATAAAACAAAAAGGGGGAAGAAATTAGAAAGAAGAGTGTGGGCAAGTAAGAGTGAGGAAAAATCCACCGATTTAATAAACAAAAAAAAACCCTATTTCCTCCCTCTTGTAATTTGCTCACAATCTCTAATAATTGGATCGAATCCGATATCCAGGGCTTTATCCGGGCTTCTCAATATGGTCAGTGATTATATATTAATTTTACCCATTTTTTTTGTTTGGATTTTTAGCTGCTTTGATTCAATACTCGCGAATTTCCAGCTCTTAATTGCTGTTATTGGTGCTTTAATCACTGTTACCAACAGTATATTCTTATTGCCCAAGTGTTGTTGTTGGTGAATTACACTGTTTTTAACTTTTGCTAGGAGTTCACGAGTTTAATTCTTTAGATTTCTGTTCAGCTGAAGAGCAAAGCAAATTTTTTTTTTGTTTAATTTTGGTGTTTAAGTGGAAAGTTGATTGATATGTGTTGTTGTTTGCATGTTAGAATAAGCTGGGCAGAGGTCAGCGTGACAAATTGCAGCAGTTCATGTCGATTACTGGCGCAAGGTACGTTTAAAAACTCAAATTTAGGCTGGGATTTGATTTTTTTGTTTAATTTTGGAGGTTCCCGCTTGAAATATGCTCTTCGGTCACGTTGATTCGTCTATTTCGATAACATTTTTCCCGGTTGTTCGTGCTGTATTTTCGAGTGCTTTCTCTTATCGTGAATTTCGTTGCGTATTTACTGTAGGATTTGTGGTTTTTTTAAGGTTACTTACAGCCTACTATGTATAAAAATGGAGCCTTGCGACTGAAAATTGCTGTATGCGTTGAAAATATCGATGTGTCTCCCTTTTATGTTCATTTCTTTTTGTTCGATGTGAATATTTTATGTAGTCGATAAGTAAATGCTTTAAATCCTATTATACATCCTAAAATACTCTATTCCGAAAAGTCTTTATCCAATGATTTAGACGATGGGGTGTGAGGAGCGTTTTATTATGATCTTTAACAGACGAAGTAACTTTTGATGTAGAATATTAGAACTTGACTTTCGGTAGAGAATTGTACGACTTTCTTTTCGGGTTTTCATTTTCAGTCATTTAGTTGCCGTCTTTGAGTTAGTGGGTGGTGATCTGTGTAGTTTAGCTTGTTTTTATTTTATTTTCCATGCAGTGAAAAAGTAGCTGTCCAGGCTTTGAAATCCAGCGATTGGCAATTCGAAGGAGCATTCGACTTATTTTACACCAATTCTAATGTCAAGTCGGTTGCTGACACAAGGCACCTAGAGGAGCTTTACAATAGATACAAAGGCAAATATTTCGATATGTTTTGTAATTTTTTATTATGTTTACTTTTTTACAGATATTCTTTCTTCTTAGTTACCGTTGATTTCTATTGTGGAATCATCTGACATACTGAAACACGTAGAATCTAACTATAGCCTATCACGTTTTTCAGATCCCTATGCTGATATGATTTTGGCTGATGGAATATCTGTCATGTGTAATGACCTTCAGGTAAGACTTACACCTCTTATTACGGGTGACCTTTTTTTAATTTTAATTATTATTATTATTATCTGTTTAACCGAGTTTCATTGTTAACAAGCGGGCATTTTCTCTTTTGACAGGTTGATCCTCAAGATATTGTAACAGTAAGTTACATATACACATGTACTGTTGCTTAATCTCTCTTGATTATGTGTATTGGGTGAGATTGTTTTATCGAGACCACTATATCTTAATCGATAGTGCAGTATAGTTTGGTGGCTTATGCTTTCATTTATGTTTAATGTTTTCATGCGCCCGTAATTTTGTTCTAACCGTATTTTATTTTGTGTCTTTAATGCGAACCCAAACTCTCGTGAGTTTCTGATTGTATTAGGATTCTGTTTTGTCCTTTTCTGATTCTAGCTCGATTTTGATATCCATGCTTTTTAGTTGGTGATCTCGTGGCATATGAAGGCTGCTACAATGTGTGAATTCTCAAAGCCGGAGTTTATTGGTGGATTACAATCTCTTGGGTCAGTATCGGTCTATGTTTTCTTCTTTAATTAGGTTGATACTAAAATGAACCATTTTTCCGGACTGTATTTGGCAGGATCGATTCGCTGGAGAAGTTCAGAGAAAGAATACCATTTATGCGTGCTGAAATGAAAGACGAGCGTATGTGATGTTTTTGAAATACAGTCTTCAGTCAAAAAAAAATATTCACTTTTTTTTCTTCTAAATTGGTGTTTTCCACTACTCGGTTTTCCTCTCGAAATCGTTTAATGATTGTAGTACGAATAATTGATTATTTTTGCTGTTATTGGTTTCTTAATTTTTCCTGGTGCTAAATTATACTCTTGATTTATTTGTCCAGAAAAGTTCCGAGATATCTATAACTTTGCATTTGGCTGGGCAAAAGAGAAGGTGATTTTCATTCTCGGTTGGACCAATGATTTATTTATTTATTTTATAATTATTCATTTTGGAAGAGAAATATTAGTGAGCCTCGCCTCTGAGAAGCTACGGTGGGGTATTATTAAGAGTGTAAAAAATGTGTTCTGCTCGGGGAATAAACTTTTAGTTCAATATTTTCTCATTAGTGTTTCTTGTTCACAGACGTCCCGTTTCTTGTACAGTGATTCACAAACCCTTCCATTGATCTTTTTTATTATGAAAATCGATGAAAGTTTGCTGATATTGTTTTTTATTACAGGGTCAGAAGTCTTTGGCATTGGATACTGCAATTGGAATGTGGCAGTTGCTATTTGCAGAAAGGCAATGGCCGTTAGTCGATCACTGGTGCCAGTTCTTGCAGGTGGAAAAACAACAACCCCCGTTTCTTGATTTTACGAAACGAGTTATCTACTATTTCTTACCATAAAAAGATTAATATATCTTCATTTAACTAAATCAGGCAAGGCACAACAAAGCAATTTCTCGTGATACGTGGGCCCAGCTACTCGAATTTGCAAGGGTATTCCATTTTGTCTATAATTTACTTTTTTTTTTTTCTGTGAAATCCCGGGATTTCGGAATCTAATTGCTGATTATTCTGATAAAATATTCTTAAAAAAAATAAAATGCAGACAGTGGATCCTGCATTATCGAATTACGATCCAGACGGGGCATGGCCATATCTGATAGATGAATTTGTGGACTATTTGGCTGAAAACGGCGTATTTCAAAAGGGCAAGTTAGCCGATTGGAGCTACCAACATTGATCGATTCGATTGCCCTGTTTGTATCAATTTCCCTTCTGTTTTATTTTTTATTCCCCTTTTCGATTGATGATGTAAAATTAAAAAAAAAAAACCGAAAAACTCTAGTACTATATTACAATTGTGTGAAATATTGGGGGGCATGTTATGAAACATTCTGGTATAATTAAATATTTAATTGCTCATCATTTTCTGAATTCACTTAATTGGATTATGAATTTTGCAGATTTTTTGATGGATTTGTATCTGATTTATGAATGCAAGTGCAATATTTCATCAATACTTTATTTATTCATATATAAATATAATTATATTTCAACATCATTTCTATATTTCAATATCAGTAAATTCAGAAGTCAGAATAGGGTCTTCGGAGGGGCCATCGGGAGGAGCGCCAGCATCACTGCCGTCGGCTGGTGGTGCACCGCCGTCTGGTTGGCCGCCGCCGCCTCCACCACCGCCGCCGCCAGCACCACCGTCCACCGGAGGATTGCCGCCGCCGCCAGTAACACCACCATTGTTGTTGGGGCCACCACAATCTTTAGCACAAATACACTTGAAAAACCCTTTGCATCTGCCAGTTAAATAACCTTCCTTCTCACAAATTGAAGCACAGTTGTCATTCCTGAAACATGCTCCCTTGAAGATTTGACTTTTTGTCTCACACACTGATGCTTCTGCCACCATTACTACACCATGCAAAAAAAAAATTAAAAAATATTAAAAAATTAATAATAAAAAAAACCCATTATTTTTATTTAATATTATATATATATATATATATATATATATATATATATATATATATATATATATATATATATATATATATATATATATATATAGACAATAATGCTTACAGGAAACCAAAAGGACAACTCCCAACAACTTGATAGCCATTTTTGTTTTGTTTTCTTGAATTGAAAGACAAAATCTTGAGTTAATAAATCCCACATTGATAATGGGATGTTTATATAGTGAGAGAGTGAGAGAAGAATTTTGGCCCTTGTACAAAAGACTCACAAGTGGCTTACAAGTAGTATTCTTTTTTGAAAATATGAAAAGTCCTATTTCCCATTATTTAATTTTCTTTGACAAATTAATAATGATGATTTATTGAATTTCGATTAGGTTGGTTTTCTCCAACTTGCATTATTAACTGCATGTTTTTACTAGCAAAAAGTATTTATGAGCCTGTCCTACTAAACGAAGGCTTTTCGTAAGAAAATACATAATTGAGAAAATTGTTGTAATTACCTGAACAAAAAGGATTTTTTTGTAATTTGACCTTACATCAGAGGTGACCGGAATTTGCGCAATTGACGATGACAAATACATTGTGAATACTATATAAGACAATTTTCTTTCTTTTAACATAACATTTAAAGATGGCCCTTTTTTATAATCGGATTTATAAAAATGCACTTCCCCCCTCAAAACATTAAGTATTTGCACTAAACCCCCTACAAATATAAAAAAGAGAACTCCTTGAAAATACAAAATACATTGCACATTGCCCCCAATTGTAGATTTTTTTGGTAGAATGAAGTGTTTTAGAAGGGTAATTTTGGCAATTAATGTGCAAAACCCTTCATAATCAAATATCCATCAAACTTTTTAGAGAAGCCTATGCATGAAGAACAAAGTTAATTAATTCATCTTTGCAGAATTTTAAAATAACATAAATAAATAAACTAGCAAGAAAATTCTAACCAGCAAATCTTCGAATTCGCGTGAATTTACGCTTCACGTGTTGTAGACATGTGAAGCATATGTTCCGGCACGCGTCTGTTCCTGAGCATACACGCTGCCACATCAACAACGCCCGCGTATTTCTCGAGCAAATCGTTAAGCGCCACGTCATCATTCGGAGTCCTCGTCCTAATTAGCATGCTCATGGACGTAAGCTTATCCGCCTGGAATAATAAATAATATTATTACAAGTCATGTAAAACTACAAAAAAAAAAAAAGATAATAAATAAATACAAGATTAATAACGCACACACGCACCACCATATCCATAAAAATCGGATCTCCAATTTGCAGACCGGAATTTCGCAGCGTGTCGACCGGCGACACGAAGCGACGCGTGTGTCTTTCGTACCACGCGTCGTAACCCTTCTCCGAGGTGGGGCCCGCGAGAGTCGAAGCGTCTATCGTGTGCTTGTACCGATTTCGCCACTCGAAAATGTATCTATTGTGATGTTCCTCCCAATTTCTTCCCGCATTGCCCCTACGGTCGGATTTGTGCAGTGCGATATCGCATTCGGGGTTCGATGGATTCGAAGGGATGTGCTGTCGCATCCCAAATTGTCGAAGTACCCTTTCGGGGCGGTATATTTCGACTAGCGAAAAGCATATCAACGGACACGTCAGTAACCATAGGGATTGGTTAACAATATCGCGATCTTTAGCCAAAGTAATAAACTCGGGATCCGTACGATCGTACGGCTGCCAAGAAAACTGCATGAAGAAATAATCAGGTAATTGTTAATTGATATTTTTTTTAAATTTTATTTAACTTTAGGGTATTAAAGACATTACACATTTTTATGGTACGAAATTTTCAGAGTGATTTCGGTAATTACGAATACTTGAGACAGAGGGTTTTTAGTAATTTACCCTAATTCAAATATAAGTACAATTATGAATAATGTTTAAATAATGCAATAATGAGTATTGAGAACCTGGTGTGGGAGCATTTGATCGAGAATTGCCCGATATAGACGTACACTATGTCTACTAGATTGAGTGTAACTCATTCGTCCGATCCACCTGCGCCGTACGAAGAAGTTAACATAAATAAATCAAATTAATGTAAATTAAGAATTTGAGAATAAACGGAATTAATGATTCTCAAAATGTTTACCGTGCACCATATGGCGGAATTGGAAATACGTCGTCATGGTCAACAATTTGAGACATATCTACGTTTTTATCAACGTGAACGGGAGTCAGTGGTGATATCCTCATCCATGCCCAAATCTGCCGAAATTGTACACGAACGGGTTAGAACAATTTAAACGGGAACGAGAGTCGGCTGAATTTCTAAGTTGAGTCAACTCATTATCTCAGTTTTGAATCAGTTGACTATGAAAACTTCACTAGTTTTCCCAAAATATAAAAATAGGGCAAATTCGGCCAACCTCCTGAGGTATGACCAAATTACGAAAAAACCCTGTTTATTGGATAATTACAGCCACCCCTCCTTTTAAATATTTTTACATAAAATTTATGCAATTCGATTATTTACCGAACGAAATCGTATATTTAGTTCGGTAAACGGTATGAAATGTTGGCGTACCGAAATTTCGGTTCGGTTTTACCAAATTAACACCCTAAATTTACCTGGAGTCTTTTCGTAAGATAATACATAGCTGAGGGGGTGGCTGTAACTACCGAAACAGGAGGGGAGTTTTCGCAATATTACCTGTAATAACTGCAAAGGACCACCGATATTGGATTTATTTTTATGAGCCGCCCAACACAACTCGCGATACAAAAACGCTAGCACGGCACTACCCCAACTATACGAACCAACTTCATCAATTACTTCAAAATTTTGAAGATACATCAACGAGATCGAAGTCGAAGTTTTGTCGGAACACATGACGCCACCAAACAACATGAACGCTAGTCCACGCGTGTATTGCTCCACGTGCTCTTCCGAACTGTCGTCAGTGACGGGGCGATTCTTCATATGCGATGCGAGGGCGGAAACATGTAAGCTTCCTCCCCTAAGTTGAGACTCGGTGGGCGTAAACCCCAGCATGAGCTGGCAGTACACCTGGCAATCGCCCACTGATCTCGTTACATCCACACCGGTGACGGGGCGGCCTTCGATTCTTAGGCCCCACATCAGAGCCACGTCCTGCAGTGTGACGGTCGCCTCCCCGGTGCGGAAATGAAATGTGTGGGTCTCCTGCCGCCATCTCTCGACCAAGGCGGTGATGAGGTGGTAATCCACCGCTATGCGCCCGCAACGATACACGCCGTAGAATCCCATGCGGACCAGATTCCGTAGCACTCTACGGTGGGGGTGGCGTTTTTGAAATAACGACCATAAACCCTTGTCCGCGCGCCTCCCACGTAGCGTCTCGTCGATGGCACCCTCCATGACGGCTTGCGATCTATGCTTCGCCTGAAGATACAATAAGGACGCGTCGCGTGGGCCGTATACGTGTTGCGAGTCCGTACTGTAAAAACGATAGACAAGAATGAGATTCATTATACAATACGCAATAACGTCAATAAAGATTTGTAACGTGTGAAACCTAAAATCTAAACACTAAAAACAAGTTCCGGCACCAAAGTCGTTGATTGTGGATAACTATCTTGTTTATGATTGGAGCCCTCGCTAAAATAAAATCTAATGCCCGAAAAAACAACATTTTGTGAGCTCTAAACCCTAAACTATCCGGAAGCATTTCAAGTTGAAGCACCGGTTGAAACTGCAGTCCGCTGCAAAAAATAATCATTTCAGCGACAACACCAATTTTCACATGGTTGGCAAAAAATGTTGTCACTATGCTTGTCACTAATGCGGTATCACTAATTCCATACCGTGACAAAAAAAATAATTGTCACTTCTATTTTGTACAAAACGAGTACAAACTATATTTATAGTTGAGGGGTAGATGTAATTATCCAAACATGAGGAATTTTTTTCGTAATTTGTATTACCTCAGGGGTGGTTGTAATTTACCCTAAAGTATATTATATGTATGTAACCTCGGTAAGTATTTGTGTCCATATTATACGTTTAATTTCCTCACCTCCATACTGGCTCGATAACTGGTTCGGCAGCTGTGGTACCTTCGTGTTTCGGAAACTCGTCACGTAAGCTGCTCGTATTAGCAGAGCCAGTTACATGCATTTGCTCCTCCGCCACATTTTCAGAAGAAACAACAGTTCTCTTCTTCTTTGAACAACTTCTCAAACGATCGGTATCCGAATCGAAAGAACTCGAAGAGATACACTTCTGATCTCTCTGGTCAGAAACCTTATTTTCTAATGTGGAATCGTTCGTCGATGTGGTGGATTCATTGATGTCTGTTACTATGTTCTCCTCGTAACGTTGCTTCGACGACGCATTGTTATTAACGATGAATTCTTTAACACGTCTAGTTTTCTTGTTATTTTCCTCTGTTTGAACTGTCGCTAAATCAACCTTCCGTTTTCCAATATTTCCCTTTGGTGCTTCGGCTTTACAGTCGTCACAAAGCCAACGAACATATTCATCTGAAATATCGGGTATTACATCGAGACAATAGCTGAAATAACAAACAAAAAAGAAATAGAGTTGATAAAACATACCATCCCAATCGTACGTTTATAGCATGTAAACAATCGATACTAACACACACACACACACACATGTATATATATATATATATAGCAACTTCACTACTATGTGACGTACCGATGCACAGAAGCATTCTGACATTTCTCACATTCAATCAATGCGTTAGTGAATCCTTTATCGCCACACTGCAGGCATATTGTCACCTTCATAATGATTATATACACGAGACGATTAGCATAAGCTAATAATATTTACGGAAACCATAACCAATGAATACTTGAAAGAAAAAAAAAAAAAAACTCCACGATGTGGTAACGAACAGTTTTTAAAAAATCGACTTATAAGTTAACATATGAAACTAATCCATCTCTTAGAGAACAATGCACACGCACTTCCATATACCGTTAAACCTCTTTAAATCAATACAGTCGGGACTAACAAAATTCTATTAATTTAGCGAAGTATTAAATTATCGGTTCAATAATTTAATACAATTCTACTGAGTTTGGACCGAAAAAAAGTATTATTTAAGCGAGATTATTAGTATATCGAGTTTCTACTGTATAAAGTAACAAATCCAAGAAACAAAAAGGCGGGAAAATTAAACAACGAGGAAATAAGGAGCGTACCATGATTATGCAAGGAGATTCAAAATTTACTAAAAGAAAATCTGAATCGACACTCAATTTGATTAATCTTCTCTTAAACTCTGCTTTTTTGTTTGGTTTTTACTTGAAGAGCTGCTCGGATCCATTTTAGGGCAACAAATTTGAACTACCCGGTCTCTTTTTTGATTGAAATTTGGGCTTCGTCTGCAAACCCTAGTGATGAATAGTTGCAGCAAGACTCAGGTGAAGAAGCAGCCAGTGAAGAAAATGGGGAAAATTATTTAAAATGTGTGAAATATATAAAAGAATTTAAATGAGTGGGAAAATTAGAAATGAGCGAAATCAATTTAACTTGACTTTTCCTTTTTATTTTTGCATTTTTAAAGTTGGATTTAAAATGCTGCAAATGAAACTAATCTTTTTTTTTTCTAAGAAAATGGATTTTTTTCATAAGGGAAAATTTAATTCCAATTTTATTTCAAATAACAAAATTTGAAAATTGAAAATCGAATTTTGGAATCCAATTTTTTGTGATCGAAATCGGTGAAAATCTTTCCATTTTTATTCACATGATATAAAATACATAATGATATAAATATTATAAGTGTAATTTTCCGGGAAACCAATGGTTTTCTTGGGTAAAGGGATATGGTCAATTTACGAAAAAAATCCGTATTGTTTGGATAATTACATCTATCCCATTCAACTATGATTTTTTCTTACACCTCCACCCTTATGGTGTCATATTCAACACAGTCATCTAGATTATGTGAAATGTGCTCTAGTATGTACTCGTTTTGTGTAAAAATATAGTTTATGATGCACCACAATCTGATATATACAAGGCAAAAAGTACATATTACGATCATATAGCTTCAAAATGTAGAGTTCGAATAAGATAAAACGGATACAAAAGTGATAATATTCCATATAATCTCGAACATTCCACTGAATTTGATGAGTTGAGGGGATGGTTGTAATTATCCAAACAAGAGATGGGTATTCGTAATATGACCATACCTCAGGGAGGTGGTTGTAATTTACCCATTTTTTTAATTTAAATCATATATATATATATATATATATATATATATATATATATATATATATTTCAATTCCGATTAAAAGAAATGGGGAAAAAAAATCAAGAAATTGAAAATTTAGAATTTTGGTTGAAACATCGGAACAAAATCAGAAAGCTCGTATCGGAGTTGGTGGAATCGGAAATCCGTGTTTTTTTCTTCTTTTCTTTCTAAAGCTCGATTTTGCCAAAATTCGAATGTCGAATTATATTTAACTAATTAAACTTCAATCAATCATGTAATACACAAAACCTATACTCTTTATTATTAAAACATAAAATGTTTTTTTTTTACTAGATAAATTGTGGACATAATTTATACCTTGTTTGATAATATTGACAAAATTGATTAGATTGAATAGAACTACACATTATTCATTAATTTTTTATTTTATTGAAAAAATAAAATATTATATTAACTGTATTGGACACAGATAACAAAATCAGAACAAATTATTTAATCAATTTTTCAAATTAATAATCACAGGCGGCTTCGGTGGCACTTTAGCCGGCGGCACATGCCCGCCCTTCGGTGGCACTTTAGCTTCACCCGGTGGCACATCACCGCCGCCAGGAGGCACATCATCGCCGCCGCCAGGAGGCACATCATCGCCGCCGCCAGGAGGCACATCGCCGCCGCCAGGGGGAACAACGCCGCCGCCGCCGCCGCCGCCAATACCGCAGTCCTTACTGCAGATGCACTTCCACAATTTGCATCTACCGTTGAGAAACCCTTCCTTCTCGCAAATCGTTTCGCAATTTCGATCGCTGAAGCAAACGCCGGTGAATATAGAGCTCTTCGTCTCGCACAGAGCCGCTTCCCCTTGCAGTATTATCATCTCCTCTGCATTAATTTAATTTAATTTAATTCGGAAAATAATTCAATAATTAAATTTAAAAAAAAAAAAAAAAAGCTTACGGAAAGCGAAGAGAAGCAGAAATGGGAGGAGAGAAGTTCGGAGTTTGGAAGCCATGTTTGGATGTGAAAAAATGTTTGCTGTATAAATTAAATCCGCCATGGAATTTATAGAGGAAGGTGAACAGTACACAAAAGTATTGCCTGTAAATTGCATTCATAACAGTTTTCTGTTTTGAAAAAACTGTGGTGGTCACAAATTCAATTTTAATTTCTCTTATTTGGATTGCAAATTATTATATATTAATTATATATTGTTGACATTAAATAATTGTTTATATGCATGAAGTTTGATTGCAAAGAATTGTTAATTTTTAATAGTATCTGATCTAACACCCTCAATTGCCACATTTTTCATTTTAATAGTCATTATTAATTTAATATTTGGACTTTGCGTGACGTTTGTTATTACCATGGTTTAATTCCACTTTGCACCCTCGAAATATACAATTTTAGAACTTTGCACCATTGGATATAAATTATGGCCTTTTGCATCTTCAAAATATATTTAATTATTTAAAGTGTACCCTAGTTAATTTTCTGGACATAATTTTCTGTTGTTTAGCTTATTTTCTAATCACCAACATGGTCATTTCTGTATATTCAATTGATTTTTTCTTCATTGTGCAAATTGCTAATATATTTTCGAGCAAAAATGATTATGTTGATTGTTGACTATCAAAAATTAGGTCAACGACTGAAATTCTTGCCGAAAAATAAATTATGGTGCAATTTGAACGATTAAACGAGTATTTGAGGAAGCAAAATGACAAAATAGTACATTTCGAAGGTGGAAAGTGAAATCAAACCCAATATAATTACTTATTTAGTACCGCAAATATTCTATTATTATAGTTACATTCTATCTCGCCTTTTAGGTAATTTTTTTGTTATCATGGAATTTGATAAAATAATTAGATTTCCATTAGATTATTGAATCTGATCTAGCCTACCTTAAAATGTATTTGAATCCAGATTTTCTCTACTTTTCTATTCTGATTAACTCGTAAGAAACTCAATTAATTAAACATCAAAATAGTTTTATCTAATGGTGGACATACACCACTTATTGTTCATCATGTACATTGTACACTATGCATGTACATACATACACACAGTGAAAGGTGAAAGTGAAACTACACACACATAACACAACCGATAAAATTAATTAATGGCAAGGCCTGGTGCAGAAGCAGCGCTTGCGGAAGCCGCGGCACTTGCCGCCGCGGAAGCCCTCGTGGGCGCAGACGAGGCGGCAGTTGTGTTCGCTCCAGCACTGCCCCTTGAAACCGTGGCTCTGCGTCTCGCACATTCTCGCCTCCACTTTTACTATCGTCATCTTACTACTCCCCCACACCTCATCCTCATCTTCTGCATTTCATTATTAATTATTTATTAATAATCGTACGTACCGTCATAACTAAATCAAGAACCCTATATATATATATTATTAGTTTCTTGATTTTTTAAGAAAATAAATTAATAATTAGAGATTATTTATTTTACTTACGAGGGGTGAGGAGTAGAACCAGCAGCAAGAGGAAACCGAAGACAACCTTTGAATTAGACGCCATACCTTAAAAAATTCAAGCTATTGTCTGTGTGTTTTGTGTGTGTGTGTGTGTGTGTAGGCTAAATATACATGCATGAATAATTGAATATATTTTTGGACACGTAGTGAAGGTGATGGGCTATTGTGTGACAAGTATCATAATACCACCAGAAAAAAAAATATAATAATATATATATATACACACACACACACACACCTGAAATTCAGCACCAGAAAGTGATATTACTGCTGAGGTTTTAATTAATTTCTGCAAAATGACAAACAGAGGAAACAGCTGATTTGTATTTTTTCCAAGTGAATTTTTCTCAGTCAAATTTGATATCAAATTTTTAAGGTAAATTACAACTACCTCCTTAAGGTAAAGTGTAATTACAAGAAAACCCCCTTCTTTTTGAGAAATTATTACATCCACCACCTACAAGAATTCCACAACTTGCAGGGGAGGTGGATCTAGTTATGGAAAGATGAGGGGTTTTTGCATAAATAGATCTTACTTCAGGGGTGCAGTTGTAATTTACCCTTTTCCAACGTTGGTTTTCGAATTGATCAGGCATCTTATAAATTGAAGTTTAGAAAACATTTGCATGAAAAATAAGTTGAAAATGTGGTGAAATGAAACAGAATACAAATCCAGATGGTATTATTTATGGCAAAGGTCTGTGGAGTGACATCCAATTTCAAACCAATGTATGTATATCTAAATGAGTTATTAAATTCTTAGACTGCTAATACAATATGTTTGAAGCCCTTCAAATTCATCCAAATTTAAAAAAAAAAAAAAAAAAAAAAAAAAAAAAAACTAAAAAGCAAACTCTTTGATTGCATAAAAATAACTTCACTTAAACAGCAGCTGCTCTATTTAGTGGCCGCCACCAAAGCCATATGCTCTATCAGGTCCAACACCCGGTTACTGCAAAACAAACACCCGATTAATGTCGTCTCTCTCACACACACACAAGAGAGGGA
This sequence comes from Erythranthe guttata, assembly GCF_056151865.1. NCBI lineage: Eukaryota > Viridiplantae > Streptophyta > Magnoliopsida > Lamiales > Phrymaceae > Erythranthe > Erythranthe guttata. The sequence continues at coordinate 18,141,716 of NC_142540.1, forward strand.
GGGAGGGAGGGAGGGAGAAAGAGAGAGTACCTGTAACCCCACTCGTTGTCGTACCACGAGACAAGCTTCATGAAAGACTTGCTAAGACCTATGCCGGCCTTTGCGTCAAATATGCTCGATCTGCAACGAGCGAGCGAAAACACGTGACAAAGGGTTACAACTTGAAAGAAATTACATACAGAAATAGTTCCCTTTGGATTTTCATTTACATTTCAAGAATTTGGTGGGCTGTGATATCAAATTAATAGTAACATTTTCTTAGGTGGCAATGGATGAATGATAGTTTGTTCTATAATTCTTAATCATTGCCTGACGTAAATCTTTAGAAAACAAGGCCAACCAAAATTTTGGAATAAAAGTTTACAAATATTTACCTTGAGTCACCAACAAAGTCATTGGAGACGACATCTTCATCCGTGTACCCAAGGATGCCATTCATTGGACCTTCCGATGCATACCTAATTATTTATTTATTTATTCATGAAAAAATTAGCCCAATAACAAAAACTACTAAAAACATATGCGAACTAGAGTCGGATTTTTCACATACTTTATTGCTGCTTTCACATCTTCATAAGAAGCGCTCTTCTCGAGTCGAATAGTCAAGTCCACAACAGAGACATTAGCAGTGGGAACACGGAAGGCCATTCCAGTGAGCTTTCCGTTAAGTTCCGGAAGAACTTTTCCAACAGCCTATAAATTTTTCATACATAGGATTAAGTACAAACAAAATCGGAATGTTAAAGAATATCCAAGGGAAGACAGCCTCGTACCTTTGCAGCACCGGTGGAACTAGGTATGATGTTCTGCCCTGCTCCACGGCCACCTCGCCAGTCCTTCATTGAAGGTCCATCAACCGCCTTCTGTGTGGCTAAAACGTAAAAAAGCAAAGGATTATTAAAGAAAGACGAAACTCTGTATCTATATGTAACCAGCCTTTGCACCGTTGCACGTACCTGTTGTTGCATGGACAGTTGTCATTAAACCCTCCAAAATACCAAACTCTTCATGTACCACCTGCCATGCATAACATGTTTGAGATTAAGAACACAATTAACAGTTATAGTCCTCAAAGAAAATGTCGTAGGTTTCAGTCCAAAACCTTGGCAAGGGGAGCAAGGCAATTGGTGGTACAGCTGGCATTGGAGACGACATCCATGCTCGGTTTGTAAGTAGTCTCGTTTACACCAACCACAAACATAGGAGCATCGGCCGATGGAGCTGAGATTACAACTTTCTTTGCACCACCCTACACAAAGAAATAAAATATTTTTTTTAGTGAGGTGCTTCTTATATGAGATGGCGAAGATGATGACATCAGCCAAACAGACCTTTTTGTGTGCTGATGCTTTATCGATAGTTGTAAAGACGCCAGAAGACTCGACGACATACTCAGCCCCAAACTCACCCCAAGGAATCTCTGCTGGATCCCTGTTTCAAGATATTTCTGAGTTAGTTACGGCAGAAAATAAACCATGATATAGTAAGCACCTAGCTTAATCAGATTCAAATATATTTCAGTGATACCTTTTGCTGCTAACTTTAATTTGCTTTCCATTGATTTCTAAAGTTGAATCATCTACGACTGTAATGGTCCCCTTGTAAGGTCCATGGGTCGAGTCATACTTGAACATGTATGCCTGAGGAGATTAACAACACATTTCACTTTTCGTATCTCATCTTGAAACGGATGTGTACTTACCAGACAAGTAAAAGATCTTGCAAATGTGTTAGAATAAAGTCCGCTCAACAAATGGAATTATTTTGTCGTCTTCGCAAACTACTAACCATTCAAGCAGTTAAAGGAATAAAAATAAAAACTGAAGAAGCACACTTACCATGTACTTTGCATCAATGAAAGGGTCGTTAACAGCAACAACCTCGATATCATCCCTAAAAGTTGCAATGCGTAAAACTAATCTTCCAATACGTCCAAAACCTGCACCAGCAGATATATTAGACGTGTGTTGCCATCATATTTACGACATTAAACTTGAACAAGAGTAACCATTCATAGAAGGCCTTTAAATTTTCCTTGCAGTAAATTAAATTTACAAGTGAAACAATGGCGTACATGAGCAAATAATACTGAGAACCAAAAAAAATATCCCAAGTTAACAGAAAAAAAGAAATTCAAAATAACACGAATGACAAAACATACCATTGATGCCAATCTTTGTTTTCCCACTGCCTCTTGATTCTGAATCGGTAACATGCAAAAAATGAGCTCTTCGACTCTTACAATAAAATTGACCACAAAACCTGTAAAAAAAATATCTTAGCGTATAGGCCTTACTTGGCAATGTTTGAGGTATTTCTGTCGCCGTGGCTCTGATAGGCTGAACACTACGGGCAGTAACCTTCCTGTACATATGTGAACGTAGAATGACATACATCATTATCATTTCTAAGAATTCCGATTTAACAAAAATAATATTGATAATAATTTCTAGGAATGAGGGTCGTGTATTACTCACTCTAATGAAGATGAATATGCCAGGATATTAGTTCCAAAGATGCTAGACTGGAACTTCATGGAGTTAGCATTATGATTAAGGTGCCGGCATGATACCTTAGACAATGAGTAGAATATATTCGTTAATAGCATTTCGAGAAAACCAAGTTCTACTATAAATAATCAAAAAATCGAGACAAATAAATGAAGACGAGCTGGCTCAAGAAGAACTACTTTGCCACTTTCAAGATATAGTTCAACAATCCTCATTGCATTTATATGTGTCTGAATTTATTTTAATTTTAATTTATTTTTAACAAAATCAACAAGAACAACAGCACTCTGGTCATATTCTTATTGAACTATGTACGTTGACGACTTCCAATCGAAAAACAGCATTCTAAATCAGTACAAGCAATCATTTGCTAATGTGTTTCCTTCCATTACAAACCATCAGCCAAAAAGTAATTAACAGTAGTACAGAAGCTGAAAATCAAGCAAGACGTTCTAATCAAATCTGCCATAACTTTTTCTTCAACAACCATAAAAATAAACCGAAAAAATGGATCAATATATTGAAATTTATCAACAACAACAACAACAAAAAATCGCAATACTGAGTGTCGAACAGCTGATCCGAGCTAAATATTGAGTTCAAACACTAGAAAAACTCACCTTGGAGATATCGGAGTGGCGGAAAGCGTCGGCATCGACAACCGGCGAAGGCGCAGATCTGAGGATCGAAGAGGAAAACGCCATTTCCCGATTAAAATCCGATGACTAACCGAGATTTTCAGCTGTACTTTTTTTTTTTGTATCAATAAAACCAAAATGAAATGGCTAAACCCTAGAGAGAGAGAGAATGGCCTTTGGATGAGAGAGAAGCAGACAGCTTTTAATATTTAAATTGGTATGAAATCAGCGCAGGCGGAGATTTTCAGGTATGGCTCCCACAAACTGTTCTGATTCGAAGCAAAACGGGACTTTGATTTTTTTATAAAATAATGAGAAAATTCAATTAATTAATTAATAATAAATAAATAAAGGGATCACTACCTAACACAAACAGCTCACAATAGAAAATAACGGACGCTGTTACTTACGTTGGTAGAATAGAAGTTTGTCGTTTTGTGGCAGCTAAACGTCGTTGTTACGCTCGAGGCCGAGGGGTGTTTTTGTCATTGCATCTTATTTTGGGTCCCACCGAATCATATTTCGCTTTTGAAGTAAACAACATGGAACAAAAATGTCACACTTGGTTTACTAAATAGGGAAAAATAAAGAAAACTATTTCAATAAATTTTTATTTGAAACCAAAATTTAAGACTTTGAAATTAAAAAAAATTGTTCCAAAATAGAGTTTTTTTTTTTTTTTATTATAACGTGTATTTCTTATTCAACCTTACATAAACAACATAACAAAATTGATTTAATAAGTGTGATTTTGGAAAAAGAGAAATTTCGGATATACTTTTCAGTCAAAAATCAGAAACTGATATGTAATTAATTTTCGATTAAAAAAATCGAAATAAAAAAATTTTGGACTTTAAAATAAAATTATTATTCTACTATCATGATCTTCTTCTTTCTCTTTTTTTTTAGTAAATAGCACTTTAACCCCTGTGTGGTTTGAGCTTTGTGCACATGACTCCATTTACTTTCAATATAAGCACATGACCCCCTACGTTATTCCACTTAGTAAATTATGATGCTCATTAGGAAGAGAACTTTTTGAAAGTATAAGGGGTTATGTGGTTAAATTAGAATACAAGGGAGTCATGTGCTATTGTGAAAGTACAAGGGGATGATTTGCACAAAATTCAGAATACAGGGGGCTAAGTGCTATTTACCCCCTTTTTTTTTTAATGAAATCGGCAGAATTGTAGAAGCTATTATAAGGCCCACTGTATAGACATGGGCCTAGTTACAGGGCATTAATCCCCAATTATGGGCTTCATGTTTTAAACCAAAAAGTGCCCAATGTAGATGGGCCGAAAACAGAATTAGCCCACACAAATTTCCAACATCACGATTGTAAATTAATTATTCATACATAAATATATTAAATTCATTTTGGAATATTTATTTAGGTAAAATTTAACCCGTAAAGGTTTATCGAGTTGGTGGAACAAGAAAATAAAAGACGTCATTTGAACAAAATAATGAGAGTGTAGTGAAAAAAAAACTTAATGAACTTAACACAATGTAGATCAGTTGTACTTTTGGCCTATCCTGATGACTCGAACATATAATAATTATTGGGTCTATTCGATCCGACTATGTATATTCAAAATTGCCTCCCTCTTAGAGTTGACAAAAATAAAAGAATGAAATTCAAACCATCCATAATATAATAATAAGGCAAAAGTCAACTGTATATTAAAAATAAAAATTGGTACACAAATCCGAGCAATGGATGAAGCTCAATTTTTCAATTTTGAAATTTGAATTTAAGGTCAACTCTTTATTTATTTTTTTTACTTAACTTGCAAGAAAATAAAAAAATATATACATCTAAAAGGAACTATTTATTATTTTATGTGTGGGGGGGTACATTGCACGTTGAGGGTAGCTTCCTAATCAAATAAATAGCTCATGAAATATTGAGCTTCTTATTATTTATCCAAATTTATGGATAATAATCATACAAATTGAAGTAAATTGCAATAATCTAATTGTGAAGTGTAATTGAAATATGGGGCAATTTACTAAGCATCGATGAGCACTAGTACCCCCTTTCAAATTATAACAGTCATATTTTCGTATTTTGCTTTAAGTTTCTCGAGTTGTCAGACAATTTAATTAGAGAGTTCAGACATAAAATAGTTAATCAAGAATGAAAATACCTTATTATTCTCTAACTCATTTGTCATCAAGACCACATTGACTTAAAAAAAGAACTTCCGTCTCTTCCTACTAGTCTCATGCTGGCGGACCACCTAATTTTTCAACGAAGCTGTTCATTTCCAATCTAAAATTGTCTATTTTTCAGTATAAATTTTCCAACTAAATTGTCATTTTTCAGTTTAAGCTGTCTGTTTTCGATAAAAGTTGTCCAACTAAGATGTTCCGATAACTTTTTAGTAAACGAGACAAGAAATGTTAGCTATACGAAATATTTTCGAAGGAGTTCTAGCCGATTTTCTCTATAGATAAAATGGCATATTGCAATAGAAGTAAAACCATGAACAAGGGCATATTAGGGATTTTGTCTATTTTTCCATTTGTATATAATCCTAGAGAGAGAGAGAGAGAGAGAGAGACGTTTGAGCCGTCATTTTCCAACGTCTGAAAAGTGTGGAATTCCTCTTCAGAAAAAGACGAAACACCATAAACCCCTAAAATACTTTAATCAAAGTACAATTCCCTCAATTAAATAAAATTATTTTCTCGAAATCTGGCATATAGTTGAAACAATAAACAATAGCCGTTTGAATTCTACTGTAATTTTTGTTTTTGAAGCTGAAGTTGAGTTGCGAAAATGGCGGCCTAAGTCAAAGAGGCTGAACTCTCTCACACTGCATTGATCTCTCTCGAGGTAAACCATTACTGAATTTGTGATTCGGATGATTCTGTTGGGTCGTTTTGTGTATCTGTAGAAATCAAATTTGCGCCTTGTTGCTCTACGAGTGTTGTTTCCGTACCACCTCTTCGGAATTTAGGGTTTTTATTGGGTTTTAATTATTGAATTGACGATGAATTTCTGATAAGTACAGTGGATTGTTGAAGTTTGGTATATTTCCTCAAGTGTAAATTTTTTATTTTTTTTCTTCTTTGGTTGTTTATATGTTTTTTTGCATGCAATAGGCAATAGCATTTTTAGGGGTTTTCCATTTGGAGGTGTAATTGGATCTGCTAGTTTTAGTTGACTGGCTATGTAGTTGATTAAATTTTAATTGGATTCTTTAATTGATTAATGCAGCTCTCAGAATTTAAGCAATCCAAACAGTGAATTTGTTTGTCGAAGGTGAGCCAGCCGGTAATTATGTTTTTTGCGTGTAGGTGTTTTAGCTTTCATGTGTTATTTTTGTCGAGAATATCTGGAAATTGTGACCCCCTTGTGAATCCTGTGCACTATCACCATCTGACCTAGAACAGACAAATCTTAATTCCTTCTAATTGACCTGGTTTCAAGATGTTCGATTTACTCGATAAAGATTATGTGGTTTTATAGCATGCATGTTAGGAAATAGAAATCCTTCCCACCACTCGTACTGACTCCGAAAAAAAGGAAAATGAAATGGAAACACAATTTTTTTGAAAAATGATTACTACCTTATGATTCCACAATATGTTTTCCATTTTCGAAGTTTAACACTAAACGTTTCCTCTTTTCACTGTGTGTTTGATTCAGGATCCTCATTGGCGTTGCCGTTTACTCAATCACAACTTGAGTCAGAAAATGTTCCTAAACTTATATGTATTACCTAAATATCACTGAGCCTCTTCTCGAGCAACGTCTCTGCTTTGCAGTGAGCATTGTGGTGTTTCTATCTGGCTTTTGCAAGTTACTCAAAAGATTGTGGCACCGCCAGTTCTCCCAATTAAATATTTATTTGAAAGAGGTTGCAATCAGCAGTTTCAGTATGGAGCCTTCACAGAATCATAATTTTGTGCAATTTCATTCCCCAGAATATGGAAACGAAGATCATGGTTCTGAATCACAAGGTTTTAAAAAGGAACCTTCAGGTCATGCAAATGCCAGTTTGAAGTCTCCAGACATTACCTTTTCAGAAGCTAAACCTGTACATAATTACTCTATACAGACCGGTGAGGAGTTTGCTCTTGAATTTATGCGTGATCGAGTCAACCCCAGAAAGGATATTCCAAATAACTCTGGGGATTCCAACCATGCACCTCGTTACATGGAGCTAAAAGGCATTAGTCATACTGGCTCCGAAAGTGGCTCGGATATCTCTATGGTTGCAACAACAGAAAAAGATTCAAGAGAATTTGCACAAAAGAATACATCTTTACATGTGGACAAGGCTAACGATGGTTCTTTACAATATATGCAATCAAATTACAACAGCCACCGCGTACTGTCATATACCTCATCTGGAGCATCAGACAGCTCATCAACAAAGCTTAAGATTCTATGCAGCTTTGGTGGAAGAATTCTGCCACGTCCAAGTGACTGTAAGCTGAGATATGTTGGTGGAGAAACACGCATAGTCCGGATAAGCAAGGATATTACATGGAGAGAGTTGTGGCAGAAAACAACTGCAATTTACGATGAAACAGCTGCTATAAAATATCAGCTTCCTGGGGAGGATCTTGATGCTTTAGTTTCCATATCGAGTGACGAAGATTTATTGAACATGATGGAGGAGTGTAATCTTCTGGAAGATGGAAAAGAATCAAAAAAACTTCGCATGTTTCTTTTCTCTCCAGCAGATTTGGATGAAGCTCATTTCAGTCTGGCAAACCCTCATGGTGATTCAGAGATGAAATACGTAGTTGCTGTCAATGGCATGGACCTTGGATCTCGAAAAGGCTCTGCTTTATGTGGTTTAGCTAGCTCTTTCGGAAACAATCTAAATGAGTTGGACAGACTGAATGTTGATAGGGACACAAGTAGGATTGCCACTGGATTTGTTGGAGTTAGTAACTCAAACTTGGTTGGCTTTGTTGCACCGCCAACATTGATTGAGCCTTCTGCGGCAACTGTGTCAATTTCTTCCAAAGCTTATGAAACTGATATGCGGTTTTTTCATGGTCAGACTGTGCACAACGATCAAGAAAGGCATTATCCTTCACAATTTGGCTATAATTTTCACTCTCCCTACTATTCGCCTTCTGAAAGTGCTGTGCCACAATCTTCCTATGGACTTATTTCTGAACAGAAAGATCTTGAAGGGAAGTATGTGAATGCCTTGGGCCCTGTTTCTGAACCGAAAGGCCTTGAAGGAAAGCCTCTAAATAGCTCAGACACAGTGTTCACAGGACCGCAAGAAAAGGAGGCTAAGCTGAAAGTTGAAGACCTAATTCAAACAGAGAGTGAAGGTAAGCAAATGTTTGATAATGAGCATTTTGTTCCTTTGCAGGCACCCGGTGATAACACTAAAGTTAGTTTTCCTGTTGAAGAGTCATCGGTCATGGTGGTACCTAAACTAGATAGAGAATTTTCTTCGAAGGATTCAAATGGCAAAGGGAAACCTGAGGAACCTATGCAGGTACCTAAACCTCTCGATGCTGTTATGTCGTCTGGACTTCCCTCATCCAATGGCAATGAGTATTTTACTTCTGGTAATGACCCTGTTCCTGAATCCGTCTCAGAGTCTAACCCTACTGATTTGAGTTACTTTGAGTCTTCTATTCCCCCACAGAGAGTTTACCGTTCTGAATGGATTCCTCGAGAGCAGTTGGAGTTGCTTAGCAGAATATCGAAGTCAGATGATTCGCACAATTCTCAGTTTCTAGTTAATCAGTCACAAAATGATACTTCCCAGCATGAATTAGTTGCAGCATCTGTTGAAAACTTGCAACAGGGAAATGTGGATATTCCAGCCGAACAGTCAGTTTCTATTGAAAGGTCTTCCCATCAGGAACAGGAAACCTTTGATAATGGGCTTACTAGAACTCCAAAGTTGAAGCAGACAGACCCTCTTGAAGTTGGAGATTCCATGCATGAAAATTACGTTATTAAGGCAGAGACAGAACTAGTATTGAAGCTCCATAACAGAAGCCTCGAGGACAGTTCAGCTGTTAGCAATGAGGATTCAGTGAAATACCCTGAGGATTCTAGAATTCATTGTGTTGACGAGGTTGGCAGTCAGTCAATTGCTAACGATGGCTATGGGCTTCCTCAATCTTCAACATGGATAGGGACTCGAGAAGAACCCAATGTTGATGCTCCCAAAACCAAGCAGGCAGACATTCTTATTGATATCAATGACCGGTTCCCCCGTGATCTTCTTTCTGACATATTCTCAAGAGCTGTTCTTTCTGATGGTTCATCTGATTTTGGTCCATCACTACAGAATGATGGAGCTGGTTTGAGTGTGAACATTGAGAATCACGATCCTAAACACTGGTCCTTCTTTCAGAAACTGGCAGGGGACCAGTTCACGAGAAGGGATGTTTCTCTTATTGATCAAGACCATGTTATGTTTTCTCCAGGACTTACAAAGGTCGAAGAGGAGGCTCCTTTAGCGTATGACTTTGTACCACTGACTAGAGATGGAATTCTTCCAAACAGGGGAGTGCAGGAGAAATATGGTGAAGATGGTCAGAAAGATGGAGCTGTTTCTACAGCTATTCATTCTGATTATAACGTATCACGTATGAACGTCAGTGAAGGCATGCAATACGATGATTTGATTGATAATAGAATTCGTGACTCAGAATACGAGGTAGCTTCTTTTATTTTATTTTGTTAATAATTTTTTTTGGCCCCGAATTTTCGAAATTTACGAGTCATTTACTGAACATAAATGCTTTACATATAATGTTTATTAATCTTATATTCTAGGACGGATTTGGAATTGTTGGCTTACCTCTTCTAGATCCTTCTTTGGTGGATTTTGATATCAGCTCATTGCAGGTTTGTGCCATTATTTGCACTTTTGTAATTCCTGTTTTGATATTTACTTTGCCCATCTATTAAAACGACATTTACATTCTGTTGTAAGTTGACTCTATGACATAATGAACATCTGTTATTTATTTGTGCATTTTTCAAAATGATTTGGTCACAAGAAATTGGTTACTAGTTGCAAATGATTATATCATATCAGAACCACCAATTATTAATTTTCACTGTTTGGTGCCTTTGCAGATCATAAAAAATGCGGATCTCGAGGAACTGAGGGAGCTTGGTTCTGGCACATTTGGTACTGTATACCATGGAAAATGGAGAGGCTCAGACGTGGCAATCAAGCGTATAAAGAAGAGTTGCTTTACTGGTCGCCAATCTGAGCAAGAGAGACTGGTAACTCATTGCTTTTTGTTTTCCCTCTCTATATAGTGTCCAACTGTTATATATTCTTGTTTCATGTTGTTATTACATACACCATTTCCACTTTCACACTTTCAGACAATTGAGTTTTGGAGGGAAGCTGAAATTCTATCAAAGCTGCACCATCCAAACGTGGTTGCATTTTACGGTGTGGTACAAGATGGACCAGGCGGAACATTGGCCACTGTGACAGAGTACATGGTTGATGGTTCTTTAAGACATGTTCTAGTTCGAAAGGATAGGTATACTGCTCTTACATGGGGTTTGGTAGACATTGTTTTTTGCTCCACATGATTAAGCAATTGTGGAACCGGCTCAGAATCGCTGTCTTGAATTAATTTTTTCCTTTCGTTTTTTTATTTTCTGTTCACAGTAATCTCATTTTCTGTTTAATGCAAATTTGCAGGAATCTTGATCGCCGAAAGAGACTCATGATTGCCATGGATGCAGCTTTTGGAATGGAATATCTGCATTCAAAGAATATAGTGCACTTTGATCTCAAATGCGACAATTTGCTGGTTAACTTAAAAGATCCATCAAGACCTATATGCAAGGTTGCGTCGATGTGAAATTCCCTTTCTATTTAAATTTATATGTCTGAAATTATATTAATTATTACCATTTAATTCTGATTTTTCCCATGCAATGTATCCAGGTAGGGGATTTTGGTTTATCGAAAATAAAACGAAACACCTTGGTTTCCGGTGGAGTTCGAGGAACTCTTCCATGGATGGCTCCAGAGCTTCTAAACGGAAGTAGCAATAAAGTTTCCGAGAAGGTCAGACCAGAACAGATACAAAGTGTAGCTTAGTAAAATTGAATTTAAAGAGAATCTGACATTGAATTTACTGCTTTGAATTTCAAGATTCTTTTAAGATTTTTATTCTTTAAAGCACAATCTTAATTCTCGAGAATAGTTGAGGACTTATAACTAATGACTCGTTCGTCTGACAGGTCGATGTTTTTTCATTCGGTATTGTCTTGTGGGAGATACTCACCGGGGAGGAGCCTTACGCCAACATGCATTACGGTGCAATCATAGGTCTGTAATTCTCGCTCGTTTATTTTTGGTAATAAAAGTAAAAAATCCGGTTTATCATGTGTTGCTTATTACAATTGATGGTTGTGTCCCAGTTAAATTATCTTTTCGCAAAATATCTGCATCTATGTTAATTTAGAACCCGTAAACTAAGAATCTCTTATAAACTAAACGGGAACACCATGCCTGGACAAATACGTATACGCTTTTAGTATTCTTAAGTTTGATCTGTTTTTTTTTTTTAATAACGTGTATAGGTGGCATTGTGAACAACACATTGAGGCCAACGATTCCGAGCTATTGTGATTCGGAATGGAGAATATTAATGGAGCAGTGCTGGGCGCCTAATCCTGCATTAAGGCCTTCGTTTACCGAGATAACTAATCGACTGCGTGTAATGACTACTCCCTCACCCCAGACGAGAAAGACGGGTTCGTAGTTAATTAACTAAATATGGTTCGATAAATTAGTCTTCTTTTACTAATTAAATTATACCAATAGATTTGTTCATTTAATTGGAAAAAAATGGTCTGTTTAACGTAGTTATATTTGAATATTTGTATACATAAATATTTGATTATTATGATAGTGTTAACTTATATTAACTCAATGATTATTAATAATAATAATAAACAGAAATAATTTAATATTTAAATGCTAATTATGCATTTGCCACGCCGATGCAAACATTATAGGCCTCCCTTTCCACCCAAGCTGAAGGCACCCCTTTTCACCAGCCACCGTATATCCACTGCCGCCGCACGCCGCCACCATCGCCTCCACTTCATCCAAACACTTCAACCCCACAACCTGAAACCCGCCGCGGCCGAGCTGCCGCCGCCACTGATCCGCCCTCTCGTGCCGCTCGAACCTATCGCTCCCTTCGTACGCCACAACATTCTGAATCTCATCCGCAAAGTGGGCCCGCTCGATCTTCCTCCTCCGCTCGCAACTCCTCGGCAGCGTGGCTTCGAGTGAGTCGAAAACCGCCGAATAATAGTGAAGCGACTCCAAGAATCTGCCGAGGAAGAACGGCCCGTTGTGGTTTGCATCCTGCTCGACGACAGTCAACAAGGTCGGTTTCAATTTCTTGATGGCTTGAAGAATATTCTTCAACGACCCTCGACTCTCCCCCACATGTTTGTGCAAATGCATTATACTATTCACAAACAACGCCTCTTCTTCTCCGGCGTAGAGTTTTTCTCTGGTTAACGACAGTGGAGAAACTTGCTCATGCACCAAATGGTATTCGACGAAAGTCCCAAGAGAGACGGCTTCTTCGCATAAGCTCTTTAAGCTACACTCAAGCTCCAATAACAGTTTTTGATTATTATTATCACGCCCTACAATACCCGTGAGTCGGATTATTTTCGGTGGGCCTTCTTTCCGAAATGCCAATTTTCTCACAAGCATAGGCCATTGAAAATTATGCTCCATTCCTAGGTCTACTATATGCAACGAGCTTTTCCCACTCGCCGCTCGAAATATAGCATCGTTTGCCGCCGCGTAACCGAACGCAATATAAGGGGTTGTTTGGTGAAGCAAATAAAAAGCTTCACTTTTTTCCTCAGTGATTAAGGGCAAATCAAGATTAGCCCTATTATTAGTAGTATTGAATGATCCATTAGGGTTTATACTATGCAGAAGAGATAGCCTAGATTTTAGTCCCACTGCAAAGCAATGAGAAACTCTCTGCATGGAATCTCCAAAAGCGCTGACACGTGGCCATATTTGGGCTAGGATTGAGTTGGCTAAGTTACCATCTCGGCAGCCTATGGCCTCGGCGCATGCTAGTAGCAAATGCACCAAGTGGAGCCCTTGATCGACTCCGATCGTGATCGAGCAATCTGCACCGTCGGATCGGTCCAACTCTTCAACATCGATCATCAGATCATCGTCTTCTTCATCTAATTGAAAGTGATGATAAAAGGGCTCGTTTATTAATGTTTCTTCTTGATCACGATCTCGATCTTGCGAGAAGTAGTTGAGGGCGTTATTGTCTTTTTCGTAGCATTCGACGTTGAAGAAGGTGTCGAAGATTTCGTCTATATCGGACTGGGGTGGTGGCTGAGGAGCTTCACTTCCAAAATAACGCGGCCATGTGATCTCGAAATTGTTTTCTTGTTCTTCTTGCGCCACACGGGCCGGGCAGAATTGCCGGATGGCGTGATCCGATTGGTCGAAATTCTCGAATGTGGGAAGGTTGATCCATCCATTGCTTATCATGGACTCCTCCATTGATGAATGAATGAATGACTGATGTGATTTTCTTGGTTTTGATTTGAATTTATTTTGTTGGATTGTTTGGTGAAAAGTTGGTTGTAAGAGTGTATATATATAAAAAATATATATATATAAGTTTGCCGGCTTATTGATATATAAAAAAATAAATGAAGGTAATTAATTGGTCTATGAGGAATTTTTACAGAAATCATTACATAAATAAAAGTAATGAGTTTTGATGTTGTTTGTCTCCAATGTCACAATTATCTAGGGTCGGCCAACAATCAATGAGACAATGTTAGTTGGCCTATGCTTCTTAAGACAACCAATACTATATACTATAAAACTTGTCCAAGAATCTAAACCCAATGAAAATGTACACCGCGTAAAAGATCTATCGTTTATCTATACGCATCAGCAGAAATATATTCGATGTACTTCACTTGATGTAGCATGTAATAAACCTGCTATTTAACGTACCAATAGTCGTATGCAAAAAATCAATAACTTACCAAACTTTTTGAATTTCATCCCAATGAAATGTACAACTTGTAAACATCTGTCGTATTATCTATACGCATGAGCAAAAAAATGTGCGTTTTTCTATGTAGATGAATAGTGATGATGTACTCGATGTAACATGTAATAAACCTGCCATTTATTATATCCAATAGTTGTATGCATAAATCGATAACTCACCAAACTCTTTGAATTTCTTTTCTTCGTTGCTAGCTAGCTAACAAGAGTTTTCAGCAAAGAAAATGACAACATTTGTTGAACTAATTAATCAATTGTTTTAACCAACAAAATCATCAAGTGAGAGGAAATCTAAAGTAGTTAGTTCAACTAATTGAAAAGTGATTCCATTTTCTTTGTTAAGGCCCCCAAAAATAAAATAAAAAATACTCTTGGCATAAAACATCAAATTAGAAATCAAATCATTTTCATGAGTGTTCTTATTTCTTAGAGTCCCTTTGGCTAATCTTATCTAAACATCTGATAAGCTCTTGCTTCTGATAAGCTGTTTCGAGAGTTGATAAACTCTTACATCTTATTTTGATAATCAATTTTTAAAGTATTTAGATATGAACTTATAAGCTATTTATATGTACATTTTAATAAAAATCTTAAAAGTTCTCCACCGGCTTATCTTTAAAATTTTAAATCCTTCAGAAAATATTACCATTTTTTAGAAAAAAACTTATAAGCTCTTTTTAAAAGCACTTATAAGCTTAGCCAATCACTCTCTCAATTACTTGGCGGGCTTTAATGGTGCTTATTACTTGGTAGTTGGGCTCTGCTTTTAATTTTAGGAAGTTATCCAAAAAAAAAAAAAAAAATTAAAAAACTGGATTTCGATTTGATTTCCAGAACCATTCACAAATTCATATAATCAAGTAGTAGTTATGGAATCTCCATTCAAAGCCGATGCATTGAAAGGGAAAGTAGCTCTGGTCACTGGTGGCGGGTCGGGTATCGGATTCGAGATTTCGACCCAATTCGGCAACCATGGCGCCTCCATTGCTATCATGGGCCGCCGGAAGAATGTCCTCGACGACGCCGTTTCATCCCTCCGATCCCTCGGCATCCCCGTAATCATCTCTCTCTCTCTCTCCCCAATCTTCGAAAAATTAATTAGATTGTAAATTTATAACTGTCTATGAATTATGAATCAGCGAACCGATTTGATTTTTTTTTGTTACTTGTATGCAAATTGAAACCCTAATCCCTGATTTTTGGAACCCTAGTATACTACATAAAAGGCTTGCAATTGATTCTGAGTGTCTGAGTAGTTTGATTTCATTTTTCAGCTCTAATTGCAATTAATTATGTACTGGAATTATAGAATATTTTAGTAGTTTTTATTCTTCTTCTCTGCAATTTTTTGGTTTTTTTTCTCAGGCTGTCGGTTTTGAAGGGGATGTTCGTAAAAAAGAAGATGCACAGAGAGTTGTCGAAGCAACAGTGAAGCATTTCGGAAAGCTCGACATTCTTGTCAACGGTGCTGCTGGCAATTTTCTTGTTTCGGCTGAGGATCTTTCTCCTAATGGTTTTAAGACAGGTTTGTCTATAGCTTCTGCCGAATTTGTTTGATTAGAATTTGTCGAGAATTGGCTTATTCTTGGTCTGTGAATATGTGGTGTAGCTACAATTTTTTTTTTTTTTTGTTGAAATTTGTTATTTGAAATTGTAAATGTCGTTTTAATTTTACTGGAACCGTAATTTAAAGATTATGCATAACTTTTTTGTCGAAACACCAAATTAGTTGATTCAAGTTGGATTACAAAGCCAACCTTAAGTACTACAAAGTTGGTGCTTTGAGTTTTTGCCAAATTCGAAGTGAAAAGGGTCAAAATCACATTTGAAGTCAGATCGGTACCAATAAAATTGAAATGATATTTAGCACCTCTAATTATATATACTGATAAAAGAAATCTGCTGTCAGCATCTTTCTCCAATGTTTTTTTTACGATTTTATGGTTTCTAGTATGGTTATCTCGAACACGAAAAAACACGAGACTTGTGGATAGTTGATTTTTGCATCTTCAATACTATTTTGCCCAAGAATCACTCATTTAAATGTACAACATTGTTAATTGTTATTTACTTTCTGCAGTGATGGATATTGATTCGGTTGGCACATTCACTATGTGTCACGAAGCTCTTCCGTACCTTAAAAAAGGTGGGCCCGGCAGAACCTCGTCTAGTGGGGGGTTTATACTAAATATAAGTGCAACTCTGCATTACACAGCATCATGGTACCAAATCCATGTATCTGCAGCCAAGGTTTGTAAAAAATGTTGACGCTTGTCATAAAAAAAAAAATACTTCGAAATTTTCTTGAAAATATAGAAAATATTTGTGGCCAATATTACCGCTTTCCCTTCAGGCAGCTGTTGATGCTACGACAAGAAATTTAGCACTGGAATGGGGTACGGATTACGATATTAGGGTAAACGGGATTGCACCGGGTCCCATTGGAGACACACCTGGCATGAGTAAACTTGTGCCCGAAGAAATAAATAACAATGTGAGAGAAGATATGCCTCTCTATAAACTGGGAACTAGGTGGGATATTGCAATGGCTGCTGTCTACCTTGCCTCGGATGCTGGTTCGTTTTCTTGAAATTGCTCATATTTTTTTTTTCGTTCTAATCTATAATAATCTTTTTTTTAGGCTTTCTTGGAGGTAAAACAGGGAAATTTCAATTTTTTTTTCCTTTGAAATAAATGGTTCTAGCTTAATATTTTTGTCGTCAAAAAATTCTAGAATTGCCTTACAAGTTTATCGAAAGGTTAATCCCTGCAGTTCCAATGTATACAATTGCTGATTTTGAAATTGCCCGTATTTTTCTAATTTGTATTAACTTTCTTTAGGCTTTCTTGGAGGTAAAACAGGGGAATTACAGTTTTTTTTCTTTGAAATAAATGGTTCTAGCTTATTATTTTTGTCGTCGAAATTCTAGAATTGCCTTTCAACAAGTTTTATTCAAAGGTTAATTCCTGTTGTTCCAATGTATATATATCATATATGTTAGTTTTAGTTCTATTATGATTCTTATATTCTCTTTTCTTGATCATTTTTTTATATATATATTTATATATGTAAAGGTAAATACGTAAACGGGAGTATTCTGCCTGTGGATGGGGGACTTTGGCTGAGCAAACCTCGTCATCTGCCAAAAGATGCCGTTAAAAGATTCTCTCGATCTGTAGAGAATAGATCGAGGGCAAAACCAGACGGAGTTCCTACCAGCAAGCTCTAGTAGCAGCCTAATGTGATTGTATGGTAGTATTAATGTGATGCAGCTGAGAAATAAATCTCAGAAAATAAATTTAGATTTTTTAAAACAAAATAAACTAAATGTTCATATATTCAGTCAAATTTGTAATATTTTAAGTTGGAAATTCATGAAATTCAGATTTAATTTATGAACTTATTAATACTTTGAAATTTGATTCGAGATTGATTGTTAAAAGGTCGTTTCAGCTTTGTTCATTAACATAATGAATCAAATTTGAACACATATTTTCATTCCATAAGTTATGAAACTCAGCCTCGAGCTCGAATGAAAAATATGTGCAAATCAAGGTACTCGAGCTCGATTTGTGTTCAGTTACATTAAAGCCCCATCGAATTAGACTCAATCTTTTAACAAATCAAGCTCATAAACAACTTCAAAAACTTCGATAAAGGTTCAAACAAGTTTGAACAATCATAAGTTCGGCTCGATTTCATTCGTTACGTATATGGAATTGAAAAGAGGAGATCAACAAATAGAAAAAAAAAACTCCTTTGTTAAATACAAAGGCAAAAAGGGGAAATGTAACCACGAGACAAGTATGAAAAACATTAAAACAACCTCTTTAATAGTTCATTCAAGGGGTAATTTAGTAATAAACTTGAATTAGCAGGGGTTTGTGTTGCTAATATTTATAATACGAGGGGTATTTTAGCTATTTGGTATAACACGAGGGACTTAAATGCAATAAACTAATTTTAAAAACACAGTGAACATGAAAAAAAAGGGGAAAAAAGACAAATGATGGATCATCTTCAACCTCAGCTCAACGATAAGAGCAATCCTCTCATATCTCATTCTCCACCACCACCACAAATTATATATTCATATTTCCCTATTTTTTTTCAAACCCTCACTCACAGTTGTTTGCCCCACCATTCCCACACACACAGAAAACACACATTCAGTGAGTGAGTGATTTCAGCAATGGCGTCCACAGCAGCTGCATCGTCGCCGGCCTTCTGTGGCATCCCCAAGGCCTCAACCGCCACCGCCGCCAGAGCCTCCCTGAAAACCCCCACCACTCGATTCCTATCGAAAACCCCAATCCGCGGCCTGGGTTTCGCCGCCGCCGCCGCGGACCCGCTCCTCTCCCGCCACGTGGCAGTCAAGATGGCGTCGCTCAAGAGGGGATCGTCCGCCGCCGTCAGAGGAGTGGCGTCGATGGTGAAGAAGAGCGTGGGTGACCTCACCGCCGCCGAGCTCAAGGGCAAAAGGGTCTTTGTTAGGGCTGATCTGAATGTACCCCTCGATGACAGCCAGAATATCACCGATGACACCAGGATCAGAGCCGCCATTCCAACCATCAAACACTTGATAAGCAATGGTGCTAAAGTCCTTCTCTCCAGTCACTTGGTTAGTGTTTAATTTCTTTTTAAATCTTTGAACAATTTCTACTAAATTTATTTATTCCGGCATTTGATTCAATCTTATTGCATTCTTCTTTTGTGGATTTGCTCATACCATTTGTTGTGGATTTAGTATTTGCAGCTTGTGATTGTTTGATTTTCAGTTCCGTTTTTTTTTTTTTTTTCGAGTATAACTTTTCTGTTCTTCGAAGTTTCTAATTTGTTGAAGTATGTTTAATTTATGAAGAATGCGATAACTGGGATTCGGTTAATCTTTGTAATTCGTTGTTCTATGAGCAATTATGAAATTTGGATGCGTTCGAATTAACCTTGATGCATTCGTCCTTTGTTGGTGTTTATCTTTTCATTTCGTGTTTGAATCTGATTTGATCATACCATTTTTCGTTATTCTTTTCTTCCGACTTTCCAGTTTGTTGAAGTGTGTTGGCTATAGGCTTTTTCATTTTAAATTTTTGTCTGATTTCTGAATTAATTTTTTCTTCGGTTTTCGTTTTTCAGGGTCGTCCAAAAGGTGTGACTCCAAAATACAGCCTCGCACCTCTCGTACCGAGGCTATCTGAACTGCTCGGAATCCAGGTAAAAATAAGAATAAAAAAAAATAAAATAAACATGTTTGCGTTAATGGTGAAAAAAGTATATAAGAAACATATAATTTGGACCGAGTACCTATTTATTTCTCTTACATTCACCAACACCGATTCAGGTTGTGAAAGCCGATGACTGCATTGGGCCAGATGTCGAAGCGTTAGTGGCTGCACTCCCCGAAGGTGGTGTTCTCTTGCTCGAGAATGTGAGGTTCTACAAAGAGGAGGAGAAGAATGATCCGGAATTCGCCCAAAAGCTCGCCTCATTGGCTGATCTGTATGTGAACGACGCGTTCGGAACTGCGCACAGGGCCCACGCATCTACTGAGGGTGTCACCAAATTCTTGAAGCCCTCCGTTGCTGGTTTCCTCTTACAAAAGGTTTGCTGAATTACGTTAAGGCTATGTTTGGATCCAACAAAAATGCGAAGTAAAAAGATGAAAAGAGCAAGTAAAAATACTAGAGATTTTCAAATTCTTTGTTTTCATTTGCTTCTGCAGTTTCATTTTCTTCATTTCAAAATCCCATGAACCAGACGGAGCCTAGACATTGCTGCTGAATAAAGCTGTTTAATTTCTTCCCTGTTGACCTTTGACTTCCATGTACCCCGTGCTTTATCAAACATAATTTCCATTCAATGCAAAATTGAAGTGAAGTAGGATAACATTGTGATATTTCCCTATCGTAGATTTACTTAACTCGAAAAATAACAAACATCTATACAAAATACCAGGCTTGATTTCTCGCCCGTTGACCTTTGACTTTCGTGCATCTTTTTATAGGAGCTAGATTATCTCGTTGGGGCAGTTTCAAACCCAAAGAAACCCTTTGCTGCGATTGTGGGTGGTTCGAAGGTGTCATCCAAGATTGGTGTAATCGAATCACTTTTAAGCTCATGTGATATATTGCTGTTGGGTGGAGGAATGATCTTCACTTTTTACAAAGCACAAGGCCTATCTGTGGGGTCGTCCCTCGTGGAAGAAGACAAGCTCGATCTTGCCACGTCACTCCTCGAGAAAGCTAAGGCTAAAGGTGTCAGTCTTTTGCTACCAACCGATGTCGTTATAGCCAACAAGTTTGCTCCGGATGCTGAGAGCAAGGTGCCCTGTTTTCTTGAATTTTAATTTGCTCCTTGTTATTATTACAAGATTTATTATTATTATTATTTTTTTTTCCGGGTTTTCCGTAAAAGGCCACTTTTAATGGAGTTGAGCTTTTGGGATGTTGTTAGATTGTGCCGGCGACTGAAATTCCAGATGGATGGATGGGATTGGACATTGGACCGGATTCGATTAAGACATTCAATGCTGCTTTGGACACTACAAAGACTGTTATTTGGAATGGACCAATGGGAGTCTTTGAGTTTGAGAAGTTTGCTGCCGGTACCGAGGTACATATTTCTTTCTTCCGGGTTGAATTTTGAACGGAAATTCCGATCCGAATTTTTCCGATTTTGGAACAATATTTTTCTTTCCAAATTCCAAAAGTTCCGATTTTCAAAATTTTCAAAATTCAATTCCGGAATGGAATTGGAATCAGAATACGTATCAGATTTCAGTTTCCGATCCAATTTCAATTTCCAAAAATAGTTTCACAAAATTCCTACCTTTTTTTCCCGAAAAAAATCCCGAATTCCGCTGATTCCGATCCGGAAATTTTTGATTTTGGAACGAGTTCTTTCATTACAGATTTCGAAAATCGGATTTCCCATTTCTTGAAATTGGAACGGAATTGGAATTAGTTTTCCACTTCCAATAAAAAAATTGATTTTTTTCTTTCCGAATATGCTAATTCCGATCCGATTTCCATATTTCTTACTATACCATTTCTCAATATATTTGTTAGCCATGCATTATTGTTCTATAAAAATTCGAATTGTGTACGAGAAAAAGAAGTACGAAAAAAAAGCATTGAAAAATGTGAATCTTTTAATTCAGGCAATTGCGAACAAACTAGCTGAACTTAGCGGAAAGGGGGTGACCACAATCATTGGTGGCGGAGATTCGGTTGCGGCGGTGGAGAAAGTAGGAGTGGCCAGTGTGATGAGCCACATATCAACCGGTGGTGGGGCCAGTTTGGAGCTCTTGGAAGGCAAAGAACTGCCAGGTGTCCTCGCCCTCGATGAAGCCATCCCTGTCGCCGTGTAAGGGCATAACCGTCATTTTACAATAAATTCTTTTGTAGCCGTGCTTTTTTCGTTCGGGTTTGTAAAGGAGAAAATGTATGAGTTCATGTTGTAGATGTTTTGGCTTTTGCCCTCAATATAATAAGCTCTCTTTTTTTCTCCCCCCCTTGTAATCCAATCAAGAAACAATTGAGGAGTGTGTTATTGGCTTATTGCCCCTGTGTTTTATCTAATTGTTAAAAAACCCTCCATGTTATTTTTTATTGGCAAAAAACCCCCTATCGATTCAATTCTTCTAGCAAACACCCCTCTAAAACTTAAGAGGGTTTTTTTGCAAATAAAATAACATGATGATTTTTTTTTTTTTTTTTTTAACAATTTGATCTAATATAAGGGTACTAAATGCAATAAACTATGATGCATTATGCATATGCCTCCAAATTGTGGTCCATTCCACCTTGTAAATGTTGTTATTTAATTGCAAAGTTGTTGACTTTATGCTTCTTGGTGGTGCCATTGTGTTTTGAGGTATATTAAGATGCCTAATGGTATATTCTATACAATATTGAGTGAGATATAGTACTTTTGGAAACAAATGTTTGGTTACTCCAATAATTTTTTGAGTCGACCGGCCACTAGCGGAATCAGGATTTTAAGTTCCTGATGGTCGAATGCATAAAATAAATTTATAGGGTATACCTTTAATACTAGTATACACGGATTTTTCTATATTCATACATCAAATAATAGGTACCTGAGAAATATTGGTTAATTGTTAGATTATTTATCTTTTAACAATATAATTGAAATTTCGTAAAAAAAAATAATATAATCTATATTTTCTAAGCTTAAAAAAAAATTTGAATAAAAATAAAAATTTAGGCCTTAATTGATTAATGGGTAAATTACAACCCACCCCTGAAGTATTGTAAAATTACGAAAACCCCCTCTTATTTGGATAATTACATCTACCCCTCAACTATGAATCTTCTTACACCTCCACCCTTAGGGTGTCAAATTCAACATAATCATCTAGATTCCATGGAATGTGCTCTAGTTTGTACTCGTTTTGCGTAAAAATACAGTTTCTGATGCACCACAATCTGATATATACAAGCTAAAAAACACATCTTATGATCATATTTTGTTTCAAAATGTGGAGCTCAAATAGGATCAAACGGGTACAAAAGTGATAATATTCCATATGATCAAGAAGATTCCACTAAATTTCAAACCGCAAGGGTGGACGTGTAAGAAAATTTATTATAGAGGAGTTGTTGTAATTACCCAAACATGAGGAGTGTTTTCGTAGTTTTATCATACCTCAGGGAATGGTTGTAATTTACCCTTGATTAATTGATTGTGTGGTCCTAATTTACACCTTTACTGTGTGCGCGCAAACCGGTCCGGTTTAACAAAACCGGGGCATAGTTTTCTCAGCCCCACGACCTATTCTGTAACATATAAAAACCCCTTCTAGATCCTTCCACTGCTTTTTCGCTACTGTCATCTCTTTAAACCCACAATCACCACCGATTCTCTGCAACCCAAACACACCTCCATTTCTCGATCAACAAAGTACAGATTGAATCAACCGTAAGCTCAATCTCATCTCATCTCATCTCATCTTCTTCCTTTTTCAGTAACTGCTGTTGGATTATTCTGATTTTTTTTTGTTTTTTTGATCGATTTGTTTGTTTGTGATTTTGGCATTTTGAAACAGAAGAAAAATGGCGACGAAGAAGAGCGTCGGATCGTTGAAGGAAGCAGATCTGAAGGGGAAGAGAGTTTTCGTGAGAGTGGATCTGAACGTGCCGTTGGACGATAACTTCAACATCACCGACGATACCAGAATTAGGGCCGCCGTACCAACTATCAAGTACTTGATCGGAAACGGCGCTAAAGTTATCCTCTCCTCTCACCTCGTACGTATTCACCTCTTTTTTACCTAATGATAAAATCTCACAGTTCGATCTGAATTATTAATTCAATTTAATTGTCTGCATGCGTGATGTGTAATTCTTAATTTTAAAGTGTTGGCTGATTTTTGTTTAAGTAGGTTGTTGATCTGTTGTGGCTTGTTATGTATCGATAATTAACTGATTAGTCATTGATCTATGTAGTATGAACACTCGAATTATGAAACACTTCTTATTTTGTATGGGTAATTTGATGTTGGGACTATATGTTGCTTTTTTATTTGGACTCTGGATCGATATGCTTTTTTTAATTTTATTTTTACATCTAGATGCTTATGATTTGGAGTAAAGTTAATTTGTGTAGTTTCGGATAAAATTGAAGTTAATAATGGTCTGATGATTTCCTTCTTGTTCTTCAATCCTATTGGAAAAAAAAGTGTTGGTTATAGTCTGAAATTCTCTAGGATGTCCACACATCAATGAATTAATTACTTTTTATAGATGCTTAATTTATAATTGTGATGGTGGTAATTCAACCGATATTTATATTTTTAACTTTGAAAGTGATGTAATAATTATTAATGTTGTCACAGGGGCGTCCGAAAGGCGTGACACCAAAGTACAGCTTAAAGCCGCTTGTGCCTAGACTATCCGAACTTCTTGGACTTGAGGTATGTATAACAAAGGATGTGGATTCATGCCCGATATGCTGTTTAATTTTCTAATGCTCTGTTTTATCTCGATTTTTAGGTCAAGATGGCTAATGATTGTATCGGTGAAGAAGTTGAGAAGTTGGTGGCTGGATTACCTGAGGGTGGTGTTATTCTGCTCGAGAATGTTAGGTTTTACAAAGAAGAGGAGAAGAACGAGCCAGAGTTTGCAAAGAAGCTTGCATCCCTCGCAGACTTGTACGTTAACGATGCCTTTGGAACTGCACATAGAGCTCATGCTTCAACCGAGGGTGTTGCCAAATACTTGAAGCCTTCTGTTGCTGGTTTCCTTATGCAGAAGGTGAGTCTTTTTTTTTTTTTTACAATTTTTGCAATGATCTTTTCTTTGATACAACTATGATAATTAGGGAAATAGTAATTCTTTTGTCATATCTTAAATTGTGGTGGATTTTCTCATCAAGTATTCTTGAGTGGGTTTTATTCGTTTCTTATTTTCATGTTCTTGCATATATAATCGAGCTTCTTTATTGTATTTTTCAGGAGCTGGATTATCTAGTTGGAGCTGTGTCCAATCCCAAGAAGCCATTTGCTGCCATTGTCGGTGGCTCAAAGGTTTCCAGCAAGATTGGTGTTATAGAGTCATTGTTAGAGAAGGTAGATGTACTTTTGCTCGGTGGAGGGATGATTTTCACCTTCTACAAAGCACAAGGACTTGCCGTGGGTTCGTCACTTGTGGAGGAAGACAAGCTTGATCTTGCTACTTCACTATTGGAGAAAGCCAAGGCAAAGGGTGTCTCTCTCTTACTTCCTTCTGATGTAGTCATCGCTGACAAGTTTTCTCCTGATGCTAACAGCAAAGTAAGTAGTTTCTTTTTTTGCCCGATGAATATAATTTTTTTTGTTGCATGTATTTGTTGCTTTGATTTAAGTTTAACTGCATTCCGATTTGTTGCATGTATTTGTTGCTTTGATTTAAGTTTAACTGCATTAAGGCCTCGTTTAGTTGGTATGACGAACCATCATTAATTAAATAATTAGGTCTTATTTGATGTTTGGTTAATGCATAAAAAAATGATCTTAGCTTATTTTGGATTGTTGCTCTCGCGAACTTTCTTTCCCAAATGAGGCCTAAAATGATTCTGCAATACTGTATTTCTCAAATTGTTTGTGGTTAACAAGAAATTAGATATAGCCCCACTTGTGATAATTTATGTCGGAAAAAATATTTTTGCTGATTAAATTTTTTTGTGGTAATCTTATTTTCTTCTAGATTGTACCAGCATCCGAAATTCCCGATGGCTGGATGGGACTAGATATCGGCCCAGATAGTATTAAAACATTCAGCGAAGCTTTGGACACTACCAAGACAATCATCTGGAACGGACCAATGGGTGTGTTTGAGTTCGAGAAGTTTGCAGCTGGAACAGAGGTACTTAACATAAGTAACACATTTTATCTTCCATGAAAGAAATTGTCAAATAGTTTTCAAAATGAATAATTTGGTGTAATTGTTGGTTTGTTAGGCTATTGCCAAGAAATTGGCTGAACTTGGTGACAAGGGTGTGACGACAATTATCGGAGGAGGTGATTCAGTTGCCGCTGTTGAGAAGGTTGGTCTGGCGGAGAAGATGAGCCATATTTCGACCGGAGGTGGTGCCAGCTTGGAACTTCTCGAAGGGAAACCACTTCCGGGAGTTCTTGCCCTTAATGATGCTTGAGCAAAGTCTAAATGATTGCTTAAGCAAATGTTAATTGTTGCTTTAAGCGAACTGTTGCTTCTATGGCTCATTTTTTGCCTGTTTTTCGCAGTTGTGTTTTTAGTCTCGTTTTTTACCGGGGTGTATTGCGTAATAGAACTGGGTTTTGTAGAGTGGTGGATCAAATATTCAATAAGCGCTACTACCGTGACTTTTGAATGGCAATAATAAATTCTCCATTTTGTTTATCGATATGTTTGATTGCTGTTTGGAGTTTTTCGGATATGATATTTGTTGTGCGTGAGAATTGCTCCATGATCGTGAGGACATGTTTCTTACATTTTAGAGGCTTATGTATCTCGTCTCGACTACTATGAACACTCATTTTATTTTACATATTCGGAATGGTAGAAATTAGTGAAATAGAAAGATCGACACAATCCGATACAATACGAGTTCCATAGAATAAATGTCCCGTTTGGCTGTCAAGATAAACTGATCTAATGAAATTCGTCCAACATAAAAGCTTCCCAAAAATCAAGATAAAATAAGATAATGAAATACGTCCAACGTAAAAGCTTCCCAAAATCAAGATAAAATAAGATAAACTATGATAGCGGCGTGTCACGGACTTGTTCCCTTAACAAAGAACCGTGCGGCCTTAGCTCCTTCTCGCCCCTCGCGATAGCTAAGTCAGTCTCTCCCGAATTGTGTTGCGAATACTAAGTGATGGAAGAACGAAAGAAGAACTTAAGAAGACAAGAGAGTAAGAAGGTACTTTAGTACTCGTTGGATTTATTGAATTTGTTGGATTTGTTGGATGATTAGAAATGAGGACCCTACCTCTATTTATACAAGACCACCTCCTCAATGGACGGTGGAGATCGATATGATCTAACGGTTGGGAGTGAAACAATCCCTTAAATGTCTCTACCTACCACCACCTACCTCTACCTACCAAAGAATCCCTAAAATGTCTCTACATACCACTATACAATTGGGCCAACTTGGGCCTAACCCTATTTGGGCTAAGTCTTGGACTCTTTAACCTCCCCAACCCAAGGGAAATCGGCAAGGGGTTGGGTCAAAACTAGCGGGCCGTGACATCCTCCCCCGCCTAATCCGGCGACATCCTCGTTGCCTCGAACAAGTGGAGACGATCTTGAAGTCGCCACAAGTTTTCCTTCGTCTCCCACGTTGCCTCGGACTCGGGTAATCCCTTCCATGAGGCTCCAGTAACCCTGCCGGCTGTTTATTCTCCACCTTGTCTTGTTGGCAAACAAGACAAGTCTTCACACATGTATCGACACTGTCCCGCATGTGAGGCCAAAAATAGGCCGTCTCGAGCAACGCCATTGTTCGCCTTTGGCCCGGATACCCCGCCCACTTGGTGTCGTGGCATTCCCTTATGACGTCCTTCCTCAAGCTGCCCCACCTCGGTACGAAAAGTCGATGTCCCTTCGTGTAAAGTAGGCCATCCTCTACCCAAAATTGTCTCGTCTTGCCCTCCTTGACGAGTCGGATTAGCTCCTTGGCCATTGGATCATGTTCGAGCCCTTCTCGAATCATGTCGGCCAAGTTCCCCCTGGTTGAGCTAATAGTTGCGAGTTCGGCTTTTCTACTCAAAGCATCGGCTACAACGTTTGTCTTCGATGGTCGAGTCTTCCCCGTCTCGACCAACTCATTAAGTTGCTTCCGGAGTTCCTCGGGCTCCGGCGGTGACATGCGATAGGGAGCCATGGCGGGTGGCTTGGCTCCCGGCTCCAACTCGATGGCATGATCCACCTTCCTCCTAGGTGGAAGCTTGTTGGGTAAATTCGGTGGCATCACATCTTGGCTGGCCTCCAAGACGGTTTGGATGATCGGTGGCACGTCCTCCTCTTTGTTGATGGACGGGCTTTCCTCCTTTAAAGTGGCTAAGAATGTCTGCTCGCCCCGTCGAACTCCCTTGGCAACTTGCATGGTCGACAGTTGCCTTGGTTGTGTGCTTTCTTCCTTAGTGGTGCCGTTGATGGCCGGCACCATGCAAGGTGTTCCCTTTTCTAATATGCAAACCGAATTGAAACAAGGCATAGGGATAGCCGTTACCTTGCGGAAGAAGTCCATGCCTAGGACCACCTTGAAGTCATCCATTGGTGCTACCGAAAAATCCACTTGGCCCTTCCAAGTGCCTAAGTGTAGCTCCGCGTCTCGCGCTACACCGTTGAGCGGTTGTGCCTTAGCGTTAACGGCCTTGAGCCAACCGTCTCGTCTAGTCCACCGCAGGCCAACCCTCTTGGCCTCTTCCTCGGTGATAAAGTTGTGGGTCGCTCCCGTGTCCACCATCACCTTTGCTGGGGTACCGTTGATGCGGGCCTCCACGTACATCAGCCCCTTGCTTGATGTTGCCGGCATCGGATTAGCCTTCAAGGCGTTAAGAAGTTGGAGCGATCCCATGTTGCCTAGTTCCTCGTTTGTGTCTTGCTCGGTCTCTTGTTGTAAGAGTGCCGACAATGACCCCATCTTGGGACATTGACTCATCGCGTGCGGCCCCTTGCACACGAAGCATCCTCCCTTAGGCACAAACGACTTCTTCTTCTCTACAAGTTGTTGGCGTGAGGATGGATTGTCTCCTCCCCTCGAGGTTGACGCTCGCCGTGGGTCTCGATTATCTCGATGTTCCCGACCATGATTGTCCCGTCTTTCTCCTCCGCTTTTAGTCGGGTTCCACTTCTCTTGTCGCAACGAATCTCTCGGTTGGTACTCGGTTAAAGACTCGGCGGCGGCAATAGCTTCATCGACGGATTTGATGTCTCGTCGGTGGAGTTCTTGCTTGGCCCAGCCTTGTAACCCATCGGTGAAGTGGAAAAGGAGATCCTCCTCGGAAAGGTTGGGAGTTTGAAGGGTGAGGGTGGTGAACTCCGTCACGTACTCGCGGATTGAACTTCGTTGCTTGAGTTCCCTCAACTTCCTTCGAGCCTCATAGACGACGTTCTCCGGGTAGAAGTGTCGCTTGAGTTCCCTCTTAAACTCTTCCCAAGTATCGATTCGGCAAATGTCTTTCTCGATATCGGCGTGCTTTCTACGCCACCATAACATTGCCGTATCGGAAAGGTAAAGGGAAGAAGTTCTTACCTTGATCATCTCGTCGACTAGACCGATACCCTCGAAGTATTGTTCCATCCTCCATAGGAAGTTCTCGAATTCCTTGGCGTCCCTTACGCCGTTGAATCCCGTTGGCTTTGGGCAGTCCACCCTTGGACTTGGAGTAACGCCAATGCTTCCATTAGCGGCGGCCTTTTTGCACAAGGCCAAGTCGTCGCGCATCCCCTCGATGCTCTCTTGGAGGGATTGGATGATGGCATCCAATCGATACAACCGTTCCTCCCGCAACGCTTCATTGTCTCTCGACAAATCGAGTTGCTCGGCGACGTGATTCTCCAACACTCCCGTATCGTGCTCGAGCTTCTCGAATCGTTCGCTAAGCTCCGCTATGGCGATGTTATTCTCGAGCCTCTCGAGTCTTTCGCCATGATCCGTTAGCACGACCTCGTTAACGGTACTCTCTCCACGAGCCTTGCTGTGGTCCCTCTTCTTCTTGTTGTTTACGTGGGCCTCCCTGCCACGTCCCTCGGTTGCCACGTCCCTCGGTTACGTATGAAATATCTTCAACGTTCGCCATCGTTGAGGATTCGATCAACACAAAGCCCTTAACCGGGCTCTGATACCACTTGTCACGGACTTGTTCCCTTAACAAAGAACCGTGCGGCCTTAGCTCATTCTCGCCCCTCGCGATAGCTAAGTCAGCCTCTCCCGAATTGTGTTGCGAATACTAAGTGATGGAAGAACGAAAGAAGAACTTAAGAAGACAAGAGAGTAAGAAGGTACTTTAGTACTCGTTGGATTTATTGAATTTGTTGGATTTGTTGGATGATTACAAATGAGGACCCTACCTCTATTTATACAAGACCACCTCCTCAATGGACGGTGGAGATCGATATGATCTAACGGTTGGGAGTGAAACAATTCCTTAAATGTCTCTACCTACCACCACCTACCTCTACCTACCAAAGAATCCCTAAAATGTCTCTACCTACCACTATACAATTGGGCCAACTTGGGCCTAACCCTATTTGGGCTAAGTCTTGGACTCTTTAACCTCCCCAACCCAAGGAAAATCGGCAAGGGGTTGGGTCAAAACTAGCGGGCCGTGACAGGCGGGTGTACCTGGCAAGTTAATACCAAACATCAAACAAAGTATAATTATTCAGTTAATAATGACTAATCTTTCCAACCAAACGAGGCCTAACGACATAAAGATCGAAAGAGCAAAACCGTGAATGAAAAACCTATAGCAACTTTGAGTGGAGAAGAATGTTGTACATTTTTTCCAGCCAAAAAAAAAAAGAAAAAAAAAAAATAAATAATTTCCAGAAAAAAAAAAAAGAAAAATAAATAAATAAAACCGTGAATGAAAAACCTATAGCAACTTTGAGTGGAGAAGAATGTTGAAAGAAAAAATAAAAAAATAAATAATTTCCAGAAAAAAAAAAAAGAAAAAAAAATAAATAAAACCGTGAATGAAAAACCTATAGCAACTTTGAGTGGAGAAGAATGTTGTACATTTTTTCCAGCAAAAAAAAAATAAAAAAATGAAGAATGTTGTACATTTTTTCCAGCAAAAAAAAAAAAAAAAAAAAAAAAAATGAAATCGATCGCGATGGGACTCGAACCCACAATCTCCCGCTCCGGAGGCGAGCGCCTTATCCATTAGGCCACGCGATCCTTGTTGTTGTTTGTCTACCACAAACCATATAATAACGTAACTAGAAATCTTTTCTTTTTAAATTTTGCTATAATATATTGTTTAATACCATTTTTTTGTAACACAACAATAGAGATAATTATTTAATATAATTTAATTGTGAAGTTATCAAAAGTTAGAGATAATATTGCTCCTTGCTAGGGATGAAAATCAAACGAATCACTTCATATTAACACTTTTGAAATAAATTTCTACCTTTTCGGAAGTGAAAAAATAATATCATGTTATCAACCCCATTCCACCATATCAGAACTTTGGAAATTGAAAAAAAACTATTTTTTTTATTTCACATATAAAAGCGCAAAATCATTTTCAATAATATTATTTTTCTTAAGTTTTGTTGTTTTAATTTTTTTTAATAACAATAAACACACAATTTTATGAGTTTAAATTGAATATTTAGTAAATTTTAAGCTTTAACGGAGGTATCTATAATGTTTTAAAATGTGAGGGGTCGATATATAATTAAATCTAATCTCAAATTGACGACAATATAATTCACTCAATATTTGGTCAAAGCTAAAAATAAAATTTCAAAACAATCGGCCGTAAAATGGGTCAAGTGATAGCTAATATCAGACGAATATATGCACAATTTTCAAAATGAGAGGGTTCTATATGCAATTACACCTAACTTCAAGGGATATAGGTGTAATTACCCTATATATTTTTTTAAAAATATGTCTAGTAATATATATTTTAACACAACATTAGAGATATTTATTGAATAGGATCAATTCTATGGCTATCACAATAAAGTTAATTTACATCTTATATCCAATAGTCAGTTTATCGTTTATTTACACACACCAATGACTGCTCGTAGTAGTAAGTCGTAAGTAGGAACAAAGATAACATAAAACTAAAACTAAAAATAGCCAAACAAATGAGTAACATAAATTTGAGATAGTAGAGAAACTACAACTACAAAATTGCTAGTGGTTGTTTGGAACAATTGCATTGCACAAAAAAAAACATAGTAAGAATAAAATCAAAATCAAAAAAAAAAAAAAAAAAAAAAAAAAACCCGATCGAGTGTATCTAGACGGAAAATCCCACTCCACGCCGGGAAACTCCGCATGCGGTAACATGCCACGTCGTCGAAGAACTTCAAGAAGAAGAAGCATGGTTGTTCTTGATCTTGTATCTATAAAAAACACGCTTCTTCTTGAATATACTATTCTCGATGGTGATCACAACTTTTCCGGGTTCTTTATTCGCAAATGTGTTACGAATAGATTCGTGTTGCCAACTTATTTTCCTTCCCTTCTTCACTATCACCGTATACGAACCTTCGTCGGTCGGCACAAATTCCTCCTTGTAGTTCACATCCCACCCTACTATTGTCAAATCCCACATCAAACTATTTCCCACCTGTTTATATTTAAAAAAAAATGTATATATTAGCTTTAAATAATTCATATAATTTAAGTACACGTGGAAGTGTGTACGTGAGTTCAGTGTGTATATATGAGCGATAAAGATTACCTCTGGTGCAGGGATTTCTATGTTTTCAGTTGTTCCGGCCTTAACGTTGACCTCGGAAGCGGCGTCTTGTGTCGAGAAATCGGGATCGTTTTCTCTTTGTAGTCCTCCGTATATAATAGGTATTTCCTCTGCAGCAATGTATCTGCATTGTGCGATGTCGTAAAGTTTTAATTGTGCTTAACGTTCAAGGACAATTTGGTCATTTGTAGGAGTGGCAATTTCGTAATTTGATGACATGTTTTTATGATTAGTTTTTCGACAAGAAAAGAAATTCGAAGGGCGAAATCGACAAAATAGAAATTAAACGAGAGGAATTCGCTTACTTGAGAAGTGTTTCGGTGACTCTAGAAGGTCTACTAAACACGAATTTGCTCTTTGTCCTTTGCGTCAAAAAGGGCGACAAAATCGCGTTGAAAGCGTAGTACCAAAACGGAACATTGATGAAGATCTGAAAATGGAAAAAAAAAAAACAAAGTGTAGGAGATATTAAATATTAAATTATTCATTTCACTATCAGCTTATGCTCTAGATAAGAAAAAAAAAAGCAACTTACGTTTCTCGAAACAAATTCGGGATAATTGTCCTGAAGAATGCCGACGGCTCGTTTGGTCGCGAGCCTAAGATCCCTTCTAGAAGGTCCCGGAGCGTTCTTGAGATCATTAATTTGGAGCAACTTCGATACTCCACCGTGCCTAAAATCGAGCTTTCGAATCTCCTTCTCGAGCAATTGGAGCCTCCACCTAAGAAACTTCTCCCGACTCGCCTCCGTTCCAAACGTCTTATTGTACGTCGCCTCGTCATCGAAAACACCGTAAACATTATAACAAACGGGGTGTCCTTCTCGATCCAACCCCTTCATGTACCCGACGGTGTCGTAGAAGCTTTCGGAAAGTTCTTCTTCCGTGATGGAATCGATCTTGTTCTCCTTCCTCCACTCGAGCGTGTTCCTTAACATCTCGAAGGCGTCGTTCGGCTTGAAATCTCTCGCCACCAAGAACTTGAATAGGAGAATGTCGGTCGCCGAGTCACCCTTGCTCGGCAATAGCGGGACCCCCCAAAGAGCGATGTCTTTATCTACTTCTTCGTCGGCTTTGTCATCTTTTTCCGTCACTATCATTTTATCCTTCCCCTTGTCGGCGACGATATCTTGTTTTTCGTTTTCGTCGGTAATTTTGTCGGATGATTCTTCTTCGATCTTCTCTTCGTTGTTCTTCGCCTTTTTGAATAATTTGTGTGTCAAAATGGCTTCTTCGAGTTTCGATTTCAGATCTAATAATGCCCTTTTCTCGTACTCTTTTAGATCGGCGACAAACGCATTTTCGTCGCTGATTAAGGACAAATCTCTATCTTTTGCATTGGTTGGTGAGGAAGAAGAAGAAGACTCACCCTTCTCGATTTTTGTCGCAATTTCATTTCCATTTTCATTAGATAAACACTTATCTATTTTCTCACTCTCCTTCACATTTTCCTTCCCATTTTCGACGGAATTTTCCTTGTTGGAGATTGGTAAACTTACATTAGTCGTTTTCGCATTTTCGTCGTGTTTTGCATTTTCGACGCCATTTTCCTTGTCGGAGATTGGTAAACTTACATTCGTCGTTTTTGCATTTTCGTCATCTTTCGCATTTTTGTCGTCTTTTGCATTTTCGTCGTGTTTTGCAACGCCATTTTCCTTGTCGGAGATTGGTAAACTTACATTCGCCGTTTTTGCATTTTCGCCGTCTTTTGCATGTTTGATGTGATCTCCATTTGCTTCGGCGGCGACTTTAGCATCTTCCGTTTTCGAAACAATCTCTTCTTTCTCGACATTTTCGGACATGTTCTTCTTCACGACCTCTGTCTCATCTTTTTTTTCATTAACATCCATTGTTTTTTGTAAGGTTTCTTCTCTGCAAAATCAATTAGCCAAGAAATGCAAGTACAAACACAAACTGAAAATAGAAACTGAAAACTTCTCAATGTAATAATATTAAAACTCTCTCTCTCTCTCTCTCTTGGATTAGTAGTATTACAGTGTGAGATAAACCGCAGTAGTAGACATGAAACGGTTACTGTACGAGGTTTTATTGGCAAATTGTTTGTCTAACGGTAATAAACGGAAAACTAACAGCATTAGCAGTTGTGATCCAACTCTCCGTCCAAATCTGACGGTTGGAAAATTCTGTGTGGCCAATACCAGCCATTGAATTATTCAAATAACTCCTCAATTTTTTTTATTTTATTAAAAAAAAAAAAAAAAAAAAACCAGCCACTGAAAATTCATTGCTAGAGTAAATAACGGTTTTATAAGATTAAAAATAATTGAATGTTCAACAATTTCAATTTCCATCATGTAATACAACATTTTACACTCGTCTACATGTGTGTGTGTGTAAATTATAGTAGTGATATTAAATCATCGAATAAATTTGGATACTTTAATGAAAAAGAAATTCATGTCTTATAAATTTGAATTGATGATGTCTTATACTGAGTTAAAATAACGGGTTTGAATGTGTCGGCGCAACTTTTTTTTTATTAAGGTGGCAAAGTGCAAATACGGGAAAAATACAGGTGGCAAAATACTATTAACACTAATATATAAACCAATTGTTTTAATCAATTTAAGGCACAATACTCTATGTCATTTGAGAAAGTATTGCATTCAATCCAAATTATTTATTTAATACAAACAATTAAGAGAAGAAAAAAAAAGTGCAAATCTCCCAGTTTAAGCAGCTGGAATATACAACTCCACTAATCCCAATACACTTTTCCGGCACCACCACCACTAGCGGCTCTTCCACCGCTCGTCCACTCTTCCTCGTCTCTCATCCATTCAAACCAAACAAACATTCATCCAAGCTTTATCACCTATTTGCCAAACATTCATTCACTCGCAGAAAGAAAGAACCAAAAAAAAAAAAAAGAACGTAGAAGAGAAAATGCGATATATTTTGAACGAATTGCACCAACGAAAGTAGTCCAGGATTTAAGTTTTTATGCAACTTTTTACATTCTCTATTTTTTCGTCATAATCAACTGGCTAACAAGGCCGAATCTCGAAATGTATGTCTGTGTGTGTATGTATATATCCTATACATACACACTAAAAGCATAAACTTACATATCTAATCTTTAGAAGAGGCGACAGGTGTATCGGGATTTGCTCCCCATTCTGTCCAAGATCCATCATATACCGGAACGTTCGTCTTCCCCAATCGGTGAAGACCCTGAAGAAAAAACGAATTTTTAGTCAATAATTAAAAATCATGAGAAAAAAAGAATAATAAAAAGGCTAGGTTTTTATGTGCTGACCAATGTGAGAATGCAAGCAGTTACACCGGTACCACACGAAGTTACGACAGGGGTGTCTAACGAGATTCCTGCATTAGATCACATGTTCATTAACCAAATTCTTTATATATATATATATATATATATATATATATATATATATATATATATATATATATATATACATATATATATATTGAGAAAATTAGAATTTAGAACAGTATTTATTTCTAACCCTCTTGTTCGAATTTCTTCTTGAGCTCATCTGCAGGTAAGAGTGTCTGTGATCCATCCAACATCTGCAAGAAAGTAACAGAAAACTTTATTTCAAAAAAAAAAAAATAATAATAAGAATAAAAAATGAAAAAAAATTGATATATATTTAAAATAACAATAATAATAATAATTAGTCTTGTACCTGGGGAAAGGGGATACACTTGCTTCCAGGAACACTGCCACTTCTTATTCCCTTTCGAGGCTCCGGTGCAACTCCGTCAAATCTTAAAAAATAATAAAAAGGAAAAAAATCGATTGGTTGAGATATAAGTATGGGACGAAGAAATTTATCTTATTGTACAAGCTAATGCCCGTACAACGTTCGAGTTGATCACTTTTTTCGACTTTTGTGTAGGTTAAATAATTCAGAAGTGATTACAATTTATGAAGGTGTTAAATCATAAGCAATAATTTTAAAAATGTTATACCTAGCTTTCGAGCGAGCATCTACGTGCTGATGTGTTTGCTCGTCAATGTTTTTTCGAACCTGAAAAATAACAAACATAACTTGTAACCATAATATTTACACAAAGACAAGATCATACAGAAACGTCATAATTGCTTAAGTTTTACGAATCAAGTGTTTATTTTTCTTAACATTTCCTTAGCATATGAAATTTCATAACAAGAAGCTCGTGAATAGCTATTTCGCAGCTACATATTAAACAATCGAACTCCAAATAAATTTAAATTTTAAAAATAAAAGACCTGTTCAAGTGACCAGACAAGATGTGGCTGAAAATAGGTTTCGAATGTAATCGGCCCAACCTGCAAATAATCATCGAGGGATTATTATTATTATTATTCGATTTTTTAATAATAATAATAATAATAATAATATGTAAAAACAATCGAGAAGAAGAAGGCTTTGCAACACACAAAACTAACCCGTTGCCCTTTGTAAACTTTCTCGATCGCCTCGCTGGCAGCACTAGCTTTCAAGATAGCGTCACTCGACGCGCTCGATTCAACATCGAATCCTGAGGCGCGCCACCTAGGTAGGCCTCCGTCCAAAACCCAAATCCTCTGGTGCCCGAATACTCGAAACATCCTGTTTCGTTTTAGTCACTAACAGTTAGTTAAATTATTACAACCTATGACTAAATAAAAAAAAAGCGTCTCAATTAAATGAATACTGCATTGTATTATTGCTCACCACCAAACACGAGCAGCACTGAAAATTCCCTTCCCATCGTAAACAACTAGCCCGTCTTTATTCTCTATGCCGAGTGCAGAAACAGCTGCAGCAAACGCTTCTTCGGATGGCAACATGTGTGGCAACTATGCACACAACATTTAGGAATAATGGTTATTTATATTTATTGAATGCAACAAAAAGAAAAATAATAAATATTTGGAACAATAATAAATATTCCAAAGCGACAAACATTTTGCGACGGAGGGAGTATACTATCTAAAAGATTCGAACTTTCCTTCTTGACACCAATATGAAAATAATAATAGGATATAACGGAGCAGAAATAGTATACTAGGCTTCGATTTTTCTTAAAAGGTCAACTGTACAAGGATATAGCATCTTACATTAGTAGTTCGATCTGATACACCATCAACATCAAAGAAAAGAGCACCTGGAATATGTGCAACCTGTTCAAAACAATCGAAAATCTCAGAAACAGAAACCCGATAGACCTTAAATACCAAAAACACCTGAAATTTGAAATTAGGGTTAATATAGGATTACGTAAAGTCGTTCTTCACCTGATATTCTTGAAGTGGATTCCTCTTTTCGTCTGGCATGTACCAAGATGCATCAAGCACCTGAGATAAATATCGAATGCCGAGATATGTAACATTACATTATAATCCGAGTTCAAATTAACACTGGGACGTAATCGTAATTATTCAGAAGAGTTAAGTCACAAAAGCAAACCTTCACATCGGGCTCTCGAAGATTGGCATGGAGCCAATCGACTGAAACGACAGGCTCATTTGCTGACAGGGATTGAACGGAGAACGAATCTTGCGATGCAACTGCTGAAGATGACATGTTGCACGAAACGGATCCCGGATTTTTACTCACCAAATGAGAGGAAACGGGCCATGGTCGAAACGGGATTTTCTGCACCGACAAAAAGTAAAATAAACACGAATGTGAAACGGAATTCGGACAAAACGAGAAGTTATGTTCCTGTATAAATTAAAGCTGCAGAACAATGGCGCCTCTATATTAAACGATTTGATGAGTCGATTTAACGAAACAAAATCCTAAACTATAATTCAGTATTTAAAACCAAACTACTAATCAATCTGGGAGAGCAATAATAATAACAATAAATAAATAATTAATTAAAAAGGTGAGCGATTAATTATTGAATTATAAACATCTGAAATCAAATGCAAGAGCGAAAGAAAAAAAAAAAGGGGAGCTTACACCGAAGACTGAAGAAAAGAATCGAGATTGTTGAAATAGCGACGAAGATGAAGATGGCGACAAAAACTGAAGACTGCGTCGGGCAAAGAGGGCTCTCGATAAAACGCCGGACGCCATTGGAGAAATCAAAGCCCCAAAACAGAAATTTCTACAATTGGAGAAATAGGGCTTTTTTTTGGGGATTATCTTGTTTCGAATTTTGAAAATTCAAGAACGGATTGAAGAGTGGCCGCTGCAATTAGCGGCAAGGCAACTGGGAATTTGTCAGGGGAAGTGATAATTTTCGGAGTTTTTGAGGTTTTGTCGAAATGGGAAAGAGAGAAAGGGGGTAGCGGCTTATCGGAAATGATTAAGCCGATTTTTTCATTTGTCTTTATTCGTTAATTAATTATACTTAATTATTTTATTTAGATTATAATTTTTTTTATTAGGTTAATTAATTAATTTACTTTGGGTAAGATAGTAGTAGTATAAACACACTCTTTGGAAATTGGAATCAAAATCGGAAATTTGTCAAATTTTCAGAAAATCCGTTCTTCTTCAACAGAAACCCCCACCGCAAAACCCATTTCCCCGGCTATCTGAACTGCAAATCCGGCAACATTCGCTTCGCCGGAATCGATTAAGGTGCGTATAGTTTTCTCCGACGACGACCTAAGTTTTTTTGTTTTTTTGTTTTTTTGTTTCCTCGCATAAGTTAGTTACTGTGTACATTTTTTCAATCGTTTTGAAATTAAAGAATAATTATTTAGCAAGTGGGAAAACAGGCGAAGGTGAGAGATTCTCAACTTTGCGGAAAATCGATGTGTTCTGGTTAGTTATACACCTTGCTGAGGAGGTGTTCGACAAAATGTTTCAGTGAACTTTGTAACTGTAAACTTTTGTTTCCTCCAAAACCCACATTGATTTGAGATGTTTTTCGTGTTTCTTTTTGCCTTCTATAGTTTGATTAAGCAAGAAAACAAAAGATGATTCATCACTTTTACTAAGTTATAGTGAAGTCGTATCGTTTCTCGGCAAAGTGGGGTATTGTTTGTCAAGTTGATAATAAGTTTCAGTTACAAGCTTGATTCTTTATTTGTTTCCTCCAAAACTCTATTTGATTTGAGATGTTTTTCGTGTTTCGTTTTGCCTTCTAGTTTGATTAAGCAAGAAAACAAAAGACGATTCATCACTTGTACTAAGTTATAGTGAAGTGGTATCGTTTCTCGACAAAGTGATATTGTTTGTCAAGTTGATAATAAGTTTCAGTTATAAGCTTGATTCTTTATAATGGGCTATACTTTATTAACTGTGATACTGTATGATTAGTTTATACACTCTAAATCAAACGAACCGTCGAAGCATTTTAGGTTTGAGCTATGGTTATTCAGTGTCATAATAATCCATTTAAATTGCGTTATTACCTATTGAACTGTTATAATGAAACTTTGTTTCTTTGTACAGATTGACGTTTTTTCACGACAAAAAAGGTATTTGATAAGAAAGCAAAAGATTTGAAGGAGAAAAAAAGACCATGTCTTTGAGGCAAATGCTTGGATTCTCCGATGGAGAGTTGATGCGGTCAGATGCAAAACCGTGTACGCGATTGATGAGGCAAACTGCTGGCATTTTTTCAGTGGGAGGTGGATTAGGGTTTTGGGTTCTCTGCCGCTTGCATTATGGTATGTTTTCTATACGGCTTCCACATTTTTGAACTTTCTTTTTTATCAAGTCTTTGTTTCTATTTGATGTGAAGAGAGTCGTGTTCTTCTTGTTCTATTTGGTCTTTCTTGTGGAAATTTCTCTGCATCGAAGTTTGCAAATAAACGAGAAGGATATTCTTGAAAGTTCAGTCGGCTAAACGTGTAAGATTCCAAGAATATACCAAACGTATACTGAATCGAAAATGCAAAACAAATTTTGATTTAGAGTATATGTCGTTGTCCCCCTTTTCTCGTCTATCCATGTTTCTGTGTGAGTTGCCTTTAATATTAAATATTTCGAAGTTTTGATTGCTTTTGAATAATGTAGTTTCTATCGGTATTCTTGATGGAGCTTAAAACTTATATTCTAATTCGCATTTGCTGAAGGCTAATTCTTCTCATCTCTTTTTTTTTTTAGAATGGGAACATGTAATCAAAGCTGCAATTGAATTGAATTATGCTCAATTTATTTATGACATGTTTCGAGTTCGATTACATATACATATTTATAATCTGGTATTGATGCAGGTACTAGAATCACAGTTCCTCGAAGTCTAAGGTGGGCTGCTTGTGGGGCCGTCTCTACGAGCGCAACCACAGCGTTGTTGGTTCGTTTATTCAGTCCCGAATGTGAACCCCAAAACATAGCTGCTTATGACCACAAAAAATAAATCTTTTTTTTTTTCTTTTCGTGATTAATTTTCGAAACTATCGAATTCGTCAATCAGATATAGTTTGTTAATCTGGGATTATGACACACAATAATGTCATGTATGAGATAATTCATTGCTCTCTTTTGATGTGCTCTTACTTTTTTTTATTTTGATGAATTAATGTATTTATTATTTCTTTGTTTTAGTCTTAGCCCCCTTCACAATAAGACCCAATTACTGTGAACAAATACTGAGTAACATGTATGAATAAATGTAAAATTCTATAGTAATTCATTTTTGTAAAATATAAAATACTTGAAATTTTCAATTTTTTATATATTAAAAAAAAGAGAGTAAAATAACTCCCAAAAAAAAAAAGGGAAAAAAGAAAATGAATCTAACGGGCCGGGTATTTGGGCTTTCTCACTAATGTATCCACACTTTAGTGGATCCAATATAATTGTAAACCGGGCCTGTAAAAAAATTGATAAAATTTCAGAAATACGTTCTTCTTCAACAAGAAACCCCCCATTGCAAAAACCTCTTTCCTCGGCCATTTCTACTGCAACTCCGACAACATTTGCGTCGCAGAAATCGATTACGGTACGTGTAATCTTTTCCGACTACCTCCTAATTTTCTCTCTCAATTTACTCATTGCGTACAAATTATACCAAGCGATGCATCTTTTTCTTTTTCTTTCTTCGAAATTGCTTTTTTTTTTTTTTTTTTTGTTTCTGGTGAATTTATCCCGTAGATCATGTTTCATTTTTTGATCCACTACTCAGTTCTTCGTTATCATAAGAAATGGAGCTGTATATGTAATTGATTGCAGTTAATTTTGAAATGGTGGAATTCGCCGCTTCGTTAGGGTTACTATTAATTTCAGATTTTACCATGTGGATTAATTAATTAATTAATTAATTTTCTGGAATGTTTTTGTCAGTTCTTTGTTCAAGAGTATTAAAGTTTAAGCAAGAAAATTAGATGGGTGACAGTCAGTACTCTTTCTCACTCACTACCTTCAGGTATGTATAAAATAAGCTGCATATCTTTTTTCTCCGATTTCATTTGATTATCGAAAAATATGGAATGGTAATTTTGGTAATTTTGTGAATCCTGCAGCCCTTCTGGCAAGCTTGTTCAAATTGAACACGCTTTAACCGCTGTTGGATCTGGTCAAACATCTTTAGGAATTAAAGGTAAATTTATGTTTTTATCACTGCATAAATTTCGTTTAGTCTGAATGAAACAGTCTTGACATTGAATCGGCTGATCGATAGAATTTTGATGTACTAAATCAGACACTACACAATACTCGTGGAATTTTAAGTGAAATGAAATACTAGATATATGTATACACGCGTACACACACATATATATGTATTATGTATACTGATTAAACTTATTTGATGTGGTTACAGCTGCTAATGGTGTTGTTATTGCAACTGAGAAGAAATTGCCATCTATTTTGGTCGACGAGACTTCTGTAAGTACATTTTCGGTCTGTCTTCAAGTTTCAGTGTTGCAATTCGTCTTTGTTGTGTTTTTTACATTTGTCTCTGACCACTTATGCTTGGCCTCTCTACTTAGTGACTGTATTATGTTTTTCTCGTTCAACAATTAATGTTTCATAATGTCGAAGGCTAGCAAATTTCGATGATGTTTGCTGATGTGAGTGTTTATTTTCAATTTGTCTAATTAAGGAAGCCTTTCATTTATCGTCAATGTTGTAGATTTTTGTCTCTTATATTCCAAAGTATGTCGTATTTTTCAAACCTCATGGATTTTTTTAGGTTTCTACTGAATATTGCTTCTACACATCTGTTTCTTTCTTGTGTTCATTCATCTTCTCATTTTATTTATTGACGTAATTATTTCGATTTTGGTCCTTGGCTTACAATGGTTCATTCACCACTTGCAGGTCCAAAAGATTCAGAGTTTGACCCCAAATATTGGAGTTGTATACAGGTTTATATATCCCTATTCATATTCATATAAATACGATTATGCCCTTGCTACATTTAGCTGAACTGGTAAA
Organism: Erythranthe guttata; assembly: GCF_056151865.1. Taxonomy (NCBI): domain Eukaryota; kingdom Viridiplantae; phylum Streptophyta; class Magnoliopsida; order Lamiales; family Phrymaceae; genus Erythranthe; species Erythranthe guttata. The sequence goes on from NC_142540.1 coordinate 18,184,175, forward strand.
AATGCAAACAAAGTCAAATAATGACATGTAAAGGAATGATATATCGAGAGCCTCTAAATTGTACAACAAGTGTATCACTATAGATGTTGTTCTACTGATTGTAAATATAGCTGGAGATCGTTTTGGAAAATGTGGCTGGTTTTTACAACCGTTTTTTCTTTCCGTGCAGTGGCATGGGACCCGATTCTCGAGTTTTGGTGCGAAAAAGTAGGAAGCAGGCTGAGCAATATTATCGACTGTACAAAGTATTAACTGCTCTGCACCCTAACAACTGTGTTCCAATTGCAATCCATGCTTATACATATTTACTGCAGTGCAAACTTTTTAATTCATCTGCACCACAAATACTCGCTTTTCTGATAGTAATCCATACAGTTTTGTGACTAAGGTTGTGTATTAATTATTAAAATTACGGAGGGTTAGCATATTTACCCTTGTTGTGGACTTCCTCCTTCTCTAGGCTGCATAGTAGCACGGCGTTCAAATTTCTTGATTTTAATTGGTGTTGAAGCTATGCTAACTTCAAGTTATCTGTCTCGTAAAATTGAAGGAACCAATTCCAGTTACTCAATTGGTGAGGGAAACCGCCACTGTTATGCAGGAATTCACTCAATCAGGGTATGTAATACTTCTCATTATACAAATTGCTGTACTCCACTAATGGTAATAGTTTTTATATCATAAATTATTCCATCATTCGGCAGAAATATATATGTTGTTCACTTATGCATTCTCAAATGGACTAGGCTTTAAAGATTTTTTCTAAAATGTTTGGCTTTTCTGATAGTGGTGTGAGGCCGTTTGGAGTGTCGCTATTGGTGGCTGGATTTGATGACAAGGGTCCACAGCTATATCAGGTATATGCATCATATCCTGTTTTGGGTTTGCTCTTGCATTTTGTGATGCCCGTTTACTAATTAGAGCCTATCAATTGTTTCTAATTAACTATGCCAAGTCTAGAGTTCTTCAATGGATATTGTTTACTTTATTATTTTTGCCTTAAAAATCATTTCCTTTTTTCCTTTCTCGTTTTCTTTCTTCCTTTTTTATTTTCTCGATATAGGTTGTATCTTCTTCTCTATGTAAGCTGATATGATATTATATTTTTTATATGTACTTGTGATACTCGTTACCATTGTTCATTTACCTCAATAGATTGTTTAACTTTAGAAGACGACCTCTCTAAGATAGATACTTTCGTTGCTAAATTGGCCTTTGACCAAATTTATATTCTGTCGGTAAATTTCTAAGATGTTACATCATTTTGGGCTAGGTTGATCCTTCTGGTTCATACTTCTCTTGGAAAGCTTCAGCCATGGGAAAGAATGTCTCCAATGCAAAGACATTTCTGGAGAAGCGGTAGGATTTTCTTCTTTGGTCGAGATTTTTCATCATTTTGTTTGTGGATTTCAACTGCTTTGTGTGGTCTCGGAGATTTGTTGTATGTTATGATAACTAACTTTGGAACCTTGATATGAGAAACGGGTTAAGTACACTGGATATTTATTCTTTTATTAATTATGTATTGGAAATTTCGCAGGTACACTGAAGATATGGAACTTGATGATGCTGTACATACAGCCATTTTGACACTGAAGGAGGGGTAATCACTCACCTTTATTCTAAAGTGTATTTATTTGTTCAAAAAAAATTATATTTAATCGGTTTGCATACGCCGTTCTTTTTGGTGGGCTATATATGAACTTCGGTAATTTTTCGGAATTTTTTTTTTTCATTTTTCAGATTTGAAGGGCAAATCTCAGGAAAAAATATTGAGATTGGGGTGATTGGCAATGACAAAATATTCAGGTTAAATTTTATTCCAATTGTTAAGCAGATTAAATTGCAAATACACCCCCCTGTGTAATCGGAATGTGCTAAAAAATCCCCTGTTAAATAAAATGTACAAAATGCCCCCCAGTAAAGGTGTTTTATATAACAAAAGAAACCCCATTTGTAAGGTGAAAAAGGGTCGAGTGTGTTATATAAACGAGGTTTATATAACACATTCCGATTACATTTTATCTTGTATTTGCTTTGCACTCTACACTCTTTTGACGTATCGTATTGTTCATATGTGTATTATGCAGGGTTTTGACCGCTTCTGAAGTGGAGGATTACTTGCAGGAAGTCGAATAGTTTATTTATTTATTCCACCTTAAAACTTTTATTTGCAGAATCGAGTGGTGGACTTTGTTTGTATAACTTGTTCTGATCTTTTGTCTAATTTTGTACTCTCGTCTTGAAACTCTTTTTTCGTTGTCTGAATTTTGTGCGTTCATTCTAAATTTGCCCAAGTCTAAATGGATTGTTAGCGTATATGTGACGGACGCCAGTTTTTCAGCTTCACTCGTTTGCTTTGTAACTTTGATGAATTTATAAACTGTAATATGATTTGTAATTCATCTTTTAAACTGCATCCTTATGTGGTAGTGTAGTACACAAGTAAAAATTTTGAAACAACTTTTAAGGGGCACTCGTGATTTCAACTAATCTAGTATTTTGTAATTTTATCGAAAAGGAAAAATATATTGGGTTCATCATTATTTTTATGCAAAAGCATTTAAGTTAAATGTTATTATTTTCGTGGTGATATTATTCGTTGACAACTGAAAAGACCAAATATATTCATACTAAATTGTCTAACAGGAAGCTTTCATAGCTCAGTTGGTTAGAGCACCCGTTTAGTAAGCGGGAGGTCTTGAGTTCAACTCTCAATGAAAGCACACAACTATTATTACATTTTTTTATTACACTTCTGAAAAAAATATTAAACCAAATAAAGCCCATTCACTGCAAAATGATCCGAATATTCCGATTTTTTTTTTTGAATATTACACTTAAAATACCAATATTATTGGGTATTCTATATTTTAGGTGACAAAAAATAGAAACTTCAAAAATGTGCTGATTCCAGCCCAAAATTTCCAATTTTGGAATTATTTTTTCATTCCAATTTCCAAAATTTCGATTTTATTTTTTTCCGATTTTCTTATGAACGGAATTAGATCTAGTTTTTCACTTCCGAAAAAAAATGATTTTTTTTTCCAAAAAGGCTGATTTACACCTCTAATAAGAATAGATTGGTACCATTTTTTTCTTGTTTTTTTACTAAAAATAACATAACCATATTACCTGTACAAAAACAACCTAATCCTAAAACCTCAAAATTCTAACACAACACAATCACTAAACCCTCCATCTCTTTCCACGGAACAAATTATTTGTAAGTTTGCGACGTAAAAACCTCCGCGCACAATTTCTTATAAACAATCTCCACAGCATTAAAATCGACATCAAACCCATAACTCTGCCCACCATACAACACATAAAGATACTCTTTACTCGAACTCGGTACAGGCAAAATTTCACCAATCTCCGGAAACTCATCCGACGGTGGACAAGGAATATTCCCTTTCCTCGAATAATAAACATCCGCCAAAAGAAGCCACACGAGATCAGGGTCCACACTCGCAAGTCCCACCAAGGCATTTTCACAAGCACCTTGTAGGCCCTTCACACCACTGCACGCAATTCCAACCACAACGCCGCTGATTTTCTTGAAAACGGGGTCCAACGACGGAGCGCTCCTCTTGTTCTTGGACAAATCGGAAATCATTTCGAGTATCGCGATTTGGAGTTTTAGGTTTGAGATTTCCGAGGGGTTTGACGAAGAATCTTCGGTCCAGCTTTTTCTGTACGGGAGTTGCAGAGGTGTTCTTTCTTCTTTGGAGAAGGGTTTCTTCTTTTGGAATGGTGATGTGCTTAGAAGCTTCCAGAAGTGGGCCCCGTCGGAGTGGAAGCGGCGCGAGAAGAAATCCCCGCCGCAGATTTGGACCATGGTAGTTATGGTGCGGCAGCATTTTTTTATTGCCTGTGGAGAAAAAAAGTTTTTAAAGATAAAATCAATACAAGATTTCCAGTAAATTATTCATGTGTTATTTGAGAGTTTAATTGATTATATTATTTAATCTTATCTTCCGCTGCCAAACAAGGTCTAAATACATTAATTATGACATCGATCGCATTTTACCTAGTTAACCGTAATGAGGGGTATAATAGGTATTAAAGAAGTTAATAAACATAAAAAGTGTAGAGCAAGAAAGACGACTCACCAAAAGATTCTTACTCCGAAAACAAGAAACCAAGAAAGGCCAAATTTTATTCACTGCAGGGAGCAATCTATTCTCTACGGTTTCATCCTCGTCAGCACCGAGAGTATCTAGAAGATTGTAGAACGAACACGACTCGATTATTTCTCGTATTGCTTCTTTCGTTTCACTCTCGTGCTTGTATGCTTCTTCCACTTTCGAAAGTACCATAATACCATCCTAAAATTTCCCCAAAAAAGAAATTAATATTTACAAAATAGAAAATAAAATATTGTGATTTTCTATAATAAAAATGCCACTTGACAAATTTTGTACCTCGATTACATCCAATGCTGTTAAGCAAGAAGTGGGGTCCGCCGACGCAATTAACGGAGTTACAGAAACTAAACACGACCCCGCTATAGATCCGACTATTCTTCGGTATCTTTTGGAATCATTGAACTTGAATATAATAGATTCCAATTCCTCCTCCGGCATATTAGCATCATTCATGCGAATTCCTTTAAAAAAAACAAAGATTACTCGAGAACTTTTAATAATATTAAAAAAGGGTAAATTACACTCAGCCACTCGGGTTTTGTATAATTTTCCAATCCGATGGGGCCTAGTTGTAATTACACCCAACTTGAGTGGATGTAAGCGTAATTTAACCTTCGATATTTAACAAGCCTAAAATAATTCCAGAAATACTTACCGGAGTTCAATTCCGACATTTTTGCATTCATATCTTTTTTGTACGATTCTGCTTGATTTGGTAATTTGTCAGCCTCGTGTTTTGAGGCTTTGGCTATTTCCGCAACTGCCTAAACAATGAAAGAAAACAAACAAACACGAGAGTGATTTTGTAATATACTAAAACATTTTTTTTCAAGTTCGTTTCCAATACAAAATATAAATTATTAAACGAACCTTCAAAAAGGGAAGAGTTAAATTCGGGTGATGATGCCTCCCGAGAATTTCGAGCTCCATAGAAACTGCATGCATCTGTACAAATTCTACCGCATCAGGTTTTGAAGAAGTTGCGTATAAAATTAAATTAAATTAAATAAAACTTAACTAATTACAAAGAAAGAATTCAAATTTATACCGGCTCCTCCAATAACGGCAATATTTTATCAGCTACTCCAACGAAAGAAAGCATGGCAGAAAGTACATTAGGCACGTGTGGATTGAGATCTAAGTGGCGCAGTTGCCTACAAATTGAATCGATTACATAATCCGAATTTGCTAATACCAAGTGTCCCACCTAAAATATTTAAAAATAAATAGATAAATATTAGTTATTATTTAGAATAAATATTAATAAGAGAGAAAAACTTAATATAAGAGAAGAATTGAGCCACAAAATACTCACAGTTGGGCAGTTCTGTGTAGCAGAGATAACGTGTAAGACAGAATCGGATGCCCTTCTGACTTCGAAATTCGAGCATATAATATTTTCGAGCAACATATAAAGTGAAGAGTGAAGAAATCCACTCGATGAAAATTCTTTGCCGAGGCAGATATTGAAAATGCCTATCCCTTCAATAATAACCTGTTAAACGAAAAAAATTATGTATATATAAAAAAAATAAAAAAAAAAAAAAAAAAAAAAGCAATCAAACACCTATGATGCATTTTTTTTAGCGGGCAGTTTGCTAAAAAAATCAATACGTTGTTTTTTTGCTAATATTAATAATATGACTTTTTTTACAATTACAGTAAACACAAGGGTGCTGAATGCAATTAACACAAACCTGGTGAAGCATTCCATTATCATTAAAAACATGCAAATTTATGTCTCCATCTTCTCCAAATTGTTCGAGAGAATCAGAGAATCCAAGCGGAATATTCCATATTTCGGGCGATAAGTATTCATGCAAGATACTACCGATGCAATCAATCAATTGGCTTCGAGCATTTTCGTTGCCATCACTATTTACGTAAACGCCTTTGTTCCGGAACATCCCATTGAAGATGGTAATAGCTTGATCTGAAAGCCCATAAATCATCTCGTTCAAAATGCACGAGGCGGTACTTGCCCGCCTCACCAAATGGGCCGACCCGGTTCTCTTGTACCACGACTGCCAGCTGTCATTATGGTGCTCTCTTGTTCGTAACTCGGATGTTAAATTACGAAAATGCCCCAGGAGAATGTCGATCAAGACGGAATAAGATCCCTCGCTTCTAGAATCTAGGAACAGAACACAAGATTATTTTATTTAGGGTTTATTGCATATTGTACCCTTTTGTTTTATGAAATTGCTAAAAATCCTCGTGTTATAAATATGAACAAAAAACACCCTATGATTCAATTTTATTAGCAAACTACCCCTTCAAACACACCATTCCCCCCCCCCCCCCCCCCCCCCCTGAATTTTTCTAACTGTCAAAAACTCGTCGCGTTGTAAATTTTAGCAAAAAAAGTCCTATGATTTAATTTTACCCCCCCCACACAAACACACCCCCCAAATAAATGCACCATTTAGGGGTTGTGTGCTAAAAAAGTACGAATAGGGGTTTTTTGTAATATTTATAACTCGAGAAGTTTTTTAGCAATTTGATATAACAACTAAAAAAGAAGAGAAGTTATTTAGCAAACTAACCTGTAAAGATGTATTGACTAACTAATCGAAGAATTCCGGAAAGAGCTTGATACAGCTTTCGACTACCCACATGAACAAACCAAGGTGGCATGTTAGGTAACTCGTATTCGTTCTTTATGTGTTCATATGGGCGAGATTTATTCCGATTTTGAGAACCTAAAAAATCGGATTTTTCTTCGTGAGCATTGGTGGTGATAGCCTTGATTTCGGATATCGAATGCATGAATCCTGATTTCGATGGTCTTTTTGCTGCAAGCTGGTTGAGTGGGCCCGCAAAAACCGAGTTCTGACTCAGACAGAGGGCAAAAACGTCCAAGAAACGAGCAGCTGCCACCTAGAAGAGAGTACGGCACAATTAACGGATTAGAAAACACGTTATCTTACGTAAAAAAGTTTGAATTGTATTTTACTTTTGTTTTTTTTTTTTAGGTGAAAAAATACATACCGGAGAGACAAGAAGGTAGTCTGCAACAAGGCGGGGCCCACCGTAATACGTAACCGCAAGTAACTTTCGAGCGTGTGATAGTGCAAGCGACTCCTCATCAGCCATTACCACTCGAGGAAGCTTTTCTACTAACCTGTAAATTACAATTTTACGACAGAGAGAAACATCAAGGGCTATTCAGTAGAAGGCATAAAATAACGAGAAAAGTCAACATATTACAGAGAGAGACACAATTAAGGTTGACCTGCTAAAAACCTCGGACATGTCTTGTTCGATTTGATTCTTTCTGGAAGAAACCAGAATCTCCGTAAATGTCTTTGCTTCTGAAGAAACATCTTCTGAATCATCACATACCAAAACGAACAAGCATTCCTGTCGAAACAACATAAATTTAAGAACAACAAATTTGCGGTTAAAGCAACTGAAACATGATGGGTTATTTGCATTAAACACCCCTGTGTTTTCTCTAATTGCTAAAAAACTCCATCTGTTATATTAGTAGAAAAAAAAAACCCTATGATTCATTTTTTTATAGCAAAACTGCCTCTCAAGAACTCACTATTTACGGTGGTTGTATGCTAAAGAAAAGCACTATAAAGGGGTATTTTTGCTAATATTAATAAAGCAGGGAGTTTTTCAGCAATTCGATATAACGCAGAGGTACTAAATGCAATAAACTCGATATAGAAACTACAAATACCAACTCACCAAAAGCATCAATCTGCTATCTCTCAATGTGTAGCTGCATTTACGTAAAAGCCCTTGTATAGAAGCCAAAACCCCGAGCCTCACTTTTCTATTTGGATGAACAGAAAGCTGCAAAAATGTGTGAAAAAAAAAAAAGAACAAAATTTCAAACAAACAAAAAGTAGTTTGAAAACTATGACCAAAGAGAGAATCGCATAGGAAAAAACTTACATGTGGAAAAGTTGAAGATAATAATTTATTAACATGAGAAGTAGTTTCGGCCAACCATTTTTCCGTACGTTTAACACGTAGTGAACCAATTTTATTGTCAGAATCTCCGACAGAAATCATGGTACCTCTGTCAACAGACTCTGTAATAACTTCACTTTGCACGGCATTTTTAACAGGTAGTTGACGGAGTTCTTCTAGAAACGATGAAAGAGGCTTCGTTTTATTTGAATCGCGGGCAGCAACGTCATTTTCAGGGACATGACAAATAGATGAAGTGGAATTGTCGTCGAGAACTATCATAAGATATTCAGACAACCCTCTAACTGCCTGGTTTAAGGATTCTGTACTTGCAGCAGCCCCACTAATCATTGTTCTTGATGTGTGCAATATTTTTCCCGTTTGGCTGACAAAGCCCGGTAAATAAAAAGCCAATGCGTCTGCAGTACCAACCTGCAGGTTTTTACATAAAATTACGAAATAAATCGCCCGGCCCCGATTGCACGTAGTATATATATAACGATGCAAATATTCAATTAATTACACAATTTGAAACTACGTATCCACTAAGCCATTGTAGAAGGTAATTCGAGCAAACAAACGATTTTATTTCCGAAAATTAATTAATTACACAATTTGGAATACATATTCGATTCCGATTTTCCATCCGATCTCCATAAATTACACTTACAATATCAATATTATTATGAATTTTATATTATAGATGACTAATAAAGTGGAAATTCTGACCCGTCGATTTTCGATCGAGAAGTTCCAATTTTGGAACAAGTTTTTTCATTCCAATTCCCGAAATTCCGAAATTTTCTTAAACTGAATTGAAATTAGTTTTTCACTTCCAAAAAAAATCTGATTTTTTTCGGAAAGTGCAATTCCGATACGACTCTTCAGATTTCCAAGTAACTTGCACAAATAACTTAAGTTTCTCACATCCAAAAAAAATCAGAATTACCTTTGCAACAAGCACTCGGAGGGTCATCAGAGCTTCAACACGAAGCCTCGAACTGCCACGATGACCTCGTGCAACCTCAATATCTGCAGCCTTCAAATATATTATCAAATTAGACATTCAAAATAAACTTCTAGAACACAAATTTCTCGACAAAAAATAAATAATAAGTCAACTAATACATGCCTTGAGCAAAAGCGAGAGCCAGTGTCCAATCGCAGCAGAAGCAATTTCCGACTGAAGAAACGCTAACAAACACTCTTCCGTGACCGATATTGAATTATTAAAAACGGGAAATTGCAACTCCTTAAAAACAGGAAAATCATCAATCCGTTTGCATGGACAAGATTCGTCAGAACATGTACGTAAATTAAGAAGCAGTGCCCTAAAACACTTTATCACTCCATCACGGAACTCTTCGGAAGCTTCCGCTGGAGAAAGCATTGCTCCGTAGGCCAATTTCTTCAGTATAACAACCATCTGCATACGATAAAAAAAAATACGGTAAAGCAACTTTAATATATATAAAAATAAAACGGAAATTTTTAGCTTCGATTACCTGATCAACGGACAATAAACGGCACTTCCTAAGGACTTCTTCCAAACAAAGAACAACACATTCCGCCACAGTGTCGCTCACTTTGTGTGATGTCACTAAGGCATCGAACTCGAGAGAGTTATTATTTTTGGAGTTCAATTTTGTCGTGGATCGAGAATTTACTGATGCATCGAATAGAAGAAGCAACGGAAACAAAGTGTAGCTGAAAAAAAAATTAAGCAATGTGAATGTTTATACTTTTTCGAAAATAAAGAAAAAAATCTTGAGACAATAGTACAATTTGAATTCATCGATTTTTTTTTTCCCACAACCGATACATAATAGTTTTCGGTTTCATATTTAAATATGAAGTGAAGGGACCAGATTAACAACCTTTCCGATTTTATTCGAATACCATTTGTGTGAGATCAAAACACAATACCTAGTTCATGACACACACACACACACACACACACACACACACACACACACACACACACACACACACGTGTATATTTATATATGTAATGTATCTATAATCCTGTTTGTGATTCTCAAGATTCAACTTCACACCCACCATTTCATACTTTCAATTATCTTAATATCCGACAGAAACAACAGCAATCACACTAAATTATAACCAAAAACCCTCCACTAAAATTTAAATTAAATAAAACCCCAAATTGCAAAATTGAAAATTGAAAGGGGGATGGAGGAGAAAAGGAGAGGCGTACTCCAAAAATGGCTGGAGGGAGTGCGACGGAGATCGGCGGAGAAGATGAAGCAGTTGGGGAAGAAAGGAATTATCTTTCTCGGAATTTTGAAGGAGTTCCAACAACTTCATACAGTGTTCTTTCAGTTCGACGAAAACGACGCCGTTTTGAATATCTTCTTCTTCTTCTTTTTCTGCTTCATCTGCGGCGCCGTTTGATTTTCCGTTGAGTTCTTCTTCCATTGCAAAAATCAGTAAAGGGAGAAGAAAAATTGGGGGAAAAACATTTTTACGAACTTCGGAGATATTAATGATTTTTCTTTTTTCTTTTTTCTTTTTATTTATTTTTATTTATTTTCTGGTTTGGATTTTGGAAGTTGGGCTAATTAATTGGGCCCAATATGGTGCTTTTATTTAACACACAAACAAAAAGGAGAAATTGCACTTCACCCCCTATATGTTTCAAACATTTGCACTTTCCCCCTAGAAGTTCTAAGATGAGGCATCCCATCCACATAATATGTTTATGTTGCACTTTGCCCCAGAGTCAAACTTTTGGGGTACTTTTGATCGCAATTGACAAAGTTTCATTCACTCAAGGGTATTGTCGTCATACATTTACAAATTTACTAATAAAATTATTGAAATCAAGTTTTTATGTCAAATATGCATATGTTTCAATGAGTGATATAATTAATCCATTTAATCTTTACTATTCGTAAACGGAGTCAGCAGTATTCTGTAAGTAACCCCAAGCATTCATAAAATTACTATTCGTCGTCTTCAAATAATTCGATATATATGTCAATTGTCATCTCACCTTTTTTCCGGTTAATGGGAATTCGGAGATTTTGGGGCAAAAGGATAACAGTGAAGAGGAAAACAAATTAACTAATTATAGAATCATTTTTTTTTAATAACTAGGGGTCGCAAAAATAAATATACTTAAATGTAATGAAATAAATATGACTATATAGAGAGAGAGTGTAATGTTCACATAAATTTGGGTGCTTCTAGAAATTAATTTATACCCTCATATAAATATCTCTACATTAATTGATTTATTTAAGGGGCAATTTGCTATAAGTCCATCTATATTATAATTTATGTGTATAAATCTAAATCAAAATTTAATGTTTTAATAAATTAATAATATTTATTATGACAAAAATACCCTTAATTAAATCAAATCAAATCCCCAAAAATCTCTCTATCAAAACAAATTCCCAAACATATCTCTTTCAAATATTAACTAAAACAAATAAATTAATTTATAATAAAAATAGATAATTTATTTTACAAACTCATACTCTAAAAACGTCACCGCATCCCCACCACCGCCTATGATCCGGGAACTGCGACGCCTATGACTCCTCGAACTGCAAATAGCAAACTGAAAATTAGATTTTATATTATTGAATTGCAAACAATAAAGTACCTATGATTTCGTCAAATGCAAATAGCAAACTGAAAAAACAAAATCCATAATTTGTATTACTGAATTACAAACAAAAAATTACATATGACTTCGCCAAATGCAAACAGCAAACTGAAGAAAAACATTCAGCAAAACTTGCATTATTGAATTGCAAGCAAGAAACTACCTATGACTTGGCCAAATGCAAACAGCAAACTGAAAAAAAAAATAAAAAAAAATCAACATCATTAAAAACATCAACCAAAAAATTGTTTATGGAACAATTTGCAAACAACAAAAACATTAAACAAAATGTTTGTAAAATGTAACTTAAGAAATACCTTGCAAATTGTAAACCCGAGGAATCGAATCTCAACATCAAACGCAATTCTTCAAACAACAAACGAAGTTAAACCAACCTGGAAACGGAAATTGCTAACAACAAAAACGATGGGAAGGTTCTACGTACGGGTGACACAATGTAAATTTTGGCTATGATTTTGGATTTCTGATTTTTTTTTTGGAAGGGATGTTTGTCGTCCTCTTTAATTATTTCACCAACAAATCATCTCACAATCTAAAAAGATCCTTGTTTTTTCCTTCTCTAGAATATTTTTTCATGAAAAAAAGAAAAAAAAAAAAAAAAAAAAAAAAAAAAAGCACGAGACACAGAGAGAGAGAGGCGTGAGAATGAAGATGCAGAAAAAGAGATAGATGAGGAATTAAATATATGGGAGATTAACGTAAAATTGGAGAGAGAGGATATATAAGATTTGTTTTCTATTAATTGAGGGTATTTATGTATTTTTACTAATTATTTTAATTTATTTATATTAATTTATTGGGTCAAATGACCTATACCTATATTTATCTAACAACTAGGATTTCTACCTATATAAGTCCAAAATAAGGGGTGTCTAGCAAATTTCCCCTTTATTTAATGATGATTAGAGATGGTGATGTTTGATTTTAGGGGCCTTAAGATATAGGTCCCTCGTGACAAAATTAATTAGAACTAAATGACAAGTCCAATTAAATCTTTGCTTCACATCCTTTATTAAATTCATTCCAAAAATGCCCCTCCACTTACAAATTTAAAATTTGCATTAAATAAAATTCAAACTGTATTTATCATTTTTTTATTATGCATTCCATCTAACATATTCTTTTTCGTTTTCACTCTAGCATTTTTACATTATTATAAGCAACTTAGGTTTTTTTCCTTATTTTTAACATTTTATTAAAAATTACGAAAAAGAATATTTTTCGCTTTTTGTTAAATAGTACTGCAGATTTTAAAAGTAGTGTACTATCGTATACTATGGCGTACTATAGTATACTAATATTGAAAATTATGAATGTTTTTTAAACAAAATCGGCCGTAGTCATCGATAGACACCTGTAGTAACCATAGTAATCCGTAGTCACGTACTCTTAAAACCCTAGCTCCCATTTTGAACCCTAACCGCTACCCATTCGTAGACACTCATAGTAATCCATAGATATTAGTAGTCATACGCACTCATCCAATATGAAACCCTAGATCCGCCACAACCTCCACCTATGAAAATGGATCTCCGAAATCTGCCCATAATCATCGAACATTTTTCTCTTCTTCTATGTCTCACTTTTCATTATAATTAGCCTTCCTCTCCTCCAAACACAACGTCAAATTACGACTACGTTGGAGTATTAAAGAATACACTAAAAAATCTAATTCTGACCTACGCAAACTGACTAATGTGGAGAAAAACAATCTTGAAATCAAGAAATGATTAAGCTACATTTAAAAGTCCCAAAACAAAAAATAAAATAAAAAAAATTCGTCGGCGTTGAAGAAAATCACCACCGACGTAAGCGTCCAAAACCGCCTCCGCCTCTAACGACCACAATCACCGCCGCTACTCGCGACTAAAAACTGCCGCTGTCCGCCGCCCCACATCGAGATCCGATCTGAATAACTTCTCCTATAACGAGTACCTCCAAGTCAGGACCACTACTCCAGAGAGAGAGAGAGAGAGAGAGAGAGAGAGAGAGAGAGAGAGAGAGAGAGAGAGAGAGGGGGTGTGGGGCCGATGAAACAGAGAAGAGGCCATGGTGGGATGCAAAAAAATTGAAAGAAAGAGAGAGAAGTTGATGGTGGGCGGCGGTTTAGAGAGAGAGAAATAGAAAATGACGGAAAAAATAAGGGTTTGTTTTTTATTAGGTATAAGGGTATTTTTGGGTTAAATAAAAATAAAAGGATGAGAGTCAAATTTTATTTTCACGTAAGGATTTAATTAAAATGTTTTATTTGAGATTGTGCCCCACATCTAATTAGGTTTGGTTTGAGGGGTGTCTCCAATATTAACCCTTGATTTTATTTAGCAACACATATACCTGTCAACTGTAATATCATCTACCACAAAATTTGTACTTTTCATTCCTCCAAAATTAAAATTGTGGGGCCCACACATATTAGACTTAATTTGCATGAAATATATATAAATAATTAAATAAATAAAAATAAAAAAGGATCTATCGATCTGCATGCATTTGAACTGTTTTAATTCATAAGTAAGAAAAATACCTAACAAAATATAGTCAATATAGAAAGTTCTTGGCCAACTTTGACACGCTTTCTTGATTAATAATATTATATATATATATATATATATATATATATATATATATATATATATATATATATATATATATATATATATATATATATATATATAATAACCCGGATTTAATTAATATATATTGGCTTTTTAGATGGCAACAAGATTCCGAGGTAAATAATCCATTAATCCAGGACTAATTCCTGTCTCCATGATGCATCTCCTCGTACTGTTGTTGAGTTGTTAAGACAATATTGTTGTGTACCTTTGGCAATATGTCCACGTCACTTGTTAGTCCAAGTTCATTTTCCAACGACCTAATCCAATTCCCGCCATCGGTTCCGATGTCGGCATTTGAAGGATTGGAATCACGATTCCCACGTCCTCCGTTGTCCAATTCATCCAGAGAATCAAACAACTCCCACAAATCAACATCGCAATATTCCAAAGGGATCTCGATTTTTTCACCGGAATTGGAGAAATTGGACGATGATGCGTACGAAGATGTTGGGGAATGATCCGAAATCGAATTTACGTTTAGAAAGTCGGGTTTTTCGTAATTAGCATCGGAATCTAATTGAACCCCTTGATCGAGAATTGCCTTGTCCACATTCGTGGAGCCAATATTAACATTAACATTAACATAATTATCTACCGCAATATTTTTCTTGGCCACTCTTTTCTTTAAGTGAGTGTTCCAAACATTTTTTATCTCGTTATCGGTTCTTCCCGGAAAACGAGATGCAATTTTTGACCACCTGCGAAAATCGGACAAAACATTACAATATACCAAAAAAAAAAAAAACATACACAGAAACACACGCATCCAAGTTGGTGTGTGTAAATGAACAGTACTTGTTATATACACGAGTTAATTACTTGTTGCCAATGGAGTTATGAAGGTTGATTATGGCTTGTTCTTCGTCGGGCGTAAAGTTCCCTCGTTTAACGTCGGGTCTTAGGTAATTAATCCACCTCAAACGGCAACTCTTCCCACATCGCAATAGTCCTGCATGCAAACATAAAATTTTATTTGGATTGATCTACAAAAAAAAAAAATAGAACATTCAAGAAACACGCACAAAAACACACACACACACGAAACGGACCGGCTTGAAGAGGAAGAACTCTCCAGTTAGTGTGACCATGGTTGTGAATGAAAGTTGTAAGGATTTGATCCTCTTTAGGGCTCCATGGCCCCTTCTTCACCTTGCTCTTATCACAACATGGAGTTCTCCCTTTCCCCATTAATTAATTTTCTTTTTTTATTTTTTTCTAAGGGAGAGAGAGAGAGAGAGAAATCAAGAATGTTTGAAGAGTAATTAATAATAATTACTAATTATAATAACAAAGTTATACGTACAGACAGAGAAACCTAAATTTTAGGGTGCAAGCGCCACTTGAATCATCGATCTTGTCTGCCTCCTTACATGGTGTACTTACAGAGGATTCTTTCTTCATGTATATTATGATATCTCTCTCTCTCTCTCTCTCTCTCTCAATATTTATATATATATATATATAGAGAGAGAGGTTTAGTTGAGACAATCAGATTCAGACCCTCCATGAATATTAATAACTGTACATTTGCAGTAGATATTTGATTATAATACCACAAAATATATACTAATGCAAATTAAATATGTGTGTGTATATATGGATTTTTTTTTGATTGTTTTTAGAGAAGAACGACAGTACGTTCTATTGCATGGACACTTCCAGAAGTTGGTCCCTGTATCCGACACCTGGAAACTCGGACACCCGTATTGAGACGTGTCGTAATTTCGCTAAAAGTAGGACATCCGTGTTCACGATTCTAAAAAAAGTGGGGACACGGTTCTTATATTTTAAGAGAAAGCCCTAATTAAAAAATACGCATTTTATTTTCTCTGTAAAATACACATTTCCTTTGTCTTCTTTGAGAGTCGACCCAAAAGTCCAAAACTCTAACGGCGACGGCGACGGCAACCCAGAACACGAGCAGCAAGGGCGAGCGGTTCTCTTATGTGATTTGGCAACTTGTAAATATTGTTTTACAATTTACAAATGAACCCCCTATATTTTTAATATTTACGCGTGTCCATATCCTATTTTATTAGAAATGTTCGCGGTATCCGCGTATCCGTGTCCGTGCATCATAGACGGCCCATATGCATGGCGAATTAATCATTTTTAGCTATTAATTAAACAAATTAATACAAGTGTAATTAGTAAAATTGAACCATGCATGTGTTATAATTGAAAATCAGTACATGTTAAGATTTTTAGCTAAAGTATATTATTATTATTATTATTATTATTATTATTATTATTATTATTATTATTATTATTATTATTATTATTATTATTATTATTATTATTATTATTATTATTATTATTATTATTATTATTATTATTATTATTATTATTATTATTATTATTATTATTATTATTATTATTATTATTATTATTATTATTATTATTACAGAAGAATATTATAAGTGCCAAACTTTAAGATATGGTCATGCAAAAGTCTCATTATCCAATCTTACAAAGTCAAAAAAATAATTAATTGAAAGTAGAATAACAATAGTGGTGCATTGAATTTTTATTACCATTATTTCCCCCTAAGTCATGAGTTAGGGAACCGAACATTTAATTGCAAATTAATTAGCACCTAATTTTGGTATCATTGTTCTATGGGTTAGTAGAGTTTTTCACTAACTCTCCATGACTTTTCTTTATCACCTAACACCTCCACATTGACATGTAAAATAATTAACATATAAAAGTGTTACATTTGTCCTACTTCTTTCTAAGGACAGTATAAATAAGTACATAATCGACTCTAGGAGACAACAAAACTGTTCTTAAGTCAAAGTCAGTCATGTACGATGAAAATACTGTAAAGTATCGTCGAAAAAAGACAAGCTAATAACAGAAGTACTGTTCAGAAAAAAGAGGGAGAAATGAAGACAGAGAAGCGACATATTGAAACTGAGTATAGGCCGGTTGATGGGAGAGAGTTAAGTTTGACAGTGGACGACCGCTTTTAATCGAGGTGATCTGGACGGTCAAGATCAAGATGGTTGACTATGAGTCGGGCTTTAGATGGTTTGGGCATTAGCGTGAATTGGGCCGCCGAAGGTTAATCATGACTCTAGGCCGAATCCAAAACTCATATTTGTGCCCGGAACTTTAACAACAGTGATTTTTTTTTTGTTTATATATATATATAGTTTTCAATGCTTTATCGGAAAAATCCGAAAATATGTATCGAAGGTTATGTAGATTCTATATGTAGTGAGATTTGCCATGTAATTTTACGACAAAGATCTACATACAATCACACATATATTACGTTTATATGTAATTGGGATAGTTGACATTATTTAATGAAGTTCATGAGACGTAGATTCGAATAAACTAAGAAAGATCAAAATTCGACATAAAATTAACATTTCAATATTTTATCTTGGGCTTTTTTAATTTTTTTTCGAAATAAAATTAGCATTTCAATATTTTATCTTGGGGTTTTTGAATCACTTTTGGGCTATATGTAGGCCCATTTAAAAATATGGAAAAGCCCGAATTAACACCTGATAAGGTAGACCTGACCACGGTTCGGTTCGGTTCGGTTCCGGTTCCGGTTCCGATTTTGGAGGAACCGGAACCGAACCGAAAAAATTCGGTTCATTGCGGTTCGGTTCCTAACCGGTTCTGGTTCGGTTCCGGTTCGGTTCCCGGTTAGAACCGTAGAACCGTTCGGTTCTTAATAATAATTTTTATATATATATATATATATATATATATATATATATATATATATATAACTTAAAAAATACTTTAAAAATATATTTTTTTTTAAATACGTAATTTTTTTTTCTTAATACTTAAATATATATATATATATATATATATATATATATATATATATATATATAGAGAGAGAGAGAGAGAGAGAG
This sequence comes from Erythranthe guttata, assembly GCF_056151865.1. NCBI lineage: Eukaryota > Viridiplantae > Streptophyta > Magnoliopsida > Lamiales > Phrymaceae > Erythranthe > Erythranthe guttata. The sequence goes on from NC_142540.1 coordinate 18,202,413, forward strand.
AGAGAGAGAGATAAATAAATATATACAGATATATATATATATATATATATATATATATATATATATATATATATATATATATATATATATAGATATAGATATATATATACATACAGATATATATATATAAATAGATATACAGAGAAGTATATATATATATATATATATATATATATATATATATAGAGAGAGAGAGAGAGAGAGAGAGAGAGAGAGAGAGAGAGAGAGAGAGATAAAATTAATATTTTTTTTTTTTTTTAAAACCGGTTCTAACCGTCGGTTCCCGGTTCCAAAAATGAGGAACCAGAACCGAACCGGTTTTTTCGGTTTCGGTTCCGGTTCTGGTCAAATCGGTTCCGGTTCGGTTCTAAAACCGTTGACCCCGGTTCGGTTCCGGTTCTAACCGAACCGGTGGTCAGATCTACTGATAAGGTTGGTGATTGGCACCATCGGAAAAGGATAAACTTGGCAGGATTATCATAATTGTTTACGCATTAATTATTTGTATAAAAATTAATTGGTCATAGATTAATTTCGAATATTTATTATTTTTTTTATTTTAAAAAACTTACATTCTCTCTTAACTCAGAAAAAAACATCTCGACTCGTACGTAAACATATTTGAGGTAAATTTTATATTTCTAATACTCGGTCGAAATTTTAAAATTTTCACCTTTTCTTAACTATTATTACATAAATATATATTTTGATTGTCACAAAATTGTACATCCCCGTTTGGTTGGTAAGATAAGATTAAATAATCTAATGAAATCCAATTATTTTATTGGAGTTTGCAACGTCCAACAAAAAAAACTCATTAGAAGGCAAAATAAGCCTTGATTATATAATTTTAGCGGGTCGACCCGTCAATTTATTGGGGATACCAAACATTAAATTAAGTCCAACTATTTAGTTAATCATGACTTATCTTGTCAACCAAACATGACCCAAGTCAACACAAGATAGTGTCTAGTGATAATCAAATGTCGCACTCGAAGTTTATGACACGTCTTTTTAAATGTCCAATTTCATCTTCATTTGACTTCCAAACCGAACTTTTTACAACTGTGGAAGCAGTTGGTTGTTTTACCTTCTTCCTTAATATACGGAATATATATTAGGGTAAATTTCACTTTACTTCTTGTACTTTAGTTCGATATCACTCTATTCTCTTTTTTTGACTTTTGATTGCATCGATTTGCACCATTTGTAATTGAAAAATTGTCTTAATGTTGCCTTCGTAATTAGTTTTCAGACCTTTAACATTAACATCGTTTGATTGAAGTCTGAAAATTACCAAAAATACCACCCCTCTCAATTTAAATAATTATTAAAAAAAATTGTGGCTAGCGTTGTGTACTATGTTTTCTCGTTGTCTTAAAAAAAATGTTTTTTTTTCTTTTTTTGGTTTTTTAATAATTATTTAAATTGGGGGATATGGCGTTTTTTAAATTTCAGAGCTTATATCAAACGTTGTTAAGGTTAAATGTCTGATAACTAACAGTCATGGTGACATTAAGACAATTTTTCTAGTGCAATGGGGCAAACTGAGAGTAGAGGGGGTAAAGTGATATCGAGGCAAAGTACAAGGGGGAAAGTGGAATTACCATAAATATTAAATTACAAAACTTTTGATCCACGTCCAGTTATATATGAATCGAATTAATTTGTGTTACATCAAATTGCACTAATTATCTATTAATTATTAAATAATTCAGAAGTTATTTGATCATTAAATATGATTAAATGGTCACGTTTATTTAGTTAACTTGGAAGGATTCTCATTGGCTATTATGGCAAAACGTAAGTTTATATGAATAAATAATTTAATCTTTTCCAAATTAAGCTAACGTAACTTCGGAACAAAAATATATTCAAGAAATTATTAATTATCCTATTACAACCCTCCCCTGAGGTGAGAACTATTTACAAAAAGACCCCTCAATTTTTCATAATTACATTCATCCCTTGAATTTGTAGATTTCTTACATTATCACAGGGGAGTGTAAGAAACTAACAAACTGTAGAAAACGATTATTTTGTGATTATACTTTACCTTAGGAACATAATTGTAATTTACCTTAGCTTATATATTATTGTACACGCACGTGTATAGATACACGTGTATGTATAAATATACTCTCCATATGGTCCATAATAACTACATTAAATGCATTATAATTTTCTTGTTTTAATTTTACTAATTCAACCCTAAGTATTAACTCAACCATATCACATCATTAAATAATTAAAGTTATTTTAGTCTTTTTACCGTGTTTTTTTTTTCTAAACTCAACACACATTTATTGAGATTCTTAATACATGTGTAAAGTTGAAAAACGACAATTAATTAGGAACGGATAGAGTATTTACCTAATGCATTTCAAAAGGTTGTATCATCACTTATATAAACCTTCTTTTATGTAATATACTAATTGCATTTCTCAAGCCAATTTTAGTTATAATGTTGACTATAAAAAGATTTTACTAGTAATATAGTATTATTATTATTGTAATTCAACTCTCCCATATTGAATGCGAACACATGTTATTTTCATAATCAAGTCTTAAAAAATTAAAAAAGAAAAAAAAGAAAACATAACACAAAAGATATTAGAAGTGTAGATTTGTGTAATTATTTTCGAAAATTACAATCGAAATCTCGTTATGAATTCCAATTCATAAAAAATAAAAAATAAAAATAAAAAAACTAGTAATATTTAAAAATGTAAAAATTAATTATGATTCACAATCCAAATGAGGCAAGCCAAACAGAGCCTAAAGGTGTCAACTAAAGGCGGGTGACAATTAATACAGACAACAATGACGTGATTAATGCACTATTAATAAAAATCAGAAAATTTAAAACAGAGAAAATTGCACATCACCCCCTGTAAATTTATAATGTTTGCACTTTACCCCCTCAAAGTTTTTAAAAGTGAATGTCCCCTTCAAAATGTTATACTTGTAGATGGATTATTTATCTGAACTAAATATTTTTGTTGCACGTTGCCTCTTTAAATGTTATTTTTATTGCACGTCTCCCGTTAATAAAACTAATTTTTTTTCCATGTTTTCCCTTTAAAATGTTATTTATTTTGCACAATACCCTCCAAAAATTGGCTTCAGGGGTAAAGTGCAACCAAAATAACATTTCAAAGGGAGCGTATCCCTTTTTCAAAATTCTAGGGGCCAAAGTGAGAATATAGAAAATTTGTAGGGGTGAAGTGCATTTTGTCCTTTAAAATATATATATATATATATATATATATATATATATATATATATATATATATATATATATATATATTAAAAATCAAAATAAGAAAAATAAAATAAAAAACATTAATGGGAGCTATCAAAGGAAACCCAAAAGGGTGTTTGTAATTTTGCGTAGCATTAATTCACAGCTGTCCTTTAGTGTTCTCTCATAGCATTAATTGCCAAAGGTCCTCTCTCTCCTTTCTCTCTCCTCCCAATCTCTCTCTCTCTCTCTCTCTCTCTCTCTCTCTCTCTCTCTATAATAATAATAATAATTTCTCCTAATTATAATTATAATTAATTAAACACCAGAAAAGAAAAGTCAGTAATTTCCCATAAATACGAAAAATGTAAATAAATGATTTTTCCATTTAATTCTTCATAATGGGTCACTTTAAATAATTATAGTAATTTTCCATCGTCATCATCAAGCATCCCCTTTTTTATTATTTATATAACGGACCCTAATTACATTCATTATTACTCCCCAGTCCTCCTCTCTGAAACCACCCCCCCCCCCCCACCCCCACACCCCCCTCCACCACCCTTCAATATAAACCCCATCGCAGAAATCTATTTGCTCCTGCTTTCTCGTCTCGTTTTTTTTCTCTCTTCTCTAAGATTTCCTGTTTCTCTCTCTTCTTTTTATTTATTTATTTTTAATTTAAAAAAAAAATTAGAGAGAGAGAGAGAAGAGAGAGAGTGTAATTGGTGGAATGATGACCGCCGATGTGAGTTCAATGGTGAGAATGATGAACGGCGGCGGCGATACGAATGAGTCGGGAAAATCGACGGCTCCGATCACTAGGGATTTGCTTGGGGGGTGTTGTACCCTTGATTCTAAGGAGTTGGACCTTGACGTACAAGTCCCCTCTGGCTGGGAAAAACGCCTCGATTTAAAGGTACAACCTTTTTTTGCACAAAATCAAAAACATAAACAAAATTGAGTTTTTTTTTTTTTTTTTTTAATATCAATTTGAATTTCCGTTGCTTTTGTTTATGGTTTTGATTTTGTTTTTGTTATATTTCCTGTGATTGTGATTAACTCTGTGATCAAAATCAAAATTCAAAATCAAAATAAAAATCTGCAATTTCTAGTATATTAATTATTAATTAATAGATTATGGATGAATTATGTGCATTAAATTGCATTTATTGTAAATTCATAATTATTTAGGAAACTGTGATTGTAGCATTTACTTCACTTGTATAAGTTAATGATTTTTACTTTGTGTGTATTTTGGTAATTAATTACTCATTCATGCTTTTAATCATATTAATTAATAATTATGAAAGTAATGGAGCTTTATTGCTTTTAAATTGATACATATATGATATAATTACCAAAATTATTTATATAGTATTAAGCAAAATCCATCTGTATGTATTTTATTTTGTTTATATATCTATCTATATTCTTAGCCAAAGTCAATGGTGATAAAACAGTTAAAAATTTCAAATTCTCTACAGTTCCATTTTCATGCAGTGATCATGATTATATTATATACCAAAACACGCTTCTTAATTATTCAAATAATTTTTGCAGTCAGGAAAAGTGTATCTTCAAAGATGCAACTCATCAAACTCATCCTCCACAACTTCAGAAAACAACAACAGAAAATTTGAAGAAGACCTAAACCTCCCACCAATCACAAACCAGAAGACGACGACGCTGAATCTTTTCGAAGATTCCTCGTTGGAACTAAAGCTGCTGACGTCATCGCCCTCCACGTCATCAAACTACCAGAGCAGCGTGTGCACGCTCGACAAGGTGAGGTGGGCCCTAGAGAGGGCCGAGAAGGAGACCGCTAGAAAGCGCTCCTTATCGATTATGTCCGACAAATCTTCCTCCTCCCCGCCGCCACGGTCCACTTCCTCGTCGTCCGTGAAGGACAGCTGTCGCGATCGTGACGGCGACGAGAAGTCGTCCACGGCCACGGTCGCCGCCGGGTGCCCTAGGTGCTTGCTGTACGTGCTGGTTTCGAGGGGCGACCCGAGGTGCCCGAGGTGCAACGGTGACGTGCCGTTGCCTGTGGGGCCCGCGAAGAAACCTAGGATTGATCTTAATATTTCTATTTGAATTGGCCCATCTTTTTTTTTGTTTTGTAAAGATAGGGGGGGAAAGAAACAGGGGTTTATAAGTTTAAAGAATGGTATATAAATGCTTCTTGGAAATATTTTAATTTCTAATTAATTTTTTTATTTTATTTTTTTTTTCGAAGTTGAATGCATCGTTTGGTAGCGGTGGTGATTAATTCTTCGATCTCGTTCCGTTTTCATGTTCCGAAATTGAGTTTATATATACCGAATTGTTAAAAAAATAGTGCAACGGTTCGTTTTTAGGGGTATTGTGCTAATAAAACTAAATCATAGGGATGATTTAGCTAATATTTATAAAATGGGGAGGTTTTTGGCAATTACAGTTAATACAAGGGGGCTAAGCGCCATAAACCCTTTTGAAATTATTAATACACGTGATCATATATTCATATTTACATTAATGATATATATATATATATATATATATATATTGTGTGTAAGATAATATTAATGGTGTTAGACAGTATGGAAGTGTTTGGAAACAGATGATCTGATTTAATCATAAATTCAAGAATTTCACCTGAGACATCTTTGCACTTGCTTAGGGTTTGTCTATAAAGGGGGCAGCAAATAGTTTTTCAAGATTGTTTCGACCCCCAAAAGGGGTCGAGAATGGTGAAGGGGGGCAACTCTTTTAACCAAGGTTAAATAAATACGTGCTACTTTCCGATCGAGTGCAATCGAATGGATATTGATTTTCATTTTACGCGTACACAATGGTATGAATATGTGTATTTTCGGGTAACTGAATAAAGATTAATTTTTTTAGCTACAAATACAGTAGAACATCGATAATCAACAGCCTCTCTGAAATAAAAATTTCTTCCAATCCCATCTCGATAAAAATATAGTAAATTATTAGTCAGATAATTTAATATTTCATTAAATTAATACAATTTTGTTAGTTTTATTTTATCGCGATTTAATTGTATATGTTAATGTGTATAAATCAATGATATATAACGCTTACAGCTAAAGTCTAGTTAAGGTTGCATAAACCATGGTTGGCTCGTTTCGAAAGAAAAAGAACATAAAAGGCACTTCGATAACATGCTTAAACTTCCCAACATTAGGTGAACCAACCATATTACGAACATTAAACTCAATTTTTAAAATAATTGTTGTTAAATTTTCGACAAACGTATCAAGAAAACTAATTGAAACTAAAACAAATAAGCGAGAAAAAAAAATCAATAAAATATTAAAATTCTAAATGATAGAAAATATAGAAAAAAAATGTTGATTATTGAGGGGATCCGATTCCAAATGGTTGACCCAATTAACTAAACCATTGACCGGAGGCTTTGATCAGGATCCGGATCCGGATCCGACCCGGATTACACCATGCCTAATCAAGACTCTCTATAATTTACTGTGCTGTCATTCTTACAGTTCATAAATGAACAGGGTAAAATATATTTATTTATATTTATATATATATATATATATATATATATTAAAAAAATGAATAAATAAATAAATAAATGTTCCCCAAAATCTTCTGTCAAAGGGATGTAAATGCTATACGATTGCTTGATGAGGCAGACTACTGCATCCACATTAGATTTTATTTATTTATTTAATTATTTATTTATTTACTAGTACTATTTATTTTCATTTATGGACCTAACACATAATAAATGAGAATTATTTAATTTCCACCCTACTCATCTTTGAATATTCACACCTACTTTCTTACAATGAGTTAAATTTGACAACCTTGTATCCAAATATATAATTGGAGTTATTGCAATTTTTGCTTGATTGTGCTTTTTATAGGATAAATTGCACTTTAACCCCCTGTGTTTTAACTTTGTGCACATGACCCGTAATACTTTTAGTATAAGCAAATGACCCCTCTTTTAGTTTGAATTTTGTGCAAATAACCCCCTTGTACTTTTAATATCAGCACACAACTCCCCCTATGTTATTTTACTTTGTAAATAATCATACTCATTAGGAAGAATTTTTTTTTGAAAGTACAAAAAATTGTGTATTTATATTAAAATACAAAGGGTAATGTGCAATACTAAAAGTCCTAGGGGTCAGGTACACAAAATTCAAATCACATGAGATAAGTGCTATGTAATATTCTTGTAGATAATCAATCACTAATTTTCTTATATTCTGAGTGAAAGAAAAATGTGCTTCGTTTTTATTTCCCCGTGCTATTAAAAAAATATCAAATTTTACATAATTTTTCTCAATATTTCATTATTTTTATAATAATTGGAAAATGTATTATATTGCTTTTTGAGCAATAAAGTGATATACATGCAATTATTCTAATTATGACAATGAGTGTTTTATACACGTACCATATTGTTTTATTGTTCATTTAATGTTATAGCACAACTCTTAGAAACTCAATTGAATTTTGACTGAATTCAGTCAAATGAATGATTTGCAAAATTATTTTTAAATGAAAAGTCATAAAATCTTAATTCAGAAATTAAATGTTGGACAAAGTAAATAGGAAAGACTCGAGACAAATCTATAAATATGTGTATATTAATTAATGTATGCTATCATAAATTATTCGGTGAGTTATGTACATTTTATGTAGAAAAGAAAAAAGTTTTTTAGTCTTCTTTTTTGTATTAAATGTTTTATTATTATATATAATTACTATAATCATTGAAAAAAAAAGATAAGAAATTTTACTAATTATGCAATACACCCCTTATTTAGAAAATATTTTAAACTAAACCCAATTGACTTTAAAGACTTTTCCTATAACCCACATCCCAATCTAAATTAGTGAGACCCCCCTTATCAGCCATGATAAAACTAAAGTGCCCCTATGTGTTGGGTTTTTAACGTAATATAATTTTATTTCTCTCTTTCATTCTCTCGCTCTTTCGCTCTGTTCACAGTTCTTTTTTTTTTCTTTCTTTTTTTCTTTTTCCTTCGTTTTCAGATCTGTAATCCACCGCCGCCGGAGTCAACAATACCCTTCAAACGCCGCCGGCCGAAACCCGTCGCAGGAGGCCCTCCTCCGCCCATGTTGGAGATCGTCTCCCCCCTCGTCGAACACCATCACATCGACGCCTGGACAAATTGGCGGCGGCGTCTCCCCCACCTAATCGCCGCCTCCGTCGAATTTCTACATGGAGATTTCCCTTCTCTCAACGCGGAATACCAATATATACTATATTAATTGGTAAATTTTATTTTTTTATTTTTCTCGAATTAATTGTCGAACTAGCAATAGAATATGTTATGGATCTGAATTTTCAGTTCTATTATTTGTTTGTTATGAACGCATACATTGATTTTCAATTATTCTGGATTTTATTAATTTTTGTGTTATTCTGCATATTCTTAATGTTTAGATCTGGAAAACCCATTGAATTACGAGATTAGTCGGTTGTAGTGCAGTGTATTTTACAGAGTAGTCATATTTGACAGAGTAGTCATGTTTAACAACTTAGTTATTTTTGTACTTTTTTTTGTAGTGCTGCATATGTTCAACAGTGTAGTCATATTAAACAGAGAAGATCAAACGAAAGATTAAGTGCAGTCGGTGCAACCGAGTTGGATACCGCAACAAAAAAACATGTTCGATGGCCATTATTGAAGGATCACATTAGTTATTTTTGTTTTTTTGTAGTCATTTTTTTTCTTTTTGCAATGTATTTTGCTATTAATATTGCAAGTTTTTTCAAGTGTTGATTACTTTTAGTCACATTACGCAGAACCTAGTCACATAATAGTCATATTCCCACTGTCATTGTTATATAAACCGTAGTCACATAATAGTCATATTCTCGTTGTTTTTGTTAAGAATCATGCTTCTACTGTATGTTAATTATAATGTTTTACAAAGCACAGTCACATTCACATAATAGTCATATTCTTACTTTTATCTTAATAATTATGCTTCTACAATATGTTAATTACACTGTTATACACATCGTAGTCACATAATAGCCATATTCAACTATAGTCATATTCGGAGTTGTAAATCTGTCGAGTAAAAAAAATATTCAATTTTTGTTTAAAAAAAAATTAAAAAAATATATTTTTTATTAAAAAAATATTAAATAAATAAAAAAATGGTAAAAAATCCGAAAATAATAAAAAAATAAAATAAAAAATAAAAAAAAATCAATTTTTTTGATTTGGTAGCAAATTTTTAGAAATTTGGAAGCAGATTTTTAGGAATTAGATTATTGTTATGGAAAGAGAGAAAAAAAGGAATAATCTAGACTAATTATGCTAATTGACATAAGGGTAGAATTGGAAATACAAGTTGTAGGGGTTATTGCAAAGAAAGATTTAAGGGGTGGACATTTCATCATTTATTATCTATATGAGGGGTTTATTGCCAATGAGCCCTATATAAGAAAAAACAAAAGATTTAGGGACAGAGTAACAATTATCCATAGTGTCTCAAACATGTGTCAGTTAAATGTCTCATGAATGGGGATATTATGAAATTATTATTTTAAAAACGCTAAATTACAAGGACCACCCTGAGATAATGCTTAATTATGAAAGTATCATTTCTGTTTGTATAATTACGAACGCCCCCTTGAGGTATTATCCGTCAAACTAAAATAGATTCCATGGAATATCCATTTGTAATGACCAAAATACCCTTAGGGTTCTAATCGTAAGGTTTGAAAAAACCAATTTTTACTGTTAACTAGCCATTTTTTGCATCATAAGGGGTTATGTTTAAGACTTAATATTGCACGAGTAGCCAAATGTAAGAAAATCAAAATATTTAATTTAGGATCATTTTTTCTTTCATTTAATTATTTTAACACATGGGTATTTTCGACAATCACTATGTTCTATTACAGTTTTTTGCAGCCCGTTACTTTTAGAGGAGTGCCCGTAACTATACACAAATAAAGAGTTTTTTCGTAAATAAATCTTACTTCAGTGGTACTCGTAATTTACCATTCAAAAAATTACAAGCGACCCTCCACCACCCTCGTATTTTTTTATGTTTTTGGTGAAAAATATAAATATAAAATATAATTATTTTTTCGTCTAATACTTATCTATTAAATATTTAAAATTAATTAACAAATAATAATATTAGACAAATGGGAGTTTATTTTAGTCTTTTCCTTGACGAATTAAATTGACATAAATTCTGCAGCAGCAGTTCTAAATGCAACTGTTGAACATATTTTATCCCAAGCAAACCAATAAATAACTGAAAACAGTGTCCACCTAAACTATTTATAAGGATTAATTTAATTTTGCCTCCTTAATTGGGCATTTATTATATACCTAACTTACAATAAATTTCATAATAATTGTTACACCCCCTCCCACTTTAAAACACACACCTACCATTTTCAGATGAAACCAATGTTATATTATATATATATATTTAAATTTATATTTATTACACTTCATTATGTTTAAATCAGGTTGACTTATATACCCTCTCAGTTTTAATTAAGGGACCTGATAAATACAGAACATCTTTTATTAAACGTTAACATATTTTATTCAATAAATTAAAACTTAGCACCAATCCTATCTTTTTATTCTAAAAATCTTTATGTTGCCAAAATATCGCATTTATTAATAATTAAAAGACCATATTATCAAATTTTAGCGTAACTCAGACTTGTGTCTACCGTAAATGCAGATGGTCATTTTCTTATGAATTTATTTGAAAAAATGACCTGCATCTACTAAAAGACGTCATGTATTTACCGTTTCAGTTTGATTAATTATATTGTTTTCTATTTATATATACATTACCATTATTTTACTTTTGTGTAAATAAATCAAATTGAGCCATTTCCATTGTTAAGTAGTTATTGCTGCTTTTGAAGATTAATAATAAATATTGCACTAGGCAATATATATATATTTATATTATAGTCCAAAATTCAGAAAAGGGAATAAATAAATAACTCAAAAATCCCTACCAAATTCCCCCTCTACTAGTTCCTTTCTAATTTATTTAATAAATATATATTTTTTTAAATGGAATTGAAAAAATATCTCGTCAATAAAATAAAATAATAAATATTGTGTTATAGCAATCGGTCAACAAAAACAATTTATGATGTGGGAAAAAATTGAATGCATGGTTGGTCACGTAATAAAATCCAATATTAATACATTGTAATTAAATCCCGAGGGAGAAGGGTCTGTTTGAAAGCCATCAAGCAACCATAAAAAGTTGCATTCATTATTGTGATAAATATGAGTTCATATCTAACCCAAATTCGTGCAATATTTAACCATGGTTAACTCCATCTCATGTTTTGACGGTCAACCAGTCAAACTATTTGCTCATAGTTAGATATATTTCAAAATTCTACCCCACTTGAATAAAAGAAGTCAAAATTGCTTATGTGATCCGAGATTGTACATCTGGTGAAATATATCATGCGATATACACATGTGTGTGTAATTATGTGCAGATTTACAGTTAACACTCACACAGAATAAATAATTAGGTGTAACATCTAATTACATCTAATTACTTTCATGATTAACTATTATTAATTATAGTTTCTTTTGTTATTTTCAAGAAACAATAGAGGCTTTTTTTTTTTAAGTTTATATACTTATATTTTGTTCTTTCCTTGTCGGATAAACTAAGTACACTTTGAGAGGGTAAAACCGTCCAAAATGTTTGAAAAAATATGGTCAATATGCCACATCATCCTTGAGTAACGAAATGGCTAACAGATGCAAACTGCAGGGACCAATTTGTCGCATTTGATAATTCAAGGGAGTGATTGCATCAATAGTCATAGTACAGGGGTGCAAATTGTATTTAACCCAAATTTTAATTTAAAATTTAATTGGAATTAAATTTTTCAGAGCTATAATATAATTAAACTAAACTTCCACATGTACATTTAATACAATATCTTCATCAATTTAATTCATGTGTAGTTAAGTGTAAAGTCACATCCATTGGTTTAATGTTGTTATCAACTTCATAATGGGAAAAAACAACTAATGTTGTAACATGAAAACATGGCATGGTTTATTGAACTCAACTAATTTTTATTTTATTTTTATTATTTAATTAATCCATAAATAAATAAACTTAAATTAAATGCAGATAGTGACATTGTTAGAAGGAATTTAAAGTTTAATTAGTTGCAAAAATAGGGTGTGCTTTGCAATTTATCATAAATATTTCTTACCCACTCATCTATATAACTTTCTTGTAATAGGTGGTCTACTAAGGAAGCAAAAGTCAGGGCATAATTTATTATTGCAACCTATAAATAATCGATTGAAAATAACATTTGCCTAAATTTTGTCGAAATATATTTCCTATTGTTTTTTTTTATTAATAAAATTAAATTGGACTATTAAGTATGAAGCCACTAATTTAATTAAGCCCCTAATTATTTGTCAGTTCACCCAATCCGCATTAATTAGAGTTAATGCTTGTTTATGATGGTTCCAATAAATGTTTAGGTTCATTAACTAATTGGGTAAATAGCACCTATCTCTAAACGTTAAATTACAAAAACACCCTTACTTTCGGGTAGTTATTAGTTATTACAATCATTTCATCAACTATGTATTGTTTTACACATCCATCCTTACGGTGTCAACTTTACCTACTGAATGAGGGGTTTTTCGTAAAACAGAACATATTGAGGAGGTGATTGTAATTACCCTAAAATAATGGTGGTTTTGTCGTGATTTGGTCTTACCTCAGGGTTTGACCGTAATTTTTCATAATTTATTCAAGCAAAACATCAAATAAATAATTTCGTCCATTAGTAATTAGGTCCAATTATATAAATAGACCCAATCCCATGAGCCCATTTGGAACGTTATATAAAACTGGGCTTCAAAATTTAAGTCCAATAAAGAAGCCCATTTACAAGTTGTGTATTTAATTACAAATATGTTGAAAATTAAGATCGATCGTTAAAAATTAATTTGGTTTACCATTACCATCGATACCAATTACTTGCGTACGGTACTGAAACGAGATCGTAACCAATATTTTGATACTTTTGAGAATTTTTCGGTTCGTATACTGTGGTACTCGGTAATTGGTAATTTTTTTCTATCCATACAGTATACTTGTTTATACTTACACGCTCAACTGAGAGACATCTATTTATCTCTAATAACTTCAATTTTTATTTATTTATTTTTGTTACAAATAAAACTAAAAGTTTGTGACCAATCAAATTTCTTGGTGCAAATTAATTATGAAATATCTTAGAAAGTTCCTTTAAGCAAAAATAAATTCCTCAACGATTGTTCAACTAATCAACTGAAAAGAAGTATCATGGAAGTTGCCTTAGTAGCATTGAAATTTGCTCAAACTTGGTAGGACCAATAGAAATATATAGAATCAGAAATCCGTACTTAGGTTGTTCGAAACAGCTTATTTAAAAGCAGAAATTCGGGATTTTGAAATAAGTTGATTTTATTGCTTGAAAATCAACTTAAATAAAAAAAAATAGATTTTGTTATACTTAACAAATTACTATAGATTAAGAGGGTGTTTGGCTAAGCTTATTTTAAACAGCTGATAAGCTCTTACGTCTAATAAGATGTTTTAAGAGCTGATAAGATGTTTGGATAATGGGCTTATTTCCTATTTTTACTCATTAAAAGATCTTAAATAAAAAGATGGGATATAGGTACTTATTTAAAAAGATCTTATTTGCTCTCCAACAGCTTATTATAAAAAAAATTAAGATCTTCTTCTAAAATTTTACCAAACACTTTGGATGAGCTTATAAGCTCTAAAACATCTTATAAGCTCCTTTTAACATCTTATAAGATTAGCCAAACACCCTCTAAAGCTGCTTATTTTAAGAAAATAAAAAACAAAAATTCATTTTGCAAGCACATAAATAGACTGTGGTGGTGTTTGCAAAAGTTTATTGTAAAACATAAGTTAGTGATTGTAAGTTAAATTAGAATTAACGGTTGATTTCTAAAAGTTATGAATTTTTACAAATTATCTGAAAAATAAATTAAAAAAATTAGCTACACAAGCTAAAATTAGCTAAAAAATCAACTCTAATTCCAATTAGAGGGCTAAAATTAAGAAAATATATTATATTCGTTCATCCTTGTCAAACTCTTTTTATAATTTTATTTAATTATTAAAATAATAAATTCAAGATTATATATTGTATATTGCGTGTAAAGTGTTTGATCCACTAGGTTCGTCGTTAACTAGTCTATTCACACCTAACCATGATTGAGTTCATCTCTTCCAATTCAATAAACAACTAAATGAAAAAAAAGGGTTTTATTTAAAAGGAAAGAAAGTTGAGGGGGCAAAGGGTAAAAGTTCATTTTCAATATAACTGACATTTACTAATCAAGAGTGAAATTAAGTAAATTGATTTGTTTGAAATATATATGGCAAAGGTTCAATTTACCAATAAATCTAAAAAATCTATTATTGGATATAGACTCAAAGATAGTAAACTATTGTGTTTTCTTTTTAAGTGTCTTCTTACTCAGTTTTCTCCTGTTTTTTTCATATTAAACGTCACGTTTAAGTTTCAACATAGGACAATTTCTTTTTCCTCCAACTTTATATAAGCAATAAACTTGTTGAAAAATACGAAGGGGTAGATTTGGCAAATAAGATTTTTTTTTCTAAAATCGAGATTATTGGTGTACATTAACCTGAAACGAGACTTAAAACAAACTGGGAGAGTATTAAAGAAGACGCATAATACTGACTTGATCGTTGGAGAATAATCGTTAAAATTGGCTCGATTTTTCACATAATGTACTACTGTGTTGTAGGTTGGACGAGTTTTGCTCAAGTTAAGGATCTAATGACATTGGTAATTAACATTGTTCTTATGTTTATCTTGTAATTAGTGTTTAAACAAATAGATAATCAAATGTATATATATATATATATATATATATATATATATATATATATATATATATATATATATATATATATATATATATATATATATATATATATATATATATATATATATTCTACAACATCATTTAAGCCTCAAAAATCCACTTCGTTCAACACAAAGTATTTACAACGGTAAAAAAAAAAGGGTAAAAAAAACTGATCTAAAGAGTTATAGAGCTGCCACGTGGCAGCATCTCCGTCGCCTAATTAATTAATTAAGTAGAGTAATTAAACAACAGCATCACAACTCATCGGCCAGCACTAGCAGCTCCATCAGGTCACGCGCCTCCCCACCGGCTCGGAGCGTCTCGAGCACGCGCTCGAATAAGTACACGTGGCAGGGGATCCGCAGCACGCCTTTCTGCTCGTAGCCGTACTCCTGCGCCGATCTATCGAGAAGGTTGACGAAGATCGGGTGGTTGAGCAGCTCGGCGCTCACCACGAACCGCTCCATCTCCTCGCCGACGTAGACCGGGAGGTGGCCGCCCGGTACGCCGCCGGACCTCTTCCGAAACGACGCCGCTCGGCCGGAACGCGCCGCCGCAATTGAATCGGATCGGAGGAGGCAGTACTGCGAGGAATCGGTGACTTTGGAGATTTTCCTCATGAGCTTCTTCATTTTTTATGGGGAGAGGAAATTTAAATTGAATCTGGATTTTTTGGGGGATTTTTAGAGAGAGAAAGTGGAATGAATTTGTAGAGTGAGAAAGAGGAGTGGGGAGATGTGTGTGTATAAATATAGGGGGGGGATTGAGGGTACGGTGCGGAAGGTTTTCGAGAGGTACAGATGAGCGTACGTGGCAGGTACAATAGTTGTCCGGTACGGTAGATATTTAATTAATTTAATACATACTCACGTAATTAATATTTAATATTTAATTCTCACTTATTGACTATAAAAACAAAAGACAAGGGCATAATTGGGATATATAAATATATAAAGTGTGACAATAATTATTTTTTGTGGCAATAAAAAATATACTATATATATCAAGTGGATTTGCAAGTTGATGCATCATAGGCTACATTGTTAGTACTTTCCAAGAAAAGTGAATTTGGGAATATACCATTAACCTACAATTAAAATAAATTAAACAACAACAATAATAATAATAATAATAATAATAATAATAATAATAATAATAATAATAATAATAATAATAACCAATTAAATAGTAATATTTGTCATTGAAAAATTGAAAAACAAATATGAATATTTTCATTAAAATACAACAAGAATAATGATAATAATAATAAATATTAGTATTTAATTGTAGTACTCGTCGAACTAATTATTGGTAATAATTGGCAATTTTTTCCTCGTTTATATTTATTAAAAATATTAATATTAAATAATGCATTTCACTAACAACTTTAATTTTTGGTTGATATGGTCATTCAACAATATTCATATAAATTCGAATACGGTCAGCATCTATGTATACATGCAGCTTATGTATATTTTGGTCTAAAACATCAATAATTACCAACTTGAATGAATATATATATATATATATATATATATATATATATATATATATATATATATATATATATATATATATATATATATATATATATATATATATATATTTGAATTAAGTAGTGAGTCATTGTTTGTCTCATTAAGAAAAAAATAAGAAAATTTCAAAGGGTTTGAACAAGAAAAGTCCGTCATGGAAAAAATTAAATACATGTAAGTATGTATATAGTGACACAATTATTAATTATTTATTTCAACCGAAATTAGAATAATGGCTTTTCTAGTGCCTTTATGGTCGTTTGTCTGCATATATTTAAAATTATTTATATGCATATTGAGCTTCTTCATTGTGTATCATATATTACATTTTGTAATTATTTATTTTTTTCTCAAAAAAAATTATTTATTTCGAAACTACGTATATTCTATTAGTTTTGTTGACACCGAAATTTCAGGGTAAATCACTAATTAGTAATTAATAGTCAATTTACACAGTTATTAATTATTACTCCCTCCGTCCCAATTTAAGTGGCGTTTTGGGTTGTTGCACACATATTAAGAAAATCAATAAATGTGTATAGATTATAGTAAAAAACATAGGAAAATACTAATATATCCTTGACATTAATTGTTTTACAACTAACTAGTTAGGAGTGATAAAGGGTAAAATTGAAAATAGTGCAATTAATGATGCATTGAAAATCTAAAATGACAAATAATTTGGGACAAAAAAAACTCTCTAAAAAGACATATAATATGGGACAGAGGGAGTATTAATTTGAGTTTCAAATATAAATTCATAATATAATTGGACTTTACAAATGGGTTAGATCCTTTTTATTTTATTGATTATCTGATTAGAGATAAATTTAGTCCAATAAATCAAATAGCGGGTATCCAATTTCACTCGGTCCATGCTACATGTTAAACCCTAACTCATGTCTATAAAACAGGCAGTCGATACATGTTAAATATAGACTAAACTTCTAAGTTGTTGAGTTAATTTACGAGAGAAGAATCAGAAGAATTCCCGGAGATTGTAATCCACTTTCGTTTTGATTAATAAATTGTACTTGCTCCTAATTTATAAGACATTTTTTTTCTCCATAAAATGTAATAATTTTTAATAATTTTATTTTTATTTGGCATTATCCAATTTGTGAGGAAACACGTTCCGGAATCATGGCCAACCTGTATAGGGATTAAGACAAGTTTATTCAGAAAATCTGGATCTTTTATTTATTTAATTTAATTTAATGAATTTGATTAATCGGACAGTTGTCTAATGGATTCTATAAATCTATAAAACAAATTATACTCAGGATTTCAGAATTGTTCAAGAATTTAAATCTCAATAATACTAAGATTCAGCAGCTGTCAGTTTTATTGTTTTTTTTTTAGTAAATAAACCATTCAATAATAAAACTAACACTAAAAATCTTATATTTAATTGAATGTACTATCTAATCTAGAATTTAAATTATTAGGCTTTGTAGATATTTAATGTATTAAATTCACAAACAATAAAACAAAGCAATTTTCATGCATTTATGGCTACCGATTGAGATGTAAGAAAACGAAGCACATGTACTGTTAAATAGCCCAAGAGAAGGGGGTGTTAGGGTTCGGTAAAATCGAGCCACATTTATTGAGTTTTTTCAATACTTTTAGAATGGTGAAAAGTGATTAATATTTAGAAACATATGGAGTATTAAAATTAGGCATTTTGGCGGTTATGTATTAATAATATATATACAATTGTTCGTCGATATTTAAGAATGAATTTATTTAGTTCTTGGTTCGTTATGTTAATTAATCGAACTAAAAAGAACTGTCAGCAAATAACTTATAATCGACCTAAAATACACTATGTAGATTTAAACAGTGGATGTACATAAATAACTGCTAACTAAGCACATATACACATGCGTGTGTATGTTATTATTATGTATATAGGTCAGTGATATATAGAGTATTTCGGCGGTTGTAGGTTCTACAAAATATCGGGGGCACATAAAGAATCCCCTCGAAAGAAGGCAACAACCATGCGAAATATATCGAAAATGCACATTTCATGATTTTGTTTGTCACTAATAACTTTGTAATAAATTTCTCAATCTAGTTAAATAAATTCGTTTATCCTACGGTATTGCATGGCCATTTTGTAAGCCACAAATTACAATAGTAGCATCAAGAGCTTGTCTTAAATTCATAAGGCTAACTTCCTAACTAACCTAGGACCACCATCAATTCAGTCCTGTACGGAATGATCTAACCGTTGGAATAATCGAGACCGTGTCAATTAATCCAGGTTCGAATCCCTTTCCCAAAAGTCGTTAAGTCGAGTTTGTCACATATAATTAGCTTGGTGCAGTTTAAGTCTCTCCTACGGTTTGCAAACTATACGATAACTTTTAAAATAAAATCCAATTTCAAATTCGATTATACATTTAAAAAAAAATCAATTGTTTTATGACAATTACACTTGCAACGACGATGAGTTTTGTATTGTATGTGATTAACAAATAAATTAACAATTTTTCCTGAATTCGATCCGAAAATTCTGATTTACAAACTTTTTTCGTTCTAATAATTTACGAAATTCGGACTTTTGATTCCTACGAAATTGAAATTAGTTTTCTTCACTTTGAAAAAAAGAATCGAAATCACTAATTTCGATCCGCTCCACTCGATTTCGATATAGACACTCTCTCAAATTAATTGCTAGATTTGGATTAGATTTTATTTGAGTAGGAAAATGAAACAATAGTGTGACAAAAGTGAAATAAACGTTGGAGGCGTGATTGGCGGTTGAGTCATCATCTTTTTCTTTTTTATTTATTTATTTAATTAACTATTTATTTATTTTTGGCTTTTTGTATTTTACTATTTTAGATATATTCTCCTTGGTCCGTTTCTTTCAGTACAGCTTCCGTAATCAATATTGCCCTTTAACGCTTTCGTCTACTCACTTTCCGCCTTTTATTTCTTCACGCGCTATCCACAGTGCGTGATTCTCAGTCTCTTTAATTCCACTACAAATAAAAAACAAAAATATAAATATAAATATTTAGATTATAGAATATCTAGTTTTAAATATTAATTAATGATATATTGTATTGGGCCAACCCAAATGGTCCAAATTACAATATATTAAATTAATTGACAAATCTCATTAATTTAAATGGTATAATAAGTCCATTAAGATCACAATCTTCAAAACGAATAAATATTCTATTTATTTATTTATTTTAAGGATCAAATTGCAAATATTCATCAAATCTTTTACAACTTCACATTTGATTTTATTCTTTATAGCCCCATCTAAAATATTATGGCTCCTTGTGACGGGAAGGGATCTTTTGTCTATTTGTAAATCGACCCCTTTAATTTATCATTTTTGCATGAAATGATTTTACTAAGCAAGAGAATCGAGCTGTGGATTCACAAGAAACTAGGAATATGCTTGAATATCTTTGATCTTTTCTTTAATATATTTTTATTATTTTTTTACTAATTTGAAATCTTTGTTTTTTAATATATTTTTATTATCTTCAATGACACCACCACTAATTTAATAAATTATAAACATGTCATGTTATTAGGTAGCTTAGTACATTCAATAAGAACAAAATAAAGACATTAGTAATATATTGCAATTAGTGATTTTTACTAGTAATATCTAGAAGTCCGATTTGGTGGTTGAACAAATTATTTGTGGGTTTTTTTCTTTAATAAACGAACATGCAATCAATCATATAGGTGTATTGGGCAAATGTACACTTTCGTATAATAGCTTGCAAACATTAGGTTAAACTTGTGTAATAAGTTTGACTTATCGACCGTTGACATGAGAATTCGAACCTGAGTCAATTAACTAAGCTTCAGTTGATCCAACTGCTAGATCGTCTCTTACAAGACTATTATCATGCTTGTTGAATATAATAATGTGTTGGGTTTTTTTAATAAAAATAATATTTTATTAAATATTTTATTTGACCAATTTATGAGGTCATTTAGAGCAAAATTTTGAAACTTCCAAATGCATTATTTTGTCTCATAAAACCTCAATATTTTCCTTTAATTCTATATTAAATAGAGGTTTTATGGTGGTCATATTTTATACTATAAAAAGGGGACTTTGTGGTTTTACAAGGGTGAGTGTGAAGAGAAAAAGAAACACCTTTCATCTATACTACTTTGAGCTCTTATTGTGTGTCGGGTGTAAGCTTCTACTTCACTCGAACGTGCAATTTCGGTGAAGTTACAGCGGAGAGATAGGCTGGGCTGTTGTATCCCATAGGCGACACGATCGGAACCTTTTTGCACCTCATTAGAGAAGGGGTCGTGAAATTCGTCTTAAGAAAGCGACCTAGTCCGCGCCTCACCTTGCCTATCTCCATTATATTGAGTATATTATTGCAGCAACTTGCTACCTATAAAATTAGAGAACAAATGGAGTCCAAGCCTCATCCACAAAGTTTCGTGATCAATCGTCAAATTGCAGCCGTGGTTCCAACAATTTAAGACGAATTTTTGATCCCATGAAGATGAGTTTTGACGATGATCCAAAACAGGCTCTTGATGATAAAAAGGGAGATGATAAATTATATTTTATTGTATTTTGATTTGACGAAAAAAAAAATTAACGATCTTATTTTTTGTATAGGTGAATTTTCGTACAATTCACGAGGGCAGACTTTGAGTTAAATTTCGGACCTGATATAACCATATTCTGAGAATGTGTAAAACACGAAAGTTGTAGGCATTTTTGTTGGCTGTTCAAAACATCTTGAATCACTGAAATCGGACGTCGAACGAGAGAGATATGAGCCAAATACCGAGCACTGCTGCAGCTGCCAAATTGTGCGCGTTTTTGAGGTATCGAAAGAATTTCTAATTGATATTCATTAAATCTGGTACGTTCTTCGATTCCAAATTAAATATGATGTCTTGCAATACAATAATAAATTTGTGATAGTTGTTGAAGAATAATTGCATATAAAATAACATTTCTAAGAGTATGTTAAAAAGAAGAATCAAAATGCATGTTCATTTAATTGTTGTCTTGAACAATTTTATTGCATTGCATTATATTGTTTATATTCATGAACGTATGCGTAACTTATCTAATATGTCAGATATATTGATTTGAATTTCAATATAATATACGGTCGTTTATATGACTTAAATGATTTCAAATTATACTATTTGCTGAAAATTTGTATTGACTGTTATGATTTAGGCGTAGACTTCTACGATGAATGGAACATTTAAAAATAAAAATTAATAGCAAATATTATATTGCTGAACATGTTGGGTGGTATACCTAAGTGGATTATTTTTTATTATTTTATGCGGGTGTCTTGTACTCGAGATGACTTACATGACTAGTAGAATATATATATATTTGATCATTCAAATTCATTTAGTAGAGAATTAAAAGCTAAAGCGTTAGAATAAAACGTTTTCATGGTATTAAGAATTTGGAGCATTTATATGACATTTATTATTTAGTTAACGTTGGGTAGTGCCGATTAGCAATTCCCATTTGCATATTCAGTAAGTTATAAATCCAAATTTTTTAAAATATATTATTTGAAAGAAGATTGAGTAATTGAATGCATACCGAAATTTCATTATCATGGTAGAATCATTTATGGTTCTTGAGTGACACTATTTTCATAATGAATTTTGATTCTTTAATGCTTATGATATAGCGAATAACTTCGATTAATTATTCATGAAATATATAAAATGAAGAAATAGTGGGGGTGTTGTAGTTTTCTTTAATTATGAAAATGAGCATGATCGTAGTTGATATATTCTATCTTGATTTTAATTCATGATCATTAGGAAGAGATATACAAGCTTTTAATATTGAGAATTAGTGGGGGTTCTAGTACCTATCTAATTGAGCATGTTATAATTGATTTTGATGTGATCTGTATTTAATTGCTCATTTTATGATTGTAAATTTGTGATTTGTGATATGTGAAGTAAAACATTTTTGAAAGTTTTCAATATTGTTGGTTATTGAAAATTTAAATAAGAGGAATTATATTCCTACTTGATTACATGTTTTCTTGTGTGAATGAGCTATATCGAAAATTTATAAGTCAAAATTCATATCAATTTTGATTGATTGTTTTGACATTAGCCTGTGAAGAGGCCGGTTGATAGCGAATGTGATATATAAAATTCTAATGTGTGATAAATCAAATGCTTGGTTCTTTGATTAATGAGATTGCGAAAAATCAATGATTTGTGCATTGA
The DNA here is from genome assembly GCF_056151865.1 of Erythranthe guttata. Taxonomy (NCBI): domain Eukaryota; kingdom Viridiplantae; phylum Streptophyta; class Magnoliopsida; order Lamiales; family Phrymaceae; genus Erythranthe; species Erythranthe guttata. Next base: position 18,225,410 of record NC_142540.1, read on the forward strand.
TAGATGTGATTGAAAATTGCAGTTGGCATATTGCGAGAATCTTTTAATGAAATCCGGAACCATTAAAAGAAAATACAGTACTGTGAATTTATGTGAATATTCACGTGAAAATCTATGAGATATTACATGTAAAATTATTTGAGAATGGTTAATAAACCATTGAGTTTTTTAGACTAAATGTCGGATAAGCACTATTAAATTTGTGAAATTATATTTCACATTATTTCAGAAATTATCTGAAATGCATCGAGGGACATTGGATTAAAGCCTAATATATTTTGTAAAGTTGTTGATGAGGATACTACCGCCTAGGGGCTAGAGATCCTACGAACTAGGCGAAGAAAAACGAATCTGAAAGCAACTTGATAGTGATAAAAGTGCACACCTTTATTATCCATCCCTATGATGCGCGTGCACTAATAAAGCTCGTAACGAATTGTGAGGTTGAGACTTTGATCTCTTAATGAGTTCTATAGCCCGAATGGGTGGGGTGTTGGAGTTACGTAAACATCCTTGATAGAATTCACCTTGTGAGTGTGGAAGTGGGGCCGCTTCCTATGAGAATTATAGGCTGTTCTCTAGAGCTCTCATGAGAAATGGGGTAAAGCACATGGCCGTTAATGTGCTGGCTTTAGAAGCTTCGATCGGGACACTTTGAGTATTACGTGTGCAATATGATTCTACGTGCCCCAAGGGTCACTGTTTGAAGGCTAAGTCCACTTTGATTCTAGTACGGGAAACATATTGTACTAAGTGAAGGTTTGAAGGCATTGTCCACTTTCATTATGCATAATATTCCGCAAGAGCTCAAGTATTATTCTTATTCTTATTTTTATTAAAATAGTGGGGGATTGTTGGGTTTTTTTAATAAAAATAATATTTTATTAAATATTTTATTTGACCAATTTATGAGGTCATTTAGAGCAAAATTTTGAAACTTCCAAATGCATTATTTTGTCTCATAAAACCTCAATATTTTCCTTTAATTCTATATTAAATAGAGGTTTTATGGTGGTCATATTTTATACTATAAAAAGGGGACTTTGTGGTTTTACAAGGGTGAGTGTGAAGAGAAAAAGAAACACCTTTCATCTATACTACTTTGAGCTCTTATTGTGTGTCGGGTGTAAGCTTCTACTTCACTCGAACGTGCAATTTCGGTGAAGTTACAGCGGAGAGATAGGCTGGGCTGTTGTATCCCATAGGCGACACGATCGGAACCTTTTTGCACCTCATTAGAGAAGGGGTCGTGAAATTCGTCTTAAGAAAGCGACCTAGTCCGCGCCTCACCTTGCCTATCTCCATTATATTGAGTATATTATTGCAGCAACTTGCTACCTATAAAATTAGAGAACAAATGGAGTCCAAGCCTCATCCACAAAGTTTCGTGATCAATCGTCAAATTGCAGCCGTGGTTCCAACATAATGTGTGCCATATTTTTCGATAAATGTTATCGAATGAGTAGGTCAACAAATTAAATTACTCGTATATCAAATAATCTGTAAATTCATTAATCGTTATAATCTAAAAGATATAAATTAATTTAAGATTTGTCTATCTAATTAAGTGACAACAAACAATCAAATTATCTGGGCCCCCATCCCTTGGCCCGACAAGGATTGATGGAGGAATGTAAATCATGGTAACTCAACGGTCCGTTAAGGTAGCGGACCCGGACCTGGTGCCCACAAGGAACCAATCTCATTGGAGTTGAAATTCCCACACTGCGGCTGTCAGGATTCGATCCTAGGACCTTGCACCAACTTACCACCTCCGGAACCAGTTGAACTACACCCTTGCGGTCAACAATCAAATTATCTGGTTCTATATCAGAATCTCTGAGTATATTCCGATCTGACATTACCACATTATATCTTATTCCAAAGGTTAAATAAACATATATATATATTTTTTTTTAATAATTTAATAATTAATAATCATAAATTAATAATATATTGATTTACCAACTGCATGCGTACGACGAACAGTGGGAGCACGCGTCGTTACGTTCGAGTATATTTGTACGTAATCCCCACCGTCGGTTAAAGACACGTGTACACCGTACGATACGGAGTACGGAGGTTCTGAAAATGTGGGACCCACTAAAGTCACGTGCTTTGAAATTCATAAACAAAACATAAGCGTGGTCATTGTTTCTTTTACGGCGTCGTACGGTCAAGAAGTACACGCTGCCCACCGACTCCCACTTTAATTACCATATAATATTATTTTTTTTATAATTAATTGTTTTTTTAATAATTAAAAAAAAAAAAGGCAAGATGGGTTTGTGGGGCGGAGTAAGTGGGCTGACTCACGAGTGGAGATGACATGGATATCCATAAACGGGTGGGCCAAAACCCGGGCCCACATATACGTTGATGTAAAGTCCACTAAGAAGTACAAAAAAATATATTGTAGTCATTTTATTCTAGAAAAGTACCTACTTTCCAAAAATAATAATAAATAAATTGAAAAAAAAAAAAAATATGGTTGCTCCAAAGGTGCAACCAAGGGTCATAATTTTTTTTTTTTTTTTTTTTTTTTTTGTCACAATCTTTGTTCTAGTAGCTATCCATACTTTTAATTGGTATAAGTTAAATAGATGGGTCCCACAAGAGATGGCATACCAGTGGAAGAAAGTGAGTTTGTGTCGACCAATCCAAGTTCGAATTCCGCTGTCAACGGTGATTTGGTGGAACTTGTCACATATGGTTAGTATAGTCTTTGGTTGCGTTTCTCATATGGTTTACAAGCTATCTTACAAGAATATAGGTTTAGTCAGTGTACCTATGACTACGAGTTCCATCATTAAAAAAAAAAATTTAAGTTAAATAGATAGGCTATCATTTTGACTAGGTAAAGGAATTGTAATTTTGTGAATATATTTCAGTCGTGCTTGTAAAAGCTTTTAGAAACAACTTTTATATTTTTCTTAGCTCGTAAACTATTTTTAGAGATTAGCTTTTACTTTTGTTTTTCTTTAAATAATCTGATTTAAATTATTTTTTTAATACACCATTTTTTTTTAAAGTTGAGTTTTCATCATTCTCCAACTTTTAGAGATGAGAACTTAAACAATTACTAGGTTTGCTTTTGAATAAGCCTTTACTAACACCACTTACGTACGTCAAACAATTAAATACAAATATAGAAATTAAAAAAGTTATAATGGTTACTCGAAATGTTAGAATTAAAGATGAAATTGATAGAAGTGAGAAATTGGCCTAATTTTATAGTGACGTAAGTGTGAATTTGTGAATCAATAAAGTCAACAATATTGGCAGAAATTGATATATTCCCCAAATCACATAAAAAAAAAAAAAAAAAAAAAAAAAAAAAAAAAAAAAAAAACCAAAATGAATTTACAATAGCATAATAATTGAGCCCCAACACATGGGCCCACTTGTGATATCCAATTTCTCCCTAGCGAATAGTTTTAGTTATGGCCCGGCCCACATAATCCCTGCAATTTACCACAAAAAAAAATATATTCTCTTTATTTTTAATCTCGTCTCTTAAAATGAGAAATTAGATGCGACACCTGGTTTGTTTTTAAAATGTGTGGATGTGAATTTCACACACACCCATATGTATGCATGTACTTAGTTATTTAATCAATCTATAATAAAAATCCATCCAGTGTAAATAATCAGGTGTACCCTAAATGCAATGCACTGGTCTCTGACCAAAATTCACGAATACTATTATAATTGTAACATTGTAAAATCAGGTTTTGTACGTGTTAAGTGTATATTTTTACACTTTATCGTACCTTTTTATTTGGGCTTTTGGTGTGTTTTAATGATAATTGGTGCTTAAAAAGTTGATTTATTGTATTTTAGGTACAAATTGAAGAATTGGAAAAGTATGGGGTCAAAACTGCAATTTTGGCGAAAATATGGGTCAAAACTGAAAATATCAAAATTCTGAAGAAACAAGGCTCGGACCCCCGTCCCAGTTTTAGTGCAAATTATGGGACCCCCGTCCCATACCCCGAAGTTGCGCAGTAAAGGGATTTTAATTGCACAAGGAAACTGCCTTCTTCCCCAAGTTCTTCACCCTATATAAGACCAATCCAAGCACACAATTAGGGATCTTTTTTACAAAATTTCAAGAGCAACAAAGCAATAACGAAGACGAAGAATTCGAAGACTTCAAGCAAAGATTTATCGTTTATGATCTATTTTATTTGTGTTTTTGCTTTAATCATGAGTAGCTAAATTACTTATTTCTAGGATTTTATTTGGAACCCTATGTGGGATTTATGAACCCTTTTCTATGATTTTATGCAAGTTTTAATTCCGGATTATTTCTTCTACTTGTTTTATTAAGTTCATGAAACTGGCCACTTTATGCGCTTTTATGTTATTGTTAATCGCATGAATCGGAAGATCGGGTTAATAATTAGAACTGTGGTAGAAGAGCCTTTGTGGTATTAACATAGGAATATAGTTAATCTCTTAGGTAGCCATTTTTGAGATTTGTGTTTAATGCTGTGTTCTAGAATTAATTGCATAGGAATATAGTAATTGAATCTAGAGGATTAGAATCGTAATACACGCGGAAGCGGGTTATGATTATTTTAGCATCTCAGGTTAATAATCCGGGTTAATTGCTTGCATAATTGAAGGAATTGGGGGAGTAATAATCACATAGGGGGAAGAATAAAATCCTAGGCTTGCTTATCTTGATTAAATCTTCGTTTTAAATTGCTTTCTTGTTTTTGCCTGTCTTTTAATTTATTTTAATTTAGTTAATTCTCTTTAAAGTCGACTGTGTAGGGTGGGCTTGATAATAATTGGTAGAATTTAGCGTCTAGGATTAAGTAATTAAATATTCCCTGTGGGTTCGATATCCGGACTTAATTGTCCACTATATTACTTGTACGATACGTGCACTTGCGTGTAGGTTTTCGACCAACAAGTTTTTGGCGCCGTTGCCGGGGACTATTTTAATTATTTATTTTATTCTAGCTCTAGATTTGAACAATTTTCACGATTCACCCATTTAATTTTTGTTTTATTTTATTTTTGTTTTAGGTACTTTGTATGCACAGGAGACTCGATCTTGCTAGAGAACCGTTTGATCCCGAAATCGAACGTACTTTTCGAGCCGCTAGGAGACTTCAACGCGCAAACAATATAATGGAGGACGAAGAACGCAGGGCAGCGGGTAATTTACTCGGAGCCAACGGAAACCAAGTCCAAGACCCACCCCCTCAACTTCCAGTACAACCAGCAGTTAGGCCACGGGCACTTCAAGACTACATAATCCCGACTCATGACGGATTCCGCCCGAGCATCCAATATCCACCCATTGAGGCGCACAATTTTGAGATCAAGCAAGGCCTCTTGACGATGCTCCAAAATAACGGGTTATTTAGTGGATTGGCAGGTGAAGATCCCCATCTTCACATTGTCAATTTTCTAGATACCTGTAATTCCCACCGTCAAAACGGCGTTTCCCAAGAGGCGCTTCAATTAATTCTCTTCAAGCACTCTTTACAAGGAAGAGCTCGCTAGTGGTTGATGTCCCAAGCCCCCCACTCTATCTCGTCGTGGTCTCAACTCCTCAACCTTTTCATGAAAGTTTATAGCTCACCCGAGAAGGACGAGAGAATCCGACGAGAAATTCATAATTTTGTCCAAGAGCAAGGCGAGCAATTATACGAAGCATGGGAGAGATTTAAAACTCTTTTGCGGCAGTGTCCAACACATGGAGTCGAACAATGGCGGCAAATCCACATCTTCTACCAAGGGATTAACGAGAATGCACGAACGGTCTTAGATGCATCAACCGGGGGAAATTTTATGAGTCAATCGATACCGGATGCTTTCATCATGTTGGATCAAATTGCTCAAAATCGGTTTGCCAAGTCAAGCGAGAGGACGGTTAGTGGAGCCAAGAAAGTTCCCGGAGTATTGGAGTTAGATGCAATTACGGCCCTTCAAGCTCAAGTGACCCAAATTGCTCAACAAAATCAACTCCTTCTACAGCACATCAAAGCAAGTCCACCACAACAAGTCCAAGCAATCGATTCTCCATGTTGTGAAATTTGCGGTGGAAATCACTACACCCTCCAATGCCAACAAGATGCGGAGTCGCTCAACTACGTCAACAACGCGCCTCGTCAATTCCAAAATCAAGGGCGGAGATCGCAAGGGCAATATGGAGGAAATCAACAAGGCCAAGGATATCAAAGACCTCAAGGTCAATTCCAAAATCAAGCCCCTCCTCAACAAAGCTATCAAGGCAACAATCCACCGGCCCAAAAATCAAACACGGATGAGATATTGGCCCAATTCATGACCACTACCCAAGCCTCGTTGCGAAATTTGGAGAATCAACTCGCTCAATTAGCTTTGAAGCAAGAGAACCGCCCGCCGGGAGCATTGCCATCGAATACGGAAGATCCTCGAAATCAAAAGTTCGAGACGTGCCAAGCTATCGATGTCAAGAGCGAAAAAAAGGAAGAAATTCAAATCAAGCCGCAAGTCACTGTAGCCGAATGGATCGAGCCAATCCCATATCCACAAAGATTGCTAACGAAAAAGATCGAGGTCGAGACATGTCAAGCAGTCACCTTGAAGAACGGTAAACAATTGGAGGAAGCCCCACGAAAAGAGAAGAGAAGCACGGTAATCGAGAAGCCGAAAAAGAATGAGGAAAAAGAATCATCTCACGATGAGCCACCATCGACGGTGCCTTCAGAAGTCCCTCCAATTCCTTATCCTCAAAAGTTTATAAAGAAGAAGCTCGACGCCGAATATCAAAGATTTTTGGACAAGTTGAAGGAAATTCGCATAAATATTCCTTTCATTGAAGCACTTCAAAAGATGCCAAAGTGGGTGAAGTTCCTCAAGGACCTCGTGAAGAAAAGTAAGAAATTGCAAGGGAACGAGATGATCCAACTCACGGAGCAAATTAGTGCAATTCTTACTCGGCCTCTTCCACAAAAACTCGGCGATCCAGGTAAGTTTACTATTCCTTGTACTATAGGAGGTAAAAATTTTAGATCGCTCATTGATTTAGGTGCTAGCATTAATCTTATGCCGTACTCTACTTTTAAAAACCTTGGGTTAGGAGAAAT